>NC_090653.1:198852388-199208451 GCF_040937935.1 Hyperolius riggenbachi | reverse complement strand
TTGGGTATGCCCCAGAGAGTTCTCATATCCATGTACCTTATTTTTCGCTCCAAAAATGGGGAGAAAAAGTCCCTGCGTCTTATATGGCAAAGGCAGGGAATCCCCAAGATAACAGCCCCCTCCCCCCCCCCCCGCCAGCCTCCACTCCCTCCCCCTTGCATCTCCGACCCCTCCCCCCCCCCCCTGTGCCGTAGCAGCGGCAAGTGGCAGCTTACCTTCCTAACGCTCCCACGATGATTACAGACCTCAGCCCTCCCCCCCCCCCCCGCTAGCCTGCTCTCCCTCCCCTTGTGTATCTGGCCCCGCTCACGGGTGTTGGAGTCTGTAGCGGCAGGCGACAGCTTACCTCCGCAAAGTTCCCACGATGACTACAGACGTCAGTCTCCCCTGCACTTCTCGCTTTAGTGACCGGCTTGAACTGATGACGCACAGTTCAAGCCGGTCACTAGATCAAGAAGTGCAGGGGAGACGGATGTCTGCAGTCATCGCGGGAACTTTGCGGAGGTAAGCTGCTGCCTGCCGCTACAGACTCCAACACCCCAGGAAGGGGGGGGGGGGCAGATACACAAGGGGAGGGAGAGCAGGCTAGCGGGGGGGGGGGGGTGCGCTGAGGTCTTTAATTGTCGTGGGAGCGTTATGAAGGTAAGCTGCCACTTGCCGCTGCCACAGCACCAGGGGGGGGCGGAGACACAAGGGTAGGGAGTGGAGGCTAGCGGGGAGTGAGCGCTGTTATCTTTAACCACTTAAGGACCGGGGCTGTTTTCACTGATCTGTGCTGCGTGGGCTCTCCAGCCCACAGCACAGATCACCTTGCAGGCAGGGCGATCAGACTTCCCCCCCCCCTTTTTTCCCCACTAGGGGGACGTCCTGCTGGGGGGTCTGATCGCCGCCGCTCTGTTGTGCCTTGCGGTGGGGCTCCTCAAAGCCCCCCTCCGCAGCGCTATTCCGCCCTCCCTCTCCTTCCCTCCCCTCCTTCCCATGGGCGGTACAGGACAGCGATCCGTCCTGTACCGCCTCTGATAGGCTTCAGCCTATCAGACGGCGGTGATCCCTGTCCAATCAGAGGCCGGGGATCACCGATCTCCTTTACGGCGCTGCTGCGACAGCAACGCCGTACGCTGTAACCACAGGTGATTTCTTCCCCACGTGTTTACATTTAGCCTCGATCGGAGGCTCGCAGGCTGTTCACGGAGACACCCTCCGTGAACTGAGCGGCCGTTTTCATGGAAATCCACTTACGACCAGCCGCTGGTCGTCAAGTGGTTAATCAACGCGGGAGCATGGATAAGGTGAGTTGCTATTAACACTACGGGGGGCAGGAGTCACAAGGGGGAGGGAAAGAGGAAGGACTGCGGAGAAGGGAACACAGGAGGGAGACACATAAGGGATACATGAGGACACCTAGGGAGACATGGGGAGGCACAGGACAACACATGGGGGGTGCAGGACAACACAAGGGAGACAAATAGAGGATACATGAGGACACATGGGGAGACATGGGGGGCGCAGGACAACACATGGGGGACACAGGATGGCCATGGGTGACACAGGAAGACACACAGGTGATACATGGGGTGCACAGGAGGACACATAGGGATACAGGAGGACCCATGGGAGAAACAGGATTACACAATAGGAATACATGAGGACACATGGGAAGACATGGAGGGCACAGGAGGACACATGGGGGATACAAGAGGACACATTGGGGTAAACAGGATGGCACATGGGATACACAGGAGGACACCATCTGGGAGAGAACACATGTACAAGACACTCCTGGAACATGGAAGCACCAGGTTTAGTATATAAATTTTTCCCCCTGGTTGTTGCCCCCTAAACCTGGGTGCGTCTTATATTCCGGAGCGTCGTATACGGCGTGAAATACGGTATATGTGGAACCAACAATATTTTGTTTATTGAATGTGTTATGGGCATCCGCTGGCTTTATGCTGGCTTATGTGAATTTAGCTGTGTCTGTTTTATTTATTTATTTATTTATTGCTGTGTGTGATTGATTGTCCTGCCCTTTTAGCTCATCAGATGCAGGTTATTAGTTTGATTGAGTATAGCAACATTTTTCTTTTATATTTTTCTAAACAATCTGACCTAGAACTGCTGACAGAATCAAAACAATAGTTTATTTTCATCATACCACTAGTCTAGTGATGAAGCTCCATATTGAGCACCAGTCAACATAGCAGTAAACGTGTTATGCAGCACTGGTGGAAATACATATCTGGATAACCACATGGGGTACGGCAGCACCACTGTATACACGTTTGTAGGTAGGTGCACACAACAAGTGGGTTCCTCATGCCCACCAAGTATAAACAAAAGCTTGGAGGGTTGCAGCACACATGCTCTTTTATTCAGGAGCACAATATTTCACATACAGGCAGCAACGGTTTTGGTCATCTCTGACCTTTATCAAGCTGTCACATACTGTATGTGTAGGTGTGAAGAGTACACATACCGGTATTTACTTCCTGAATTGCAGATTATACTGGTGGCAGATACCACCACAGAACACAGTTGGAATCAAATCAGTGCTGTAGCAACAACACAGAAGGAATAAACTGGTCTCTACAGCCCTTTTTCCTACTGCAATAATAATGGAACCATTGATCTTTCTTTCAGGCTGTCTGACAGCTATTTCTCATGGTTTGTTGGGGTTACACCAAGTCTCTTTTCTCTTGTAAAAAAAAATTGTTCTCAGTCAGATATACCACAGGCAGCACTACATGCTGCTAGTATGGGCACTATTCAGACCAGGGGCGTAACAATAGACCCTGTAAGGGATGCAGCCGCAGGGGGGCCAGAAGCCACAGGGGGACCCATGGGGTGGAGAAGATTCTTTTCCCTGCCCTGAGAGACTGACAACTAAGGGCACATAGAGAAAAAACATTCTGCTCTCTGCACAATTGCTCTAATGACTGCATCTGCTCAGCCACTGATAAGGAATCATGCAAAGTGTTGTAGACAAAGATTTGTAGACAGTCCCTATTCAGTGGGCAGCAGGCTCTTGCGTACAACGACCATCCCCACCCAAACCTGTCTACCCCTACCCAAGTGCTCTGTACTGAAGTGATGCTGGAGAAGTTTGCAGAGTCACTTCTGCTTCATCAGAGATGGACAGAGTGAGTGTAATAAGCTGAGGCTGAGAGCACACTCGTCTGTCAGTTTTCTGTATGCACGTTTTATCACAGCAGCTAATATAATTGATAGAGAATATGTCTGCAGTTCTTCACTGCTATCTGTTTTAATCTGCATGGGGAAAATACATTCAAGTGTGCACTAGTCAATTGAATAACATTGGTTCTCAGCTTACCTGTACAGAAAGCAAGGAGGGGGCCCCCTCTTTGGGGCCCAATCAAAGTTTTGCAGGGAGGGTCCAGTGATTTCTAGTTACACCCCTGATTCAGACCTCTTGTGACTTAGAGTAGCAGGGGTGTCTCAGCACCCTAGAGAAAAAGACACAGGAGACAAAAAAACTGGAGCCCAATGGCGCAATATGTTTTCATATACGTGCTATAAACAGGTTAGGTAATTGTACTACTCACAAATAGAGATGGCCCAAACAGTTCACATGTGAACTTGTTTGCGCGAAGAACAACGCGGGTTCGCGTTAGCGTTGAATCGAGGACCTTTATGCGAGCTCGACCCGCCGCCTATACTACATCATTGGGCTAAACTTTGACCCTCTACATCACAGTCAGCAGACACATGGGAGCCAATCAAGCTGAACTTCCTCCTGGAGCCCCCCTTCCCCCCCCCCCCCCCCCTTATATAAGGCAGCAGCATCAGCCATTTTCTCACTCTGTGTGCTGCTGTATTAGTGGGAGAAGGGAGAGACATTGGAGAGATAGGGCAAGCTAGTTAGGAGGTCTGTTAGCTTGCTCCATGCTGATATTTGTTGATGAAAAACACCCCAAACAGATCTTTTGAGAGCTAATGTTCTTGTGATGTGTTTTTTTTTTGTGGCCCACTGACACTGCATATACAGCCCTGTCGCAGCTGGCCCTTGCTAATTGCTATACTGTGCCAGGCCTAGCACATTCAGTGCCTAGTGTGACTGCTGCACATTGTATTATAATACCAGTCACTGCATACCTTTCACTGCACCTGTGTGAATGCACGCTGTTTTATATACCAGTCACTGCATACCTTTCACTGCATCTGTGTGACCGCACGCTGTTTTATATGCCAGTCACTGCATACCTTTCACTGCATCTGTGTGACCGCATGCTGTTTTATATACCAGCAGTCAGTGCATCCATTTTCACTGCACCTGTGTGACTGCACATTGTTATACCAGCAGTCACTGCAACCTTTTCACTGCACCTGTGTGACTGCACATTGTTATACCAGCAGTCACTGCATACCTTTCACTGCACCTGTGTGACTGCGCATTGTTATACGAGCAGTCACTGCAATTTTTTCACTACACCTGTGTGACTGCACATTGTTATACCAGCAGTCACTGCATACCTTTCACTGCACCTGTGTGACTTCACATTGTCATACCAGCAGTCACTGCATACCTTTCACTGCACCTGTGTGACTGCACATTGTTATACTGTAACGTACCTTGAGGGTTGGAGACCGATGTGCTGAGGGTAGCAACTCTTGCAACTTACCAACTGGAAACCCTGAAGTGGAAACAGGAATATCCAGTTAGCACGGGGCAGGAGCGCTTGCAGAAAGTCACTGTAGCACTCCCACAGGCTGAGTCTGGTACTGCAATGACTCAGGCACCAGGCAGGCTTGAATACTGGCGATAAAGTGGATCCTTGGACAGGCACGGGTCTGGCAACAGAGCGGGTATTCAGACAGGCAGTGGTTGGCAACAGAGCGGGTAGTCGTACTTAGCAGAGGTCGGCAACAGAGTGGGAAGTCAGACAGGCCAGGTTCGGTAACATCAGATCAGGGCAGAACTAGTCAAGGCACAGGAGCACACACTCACGGAACTTGCTGCAATACTACAGCAACCAGAGAGTGGTACTCTCCAGGCAGACACGCACGGTGCCACGCAAGGGCGCACGGCGCAATGCAATCACCTCCGTCATAGCAACATGTACAAACAGATAATAATAATAATAATAATCCGAACATTTGTATAGCGCTTTTCTCCTGTCAGACTCAAAGCGCTCAAGAGCTGCAGCCACTGGGACGCGCTCAAGAGGCCACCCTGCAGTATTAGGGAGTCTTGCCTTGAACTCCTTACTGAATAGGTACTTGACCTAGCCAGGATTCGAACCCTGGTTTCCCATGTCAAAGGCAGAGCCCTTAACCAGTACACTCCAATGCACAGAATGTGGGATCGCACACCACAATCGAGGTGCTGAGCTGTATCAAAGTCCAAAGCAAAAATCCAATGGGCTCGCACACTCTTAGATACCAAATCCAATTTATTCGATTACGTGACACACCATTCCAAAAACCAATGAATCGTTTCGGGGCCCCTCAGGGTCCCCTTTGTCAAGGTAACAGTACAGAATGGTGACAGTACAGAATTCTGTCATTCTGTACTGTTACCTTGACAAAGGGGACCCTGAGGGGCCCGAAACGATTTGTTGGTTTTTGGAATGGTGTGTCACGTAATCGAATAAATTGGATTTGGTATCTAAGAGTGTGCGAGCCCATTGGATTTTTGCTTTAACCAGTACACTATCCAGCCACTGCTGGATGCCCCGTACGCGCGCGCATAACGCTCACAACAATCGTTTGAGCCGCGCAATGCGACACACGTGAGCACACAACGCCAGGCCACCAACTGAGGAAACCCGACGAGATGCCCCCGGACGCCTGCCGACATCCATAAGTACCAGCCGCCTTGCCCGGAGAGGTAACTGACCGTGACATATACCAGCAGTCACTGGATACCTTTCACTGCACCTGTGTGACTACACATTGTTATACCAGCAGTCACTGCATACCTTTCACTGCACCTATGTGGCTGCACATTGTTATACCAGCAATCACTGCAACTTTTTTAATGCACCTGTGTGACTGCACATTGTTATACCAGCAGTCACTGCATACCTTTTCACTGCACCTGTGTGACTGCTGCACATTGTATTTGTTACAAACTGTGATGCCGGCAACTCCGCCTGCGTATCCAGACATCGGCGGAAGCCGCTCGCATGTTCCTCCTCTTCTGGCATCCCCGGCTCCCCCGCGAACATGAATCGGGGCGGTGATCCCAGCCGTGTCCCCAGGCGGGCACGCACGATTCACAGCAGCTTTTATAGGCTGAGGAGACAAGTGTGAGAGGTGTCGGCTGATGTAAAGTCAGCTGACACTGTCTCCCGCAGGAGCACTGCTGATTGGCTGGAAGTTCCAGGGGGCGGGGGTTGCTGTCTCTGACCAGTATATAAGTCCTGTCTGGTCAGTTTTCTGGTGTCAGTGATAGCTATCAGATCGCTGAGCGCTGGACCTTGTCTTGCTATTGTACCTAGTCAGCTAGTATTCAGAGCTATATATATATGCAGACACTGCCGATATATATGTACTCTAGTTAGACCAGTTATATATACATTGTATTTTGTATATTATCCTGATTGTTATTATGTGTATGACCCGGCGTGCTCTCCACTTTGATTAGTCTCATCCTTCTGTATTACAGTCATCTGATACTCGGTATAGACCTCAGCTAGCCTAACCACTCTGTCTCAGTCTCATCCTTGTTTGTATCTCAGCCATCTGATCTTACGTGTATGACTCCAGCCTGTTAAACGACTTAGCCTCTGTCTCAGCCCATTGTACTTCAGCCATCTGACTACCAGTGTATGAACCTAGCCTGTTATTTGACCTAGTTTTGCCTCAGTCCTTTTGTACCGCAGATTATCTGATCTTACCTGTATGACCATAGCTGACGTTCTGACTACGATTATCTTACTCGCAGTGTGATTATCCAGCGTCACAGTATTATAATACCAGTCACTGCATACCTTTCACTGCATCTGCGTGATTACACACTGGTTTATATACCGGTCACTGAATACCTTTCACTGCATCTGTGTGACCGCATGCTGTTTTATATACCAGCAGTAAGTGCATCCATTTTCACTGCACCTGTGTGACAGCACATTGTTATACCAGGAGTCACTGCATACCTTTTACTGCACCTGTGTGACTGCACATTGTTATACCAGCAGTCACTACATACCTTTCACTGCACCTGTGTGACTGCACATTGTTATACCAGCAGGTACTGCAACCTTTTCACTGCACCTGTGTGACTGCACATTGTTATACCAGCAGTCACTGCATACCTTTTCACTGCAACTGTGTGACTGCTGCACATTGTATTATAATACCAGTCACTGCATACCTTTCACTGGATCTGTGTGACTGCAGACTGTTTTATATACTGGTCAATGCATACCTTTCATTGCATCGGTGTGACCGCACGCTGTTTTATATACCAGCAGTCAGTGCATCCATTTTCCCTGCACCTGTGTGACTGCACATTGTTATACCAGCAGTCACTGCAACCTTTTCACTGCACCTGTGTGACTGCACATTATTATACCAGCAGTCACTGCATACCTTTCACTGCACCTGTGTGACTGCAAACTGTTTTATATACCAGTCTGTGCATACCTTTAACTGCATCTGTGACTGCACATTGTATTATACCAGCAGTCAGCCAGGCCGCAATTATTTTTCAAAAAAGGGGATACCCAAACTGTACCGTGATGTTGAAAGGCAAGTGGTGTCATCTCTGGCGCACAGCGTTGGGTCAAGGGTCCATCTGACCACAGATGCCTGGTCTGGGCAGGTACATTACTTATACAGCACATTGGGTCCTTCCTTGGATGTGTGGTGGTAGCCGTTTCTCAGGCTCCCACTCCAGACCAGAATCGAACCCTGATTCCCCGGCCATTACTCGTGGTCACCATTGTACTGAGAAAGTAATATGGAAAGTGTATTACACAGTTGAATGAATGGCAGACTTGCCCTCTATAACAGATTCTCGTTGAAGAAACTGAACAGACAGCAGAAAAAGTAATTTAAAAAAATAAATGTAAGCTATAACAATGGTAAAGGAAGAACCATCGAAAGTTGATAAGGCAGTCAGACATTACCTGACATCCAGGGCCGGATTTCTGGCAAGGCCACCTAGGCCATGGCCTAGGGCACCAGAAATTTAGGGGCGGCTCAGTGAGGGGCAGTAAAGCTGTTCTATGGAGCCATGCCTATCTACAAGGACATCTTTAACCTTTGAACTCTCTGTCCTGTACTTTTGTCATCCCTGCAAGACCTGTAAGCCCTGTCCTGCAGGTACACATCAGCCTAACTCTCATAGTGACACAATGGGTCCATCATTAATGAGATTGCAAACATAAAAGTTCTTAAGAAAACATAACATATCTATACGCATATTACTAAAATAGTTATTGTCTGTGGAATCCAATGATGGAGAGTAAGAATAATTCTCATTGGGACACACAGAGATAACAACCATACAGACGGTATAGTTGGCCTTGGGCGGTAAAAAGTACAAATCCGGCCCTGCTGACATCACTGAGGAAGAGCAATCTCGCCATCGTGTGCACCAGTCCAGTACGGCCATCACTATACAAACAGCTGTTTGCGGTGCATTACACAGTGACTTTGGTCTGTCAGTGTGAAGCAGTACACTTATTACACCACCTGATTGATATATACACACGCAAGATGTTTTAAAGCACTTTATGCTTCCAATTTAGCAATGCAATTTGATTTCTGCCCTTAAAACCCTGCTGTATGTCAAATCCGGAATTTTCCCCAGGACTTTTGGCGTGTATCCCACTCCGCCATGCCCCCCTCCAGGTG
Source organism: Hyperolius riggenbachi (assembly GCF_040937935.1). NCBI lineage: Eukaryota > Metazoa > Chordata > Amphibia > Anura > Hyperoliidae > Hyperolius > Hyperolius riggenbachi. The sequence continues at coordinate 199,199,628 of NC_090653.1, read as the reverse complement.
TTAGACCCCTTGAAACATCTTTTCCATCACTTTTGTGGCCAAAATTAGTGTTTGTAGTTTTGAAAGTTCGCCTGCCCATTGAAGTCTATTGCGGTTCGCGAAGTTCGCGTTTGAGATTGGCGAACCTAAAGTTGGAGGTTCGAGCCATCTCTGGTTGCAGAGGGGCAACCGACCACAGGAAGCAGGTGGAGACAACAAACCTGACTCCACTCGGGGTGGTCTAGCTGGACCTGGGTGTGGTGGCTCTCTTTAGTAAAAGTGACAGATTATCGCTATGGTTTAAACCATGTGTGATCTGTCTAGATTCCTCCAACAGAGTATGTTAGGGGGTACATAGAGCACCACCTAATTTTTTTTATTTTTATCTTTTTTGTAATCCAATTTTATTCACACTGGGGCTTCTTGTTATTTGCTAACACTTAGGGGTTTTCAGCAAACCGCAAACGTGCAGCAGGAGGCCGGTGTGCACCAGCACATTGAAATACAATAGCCAAGCGGATTTACAGGTGGATCGCATCCAAATCCGCTTGGTGTGCACTGGGCCTAAATGCAGATATAGACAGGGCCGGTTTAAGCAACAATGGGGCCCCAGGGCAAAATAAACCTGCCCCCCCCCCCCCCCCCCACAGATACCCCGGAGCAAAAATTGGCATTAAGGGACCTTTTTTGCAGCTGGTATAGTCAGGGTTTGAAGCCCCAATCGGTCGGAGCTCCACATTCTGGCTACCCCAGCCTGCATGGGGGACAAGGGGTTAAAAAGTTTCAGGAGGGGGGACCCCACATAATTAAAAAAAAAAATTCCCACACTCTAAACATAAAAAAAATAGGAAAAAAATGCCAGGGATCTTCATACAGCCATATTGCGGCTGTATAGCGATCCCTGGCCAAAGCGCTGCGGATGCGTATGGACCCCCTGGAAACCCAGTCAGGAAATGTATTGCTCTTTCTTTTGATACATAAAAAATTACACTGCCGTTAGGTTTGCTACTAAAAGTGACATTTACCGCATTTAAAAGTATACTTTTTTCCTTCTAAACTTTAAAATCGATTTTCTCAAAAACTATAAGGTCTTTTTGAAAAATAGTTTTTTCCTCTTATTCCAAATGATCTCCTTAACATATCCTGCAAATTTAGGGTTTCTAGAATTTAAGGTGGATTTGGTATTAACCATTAAAGTCGGCTGGTTTTTAAATGTGTATTTTTTTTTCCTTTGAAATTTCAAAATTGATTTTCTCAAGAACTATAAGGTTGATTTGAAACATTTTTTTTCCTCTTGTAGCCACTGGCGGCCCCTACAAGCTCTGGGGCCCTGGGGCAGCTGCCTCCTTTGCCTTTATGGTAGCGCCGGCCCTGGATATAGAGTTTGCCATAAATACTTTCTGAGGTAAGATGTTCCAGATTTTAACCACTCTCACTGTGAAAGACCCCTTTCTAAATAGATGGCACTTTTTTCCTCCACCCGCAAATCATGTCCTCTTGTCCGTCGTACAACCCTAGGAACAAAAAGCTCATCTGCCTAGCTTTTGTATTGCTCTCTGATGTACTTATACATGTTAATCAGGTCACCTCTCAGTCGTCTTTTTTCCAAGGTAAGGTTGTTTAGTTGTGTTTGATTCCTCATGGTCCCATATACTTCAGCACATCCAGTCCTGTCTATTAGTTACTGCCTCTTTAAGATCTTTCATGGGCGTATTGATAGCTTAGATTCATATCGCCCCCCTGGATCATTAACTTCCTGCACACATTTGCTATGGGGTGAAGAGGGATTATAGTAACTGCACTTGCAACTTGTAATGGAGGAGATGGAGTAAATGGTGGCATGGTCATGGTGGATGCACTAATTACATGTCCTTGACCATGAGGGCCAAAATGGGATGGGGACTACATAGTGAGTGGGCCACATCAAAAATGAACTGCCTGGAGTCAAGTTACCATTGCAATAATGTTTAAGGTAAATCTTTTTTTAAAGACTCATATGTTCTTTTTCTCTTAATGGCAGCAACTATAGTGCCGCTATAAACCATACTCTAGATCCTGAAGTGCAAGTGAAAGACAATGTGTTCTTCCCATGACCACAATTAAAACTAAAATGAGGCATTATAGCGTATTTAAATAAAACTGAAATACTGTTCAGATATGGGCTATGGTTGGTGGGGTAAGGCCTGGTTCACACTGGCACTAAAAAGCATTTTGCTAGCAGAAGGAAATGGAACAGATCCTAATAGATGCTAGCTAATCCAATGTTAACCTATGGATCTGTTCACATTGGTCTGTTCATATGGATCCAATTCCAAACGCTTCACGGACCGCAGGGTTTGTTCTGCAGCGATTTTTCCAGAAAGCTAAGCTCAGCCGAACTGAAATGGAGGCTGACGCAGTATATGGGAGCCATTGAGAAAATGCATGTACACAACACACTGACTTTTAAACAGACCTCTCTAGCCAGCAAATCTATTTTGGTGTGTGCTTCTGCAGCAAGGCAGCAAAGTGCTGGCTCACTAAGTACGAAGGATGGTGGTCTGGATGTCATCGGTCAGGGCAGGAGGTCTGTGTGCGTGGAGCAAGCAGGAGGGAGGGGGCTAGTGTGTGCATCCTGAGGCCATGTATTACAAGGAAAGAAAGGTCTCTCGGGGTGAGTGTAAGGCTTGGTGGTGTATTCTCCACAGTCAGCATGCAACGCATGAGCTGGCGTGGAGGAGGTACACACACTAGCACCAGGAAACAGGCTATCCCTAGTATAGTGGAGGGGAGGACTGACTCCAATAGGAGATTGTGGCGCACAGAGCCGGTGCAGATCTGACAGCCACAAACAATGCTTTCGTTATAACGTCTCAGCGCAAAGTAGCGCTGAGCGCACAAACCAGAACTGAGGAGATCAGGACAGGTAGACAGAATGAACGCTTGCTAGCTAGCGGCTACTTAGCGACAGCAAGCGTCCAAAACCAGACAGACTGGAATGAGGCAGCCAATGCGTTGCGGCGATGGCGTGCCTCACAAAGACAGGACAGGATAGTCAGAAAATAGCAGGATTAAGATAGATGAACATAACACAGATAAATATACAATAAGTATGTTTTCCTAGCGTATTACAATTACAGCTATCAATGAAACTATTTGTAACTTCTGACTAACATATGTATATATCGGCAATGAACCGATATATGACATAAGCAGGAACGCTGACTAACACTGGAGCAAAACAGGGAACAGGGCTCAGAAGGATTCGCTATCTCTTCGCAGAGATGAACGCAATCCACAAACGGTAACAGGACAGGATTCAGAAGGATTCGTTATCTCTTCGCAGAGATGAACGCAATCCACAAACAGTGACAGAACAGGATTCAGAAGGATTCGTTATCTCTTCGCAGAGATGAACGCAATCCACAAACGGTACCAGGAACAGGATTCAGAAGGATTCGCTATCTCTTCGCAGAGATGAACGCAATCCACAAACAGAACCAGGAACAGGATAACTAGCTCAGCACGGGTGTTCACGGTACGCGCAAACTACCAAAACGTGCTGGAAAACTGACTAACTGAACACAGGAAATAAACAGTTCGTGTACGTATATATCAGCAACACTGATATATCAACGTAACACAAATACAAGGAAAATAATAAACGTGCTGGTATGCATATATATTGGCAATGAACCAATATATGATGCAAAGACCAGCAAAGTATCTTTAACAAGAAACACGATCGGGGGCTAAAGCGACAGCAAGGCAGGCTTAAGCTGAAGCTATGAAAACCCAAGGAAACCCTGCAGGAAGCAGATCTTTATACTGAGGTCATCCAATGGGAGCAGACATGCAGATTCCCACACAGGTGAATGATAATCAGTCACAAGCTGACAGCAGGGAAAGACAGACAAAGCTATGCAACTTGCATGGAAATAGATCAGAACTGCCTGAGCTGCAGCACTACTTCCAGCAATAGCTGCTGCAGCAGCGATCATTACAGTGAGGAAGAGAAGTAGAAAGCTGCAGTGGCAGCTTAGGGTGTAAGAAGGAAGGCAGACATACAGACAGAGGGCAATAGGCTGTCCACAGCACCTTCTGTTGTAAAGTAACAGAAACGTATGCAAAACGACTACAGAACGGTGAACGGATACGGAAACGGAATGAAAATCAGATCCATTTTCATGGACCCGTTTACTAGAAAGTGCCAATGTGAAGCCTAACCCCGGCATTAGAGACAAACAATTAGGACATCTATTATTAAATAGATTCTTTGTATCTGTAACCAATAATAAAACCAATCTAATATAAATACCAGACATATTTTAGTACACAGTGTAAGAGGCCTGCGTGGGTCTAATACAAAAGATGGGTATGTCCATGCAGGGAGTGGGCGTGGTCATGGGTGGGACCAAATGTACATGAACTTAGCAGCGGTGTAACCTAAAGATAAACAGCCTGCCCAGCAAAATGTTGGATGGAGCCCCCTATACTTTAATTAATTAATTAAATAGTTTACTATCAGTATAGGCATAGCATAAAGATGCATACACAAATTCAATTTTAATTGGTCAATCACTGACCAATTTTACCACCCCCATGTAGTATGAGAGCCAACAGACTTTGAATACTTTGAACAGAGCTGAGCTCTCATAATACCTAGAAGTAGCAAAATTGGCTAATGAAAATTGTATATGTGTACCAGGCTTTACAGCTAATATTGTACATACAATACAGCTGGTTTGCAATCAGTAAAGGCACAGAGCAACACATTATACTGTAAATACTGGAGATAACAGATCAGCACACACTGCAGCTAGTAGAGTATCAGTACAGGCACAGAGTAACAGCTTATACTGTACATACTGGAGGTAGTAGAGATCAGCACACACTGCAGCTAGTTTACTATCAGTACAGGCACAGAGTAAGACCTTTTACTCTACATACTGGGGGTAGCAGATATCAGAACATGCTGCAGCTAGTTTACTATCAGTACAGGCACAAAGTAACACCTTATAATGTACACACTGGAGGTAGCAGAGATCAGAACATGCTGCAGCTAGTTTACTATCAGTACAGACACAGAGTAACAGCTTATACTGTACATAATGGGGGTAGAAATGAATGACTCATGGGGATTCGAAAAGAACAGCACACACTACAGCAAGTTAACGTTAAAGCGGATCTGAGATCAAAAATGAATTATAACAAGTAACTTACACGGTGGCAGGCTTATCTGCATCTTGAGCAAAAAAAACCTAATCCCCTGTCCTCCTCTCTCCTCCCCTCTGCCTCTGAAATCTCTGGCTAGTAATACCTCCCCCTCCTCCTGCCCAGACTGAGCTCCCATGAGCCCTTGCTACTGTCTGAAAGTGCCTTGGTTCTTTGAAAGGCTGTGGGCAAGGCTTGTTTAGTTTATAGGGAATTCGAGTATTAAAACAAAAATGTATTTGGCTTGAGGAATGCCCTATAAACAATAGGAAAGGAACACAATTATGCAATGAGTAAAAGTTCATCTCGGATCCACTTTAAGTATAGGTACAGAATAACAACTAATACTGTACATACACTGAAGCTAGTTTACTATCTGTACAGGCAAAGAGTAACAACTCATACTGCACATACTGAAGGCAGCAGAGATCAGCACACACTGCAGTTACTTTACTATCAGTACAGGCACAGAGTAACAGCTTATACTGTACATACTAGAGGCGGCAGAGATCAGCACACACTGCAGCTAGATTACTATCAATACAAGCACAGAGTAATATATTACACTGTACATACTGGAGGCAGCAGAGTTCCCACGCTGCAGCTAGTTTACTATCAGTACAGGCACAGAGTAACAACTTATATTGTACATACTGGAGGTAGCAGAGAGCAGCATACACTGCAGCTAGTTTATTATTAGTACAGGCACAGAGTAACAGCTTATTCTGTACACACTTGAGGTTGCAAGGATCAGACCAGACTTCAGTGAGTTTACTTTCAGTACAGGCACAGAGTATAAGCTTTAATAGCGGCTATATCAGTACTTTTCTTGGGGAAAATCAGATTCAGAAAGGTAAATACTTACCTGCCTTGATTACCTCAATTAATCAGCTACTCTAATGGCAAGCTGGTAAAGATTGGTTGATTCTAGTGACAGGCTAGTAGTGATCAGTCGATGCTAGTATCAGGCTGGTAGTGATCTGTCGATTCACGTGAGAGGCTTGTGGTGATCAGTAGATTCTAGTAGAAGGTAGATAGCGACTAATAGATTTCAGTGCTAAGCAGGTAGTGATTATTAGACAGGCAGCAGGAGATAAATGACAGTAGTAAGTAGATGCTGACAAGCAGGGCCGGGCCGAGGCAGAGGCTGGGCAGGCACCAGCCTCGGGGCGGAGTGTGCTCTCCTCACTGCATGCTAGCCCACATTGCTGTGCGCTCTTAGTGGTTGCCCGCCCGCCGACTTTCTCTGGGATCTCTCCCGCCTGCCTGGCGCTTGCCCCTGTGTACTATCTTCTCCCCGTCCCCTATTTTCTGCGTCAGCTTCCAAGAGGGCACTGCCTGCCTATTAACAGCCGTGCTGTCATCAGAGTGATGACAGGCACGGCCATAGAATTGTGCTGCTAGGCAATAGCAGGAAGCTGGCTTTGCTGTAAGGGAAGTGGTGCCGGCTTCCTGCAGAGTTGCCTATTTACAAGACTCGCCGCATGTTTGAGCTGTGGCTGATCTGGACGGGGAGGGGGAGGCTTTCCCCCCTGATAGTCTTCAATTAGAGAGCAGTCATGTGAGTAAATGTCACATCATGCCTTTGGATGTCTGAGGGGAGAGGGACAGAGCTGTTGTTTGTCACGTGGATGCCTGGCATGAAGCAGGTATGGAAAAGGGGGGTGGGATAGAGAGAGAGAGAGAGAGAGAGAGAGAGAGAGTGAGTGTGTGTGTGTGTGTATACTATATGTGTGTGTCTGTATGTTTGCATGTGTGTGCATAGTGTGTGTGTGTGTGTGTGTGTGTGTGTGTGTGTGTGTGTGTGTGTGTACAGTGTATGTGTCTGTACTATACAGTATGTGTGTGTGTGTGTGTACTGTATGTGCGTGTGTGTGTGTATACATTGTGTGTGTACTGTATGTGCGTGTGTATACATTGTGTGTGTATTGTATGTGCATGTGTAGTGTGTGTGTGTATACAGTGTGTGTGTGTACAGTGTATATGTACGTGTGTGTGTACTGTATGTGCAAGTGTGTGTATACAGTGTGTGTGTATAGTGTGTGTGTGTGTATACAGTGTGTGTGTACGTGTATACAGTGGGCGTGTGTATACGTTGTGTGTGTACTGTATGTGCATGTGTAGTGTGTGTGTGTGTATACAGTGTGTGTGTGTGTGTGTGTACAGTGTATGTGTACGTGTGTGTGTACTGTAAGTGCGTGCGTGTATACAGTGTGTGTGTATAGTGTGTGTGTATACAGTATGTGTGTATACAGTGTGTGTGTGTACTGTATGTGCTTTTATGAGGATAATGTTTTATGCTTTATTGTAAAACGATTGCCAGGTTAAGCTGAAGCTGAACGGTTAAGTGGTAATGAGGAGACATGCAGTGCACTTCTGATGGCAGGGTGCATTGCTGGACTACGGGGGATAGGCACTGTGTGTCATGCTGACGGTGCCAAGCAACATGTGGAGAGGATTGTGAGTCTCGGCGAGGGGAGGGCTTTTAAAGTACTAAAGCAGAATCCCTAATTGTGCATGCTCCCAAGCCCCTGATGAGTAACATCGCCGATGATACCGGTGAGGCGGAGCCTAGAAATCAGAGTGGCGGATTCTGAGCACGGAATATGGCGATTAGGGGGGGGCGCACTTTGGAATCTCTGCCTCTGGTGCTGGGGAACCTTGTCCTGGCCCTGCTGACAAGTAGTGGGTGACAGACATGCAGTAGGTTCTAGTAGGGAGCAGTGGAAGCTAAGTAACATAGGGTGCCAAGTTCCAGTGGGAAGAAAAAAAAAATAGGACATTTGGTACACTATAGCACGGATTAAATTGTGATTTCCTCTGAGGACAGTCAGTGACATGACTATGTACTTTATAAAGTGCTGCAGGAGAGGTCAGCGCTATATAAATACATAATAATATGGGCTGACATCAGACTATGACTATGGTAAGGGTTAGTTAATTTTGAGAGCCCCTCTGAACAAAATCAGTGACATGACTTTGTACTCTGTAAAGTGTACATAATATCATTAGACTATGATAATATTATTAGACTGACTATGGTAGGGATTAGTTTGTGATCTCCTCCGAGGATAGTTAGTGGCATGGCTATGTACTCTGTAAAGTGCTGCAGAAGTTGTCAGTGTTATATAAATACATAATAATAATATGGTAGGACATTAGACTATGATAGGATTAGACTGTGAGTTCCTCTGAGGACAGTCAGTGATATGACTACAGTATGTACTCTTTAAAGTGCTGCAGAAGATGTCAGTACTATAAAACAGGGCTGTGGAGTCGGTACAAAAATCATCTGAGTCTGACTCCAACTCCTCAGTTTATGAAACCACCAACTCCGACTCAAACTCCAGGTATCCAAAATTTCTCAGACTCCTCAGTCTAATTTTTACAAAGGCTATGGATTTGGTTCAAAAATCATCTGACTCCAACTCCTCAGTTTATCGAAACCTCTGACACCAGATACCCAAAATTGCTCAGACTCCTCGACTCCGACTCCACAGCCCTGCTATATAAATACATAATTTATATGGTAGGATATTAGACTATGGTAGGATTAGATTGTGAGTTCCTCTGAGGACAGTTTGTGACATGAGTATGTAGTCTGTAAAGTGCTGCCGAAGATGTCAGTGCTATATAAGTACATAATTATAATATGGAAGGACGTTAGACTATGACTATAGTATGATTAGATTGTGAGCTCCTGAGGACAGTCAGTGTCAAGACTATGTACTCTGTAAAGTGCTGCAGAAGACATCAGTGCTATATAAATACATAATAATAATATGGAAGAACATTAGACTATGATTATTATAGGATTAGATTATGAGCTCCTCTGAGGACAGCCAAATACATGACTATAAAAACAAGGAACACCAAGAGCCCCAAATAGTATAATATGTACTGGTAAATGGTTACTAGATAGAGTGAATATTAATACTCACAAACCAGGTTTACCATTAGGCAACCACTGTAAAGGCAGGTGGGGAGATTTTCCTGACCCCACTCAGGAATAAGAAGTCGCTCTCTGTAGATGAGGAAAAGGGGTTCAACCCTCCACCCAGGCTGGACTCAATATAATGCAGGAGAACAGGGGTGCCAAAAGGAAGCTAAAGGAGCTTAAAAACCAAATTCTTGGTAAATAGAGGTGGTAGTGGTGGACTTTCCTCCTCCAAGTAAACACACAACAACTGTAGTAAAGACACTCAATATATTTTATTTATGAACTCCAAATATGCAACGCATTTCGCAGGTTTGATCCCGCTTCATCGGGCAATAACAACATAGCAATAGCATATGCGGTCAGTAGAAGAGCCAGGCATCTCTGTCAGAACGAAACTACTATCTCACTAGGATAAGGGCCAAGAACCAGCGTACTGTTTAGTATCAAGGCCGATGAGCAAGTGAATGTGCCTTATATGCACACAAGGTAGATCCTAAGCCCACCCCCAGGAAAGATAGCACCTCCTGCAAAAAGGTAGATCCTAAGCCCACCCCCAGCAAAGATAGCACCTCCTACAAAAAAGGTGTCAGCTGATGACATCACAGCTGACACCTGTGGACACGTCTTCTCGGCCTGTAAAGACTGCTTTGTGCTGCGTGCGTCCGTCCAGTCATACTGCACATCGAACCTCCGCCGCAGGGGTGCTGGGGATGCGAGAGGAGGACGGCGGAGCAGAAGTCCCCGTACGCGAACAAGTCCCGCCGGAGACTCTTCGTTGACAGGTAAGATTATTACACTACGAGTCCCACAATGTATTTGCCTTTATGAGTCATGACTGTGGCTGTCAGACTCCTGCAATGCATTGTGGGACTTGTAGTTCCTTAACAGCTGGAGGGCCAAGTTTGCCCATGCCTGGTCTAGAACAATAAAAAAAAATAAGATACAGTTGGGGACATCAAACTTGGAGAAGGACTTAGGAGTATTCATTGACAACAAGTTAAATAATCGTATGCAATGCCAAGCCGCTGCAGCTAAAGCTAATACAATTTTGGGATGCATTAAAAGGGAAATAAAAACTCGAGATGATAGCATAATATTGCCCCTGTTTAACTCTCTAGTAAGGCCACATCTGGAATATGAAATTCAGTTCTGGGCACCACATTACAGGAAAGATATTGCAGTTTTAGAGCAGGTGCAGAGACGAGCAGCAAAATTGATGGATGGAAGGTCTCACTTACCAAGAAAGGTTAGGGCTGGTTCAGATGGACATTTGGAGGCGTCGCGTTCGTTGGCGTCGCGGTGGTGGGCTTTCAGCAACGTTCGTGTTGCGTTCAGATGCGGTCGCGTTTTTTCTTCCCCTAGGGTTAACCTCCCCTGGAAGCTACATGTAGCTTCCAGGGGCTCCTTGAACGCCAGGGAAAAATCGGGACCCGAACGCCGTGTTCGTGTAAACGCACTTGAAAGCTTGGTACAAACGCTCCCATTCACTTGAATAGGAGCGTTTAACACCAAGCCCCGAACGCTGGCTGTAAACGCTCTGCATGCGTCCGTCTGAACCAGCCCTTAGATAAACTGGATTTATTTAGTCTAGAGAAAAGACACCTTAGAGGAGATCTAATTAACATGTATAAATACATCAGAGGGCAATATGAAAGCTTGGTGGATGAGCTTTTTGTCCCTAGGCCTTCTCAAAGGACTAGAGGACATGATCTGCCCATGGAGGAAAAACATTTTAGCCATTTATTTAGGAAAGGGTTATTTACAGTAAGAGTGATTACGATGTGGAATGCATTGCCACAGGAAGTAGTTATGGCAAATTCTATACCTGTATTCCTTGCATTGAAAGACATCCATGGCTACAATTACTAGGTAATGCCCAGTGATGTTGATCCAGGGATTTTATCTGATTGCAATCTGGAGTCGGGAGGGATTTTTTTCCCTTTTGGGGCTAATTGGACTGGGCCGCATAAGGGATTGCACAAAAAAAGTCAATCAGCAGCTCCCGCCTGAAACCCTCCCTCCCCCCCCCCCCCCATCCCTTGCATTGATTTTTATTTCAAAATCAAATTCACACTGAAGCAAACTATTTTGCCTATTTTACTTTATAGTTCGCTTCAGTGCTCCCATTACAAGTAATCCGCCTCATCCCCGCCGCAAAACGAGGGCTGCAGAGCCCCCAAATCGCCCGGGGGGCAATCCATCGGCATTTCCTGGAAGGGGCAGAGCTTTCAGTTCAGCTGTGCCCCTCCTGACGTCAATCGCAGCGCATCGACGCCTCTCCAAGCCCCTCTCTGTGAAGTAAGAGTGAGAGGGGCGGGGAGAGGCGGCGATGCGCCGCGATTGACGTCAGGAGGGGCAGAGCTGAAGCTGAAAGCTCTGCCCCTTCCAGGAAATGCCGACGGATTACCCCCCGGGCGATTTAAGGGCTCTGCAGCCCTCGTTTAGCGGCGGGGATTCGGATGGATTACTTGGGAGCACTGAAGCGAACTATAAGGAAGCTTTTGCTGGCGCGGGCCACAAAACATTGTATTGAGGGCTGCAAATGGCCTGCGGGCCGCGAGTTTGAGACCCCTGCTTACAGCCACCCCACCGTTTCCCCCTGCCACTCAATATACTGGGGGGGGGGAGTTCTGTGGCTGCAGGAGTCCATGCCATTTCCCCAATTAGCAGTGAAAGAAAGGGGCGATTGGGAGGCCGGTACACCACTATGACACTGACTCGGTCCAAGGCCCTGGTTTGGTGGTGCTACTGTCAGAATTTTAAGTCCCAGCGAGTATAAAAGCAGTTTCAGGGAGAGGAGGGACAACTGTTGGCGCATAGGCCAAACCTAGAGATGGGCTTTAACAAAAGTGCAGTTCCAAACAACTCTGCAGGGAGTCTCCACTGTGATTCACTGTCACCTGCACCGGCTATCATCTCCCCGACCTTCAGCAGACAGTTTTCTACTAAAGCCAAATAATTCAGTTTTTGACTCATGAGTGCAGAGCATTTGCTGCAATTTTATGCACCAAAACCCTTAAGGTTTTGCATGTGCAGTACGTGAGTCATTTGTCAATGTTTTCAACTCAGAGGGAAGACTTTGGCTCAAACTCTTCTGTGAAGAACACTTCTGATAAGACTTCTTTGAGCGGTAGAAGAGTACCAGGGCCCAGGTGATTTCTGACAAATTCTTAGCTGATAAACCATGCTGAATACTTTCTATTTTTTTGGGACGTAACTTGATGTATTTTCAGTTTCCTGCAGGTTTGCGGCTGCTAATGCACATATAAAGATATTGTTTTAGTTAAGCCTGAGGGCTCCCTCGCCACAGGGATGTGCAGGCAGATGGTTATTCATCATACAGTACCATCAGGGTAAAAATTGCCCCCTACTGAAATCCAAAAGAACTAGCCACGCAGAACAAAACCAGGAATCAAGAAAAACATAGTATAACCACGAGTCCTCATCATGAAACCAGTCTAGGATTTTCTGCACAGAGTAATCTAGACACTGAAGAAAGTAAAATTCCCAAAGTTCTGCAATGGAACTATGGCAAGCTCTCCAGGGTGCTTGGGACTGCTACCACACACACCAATACACAGCACATGCACTTAAGCCTGAGAGAACTGTAGCTGTGGTCACACCAAATAATGATTTTATTTATGTTTTTTTTCTGTTATGTAATACATATCTTAGGAATCTTCTGGATTAGTAAAAACAATCCATAGCAATATCATTTAAAGTACACCTGAAGTGAAAAAAAGGTCAAAAAATAGTTACTGGTACATACTTATCTCTTTATTTCAAAGCCTCCAGATGGTCTAGAGCAGGGGTCTCAAACTCAATTTACCTGGGGGCCGCAGGAGGCAAAGTCAGGATGAGGCTGGGCCGCATACGGGATTGCACAAAAAAAGTCAATCAGCAGCTCCCGCCTGAACCCCCCCCCCCCTCCCCCGTCCCTTGCATTGATTTTTATTTCAAAATCAAACTCACACTGAAGCAAACTATTTTGCCTATTTTACCTTAAAGTTCGCTTCAGTGCTCCTATTACAAGTAATCCGCCACGTCCCCGCCGCAAAACGAGGGCTGCAGAGCCCCCAAATCGCCCGGGGGTCAATCCGTCGGCATTTCCTGGAAGGGGCAGAGCTTTCAGTTCAGCTCTGCCTCTCCTGACGTCAATTGCAGCGCATCGCCGCCTCTCCCCGCCCCTCTCTGTGAAGGAAGAGTGAGAGGGGCGGGGAGAGGCGGCGATGCGGATTACTTGGGAGCACTGAAGCAAACTATAAGGAAGCTTTTGCCGGCGCGGGCCACAAAATATTGTATTGAGGCCCGCAAATGGCCCGCGAGTTTGAGACCCCAGCTCTAGATCAACAGGGATATGTGAGGGAGCAGGCTGGTGTTGTACTTTGGTCTCTGGTTGAACTCGATAGACATGTCTTTTTTCAACCCAAATAACTATGTAACTATGAACGCTGTACTTGTTCCTCGGCATGAATGCCTTAGTGGATTTTGAGCAGTGTTTAGTGTTTTTCTTGGAATGCTGTGTTCTTTTTCCTCCATGCATAACGCTCCTTGTTATGCACAAATAACTCAATTTTAGTATCATCAGTCCACAGCACCTTATTCCAAAATGAAGCTGGCTTGTCCACATGTGCTTTAGCATACCTCAAGCAGCCCTGTTTGTGCTGTTGGCGGAGAAAAGGCTTCCTCTGCATCACTCTCGCATACAGCATCTCCTTGTGTAAAGTACGCCGAATGCACAGTGACTCCATCTGCAGCAAGATGATGTTGTAGGTCTTTGGTGCTGGTCTGTGGATGACATTGACTGTTCTCACCATTCGTCGCTTCTGTTTATCCGAGATTTTTCTTGGTCTGCCACTTCAAGCCTTAACTTGAACTGAGCCTGTGGTCTTCCATTTCCTCAATATGTCGGGAAGACTACACGAGAATTGAGTTCTCGCATGTCGAAGTACATCACCAGCATCACAAGCAAGAATACTCCCACTGTACCCACACCTGTGGCTAGACATTTCCAATCGGCACATGGGGGCAGCTCGGCAGATGTTCGTTTCATTGGCCTGGACCGCATTCACCACACGATCCGGGGGGGGGGGGGGGTATTTTGACCATCTACTGCTCCAAAAGGAGTCCAAGTGGATCTTTGACCTGCGGGCCATGGCCCACCTGGGCTCAATTAAAATACTAATTATTCCTCTTTCCTCCCCTTATAAGTATCTATATGTCCTTGTGGGGTTTGTTCGCAGTTGTGGACATTTGACTAGTTCCTGCTCTACATGTTGCTGATGTGGTGCCCGGTGCAGCATTCCCAAACACTTACCCTTTGCTCTATCCCTTTTTTTGGTTGGGGACCTTTTCTGTACTGCCCCATTGGTTGGGTACGATTGTCATGTATATGCAATGTTCACGTTTTATGATCTTGATGGGTTATTAAGTTTTCCACCAATTTATCTTTCTGCTTGTGTGTCCTCTATGTGGGACATATACATTATTTATGCAGTAACTTCTTTGTTTTTTGCTTTTGCTATTCTGTCTACTCGTGTGCACCCTGCATTGGGCTTTCTGGGCTACTTTGTCCCATGGCTCCCTCTTTCCATCTCCCCCCTCCCTTTGGGGAGGCCAGGTTTTTGGGCGTTCACGAGTAGCGGAGTTTATCCAGTAATTACAGCTTTTGATTTGCGGCAGCGCCTATCTCCATGCTGCACATGCCCCCCCCCCCCCTGGCTCCATAGTGGATGACACGTCTCCCTCCCCCCTGTTTAGGTGGTTGGGGCGGGCGGGCGCTGTGTGCGCTGATTGGTGGGCGGCCGCATTTAGAGTTACGCATGTGGATGATCGTGTGCTCATTGCCACGCCCCCTTCAAAAAAGCCGGCGAAACATGTCAGGACAGCGTGTCTCGGCATCCTGCCTTCCCTGACACCCGCTGACCGCTGCAAGCCACATCCTATCCTGCCACAGCCTCTCACTACAGACTGCTGGCTAAGGTCCTCATATAGGGGGTTGGGATTTAAACAGAAATGGGAATCTAATTTTGAAGCCTGTGCCAAAGTGTGTCTCACCCTGATGAGTGATTTGGATGGGGGCGACCTGCCCATAGTTGAAAAGGAGATTGAGAAAGTCAGGGGTTCTCTTTAGGTATACCGGGAAGATCCACTGTATAAAAAGCGCAACGAAGAAGTGGAGAATCACATCAAAAAGTTTGATAAGGGACTTATAGTCCAACGTGACCAGAAGCTAGTAAGGGATAGGACCGGCTATAGCATAAGGGCTGCATATAGGTGGGGTATTCGGAGACAGGTCCCTAAACCTAGAGGGGTTAGACGAGGTGCCCAACCATTGGAAGTTCCAAACCCACCCCTACCACCACCAACTGGTATAGAGGACCGCATTCTTCAGTTAGTGGAGCAAGCTCAATCAGCACAGTGGGGTCCATTTCTGTTAAGGACTCCAATAAGGATCATTACACTCGCTCCAAAGCAGAGAAGAATAAGAATAAGGAAATAGTGAAGCAGACTAAAAAGGGTCAGGGATGCGGGGGTGGGAAAACCAATGGCGAAATGGGTGAACCCCAATCTGTGCCTGGAGCAGTAGGAGGATCTGAGACGCTGTCTTCCGCATCCTCATCCTCCTCTTTAAACTAATAGACACCACCGGTGGTGGGGGTCAGCAGTCTGTTCAAGTTAGGACAGAGAGGGAGTCATTTGGCTCTATCTCTGAGGTCCCACAAGTGATCAATCTTACTAGTGAAAGCTTACCTGATACCATGTTGTGCATTTTGGATAAGGGTCTAGGTTTTTGTCCCACTAACAGCATTGATGTCTTCAAGACTATCGTTGATTTACATTTATTTGGTAGACATATTCTGATGCAGTCAATTAGACAGGACTCTGGCAGAAGGGTCGCCTCTACATCCACCGCTCATGGCTGGTCAGATGTGGGCTTAGTGGCACTCCGTAATTTTTTTCGAATTACAGGATGAGGGCGAATCGGTTGATGAGGATTTATTTTCATGTCCTCCTCTGCCGTGTGGTTATCGTCCCCAATTGAGTTATTTTGGTCTCTTTAATCGATCAAATAGGTTTCCTTCGTTTACATTATGTCCCAACCTAAAGACCTTTATCTCGGTAGTTGAAAGGGACCTGAGGGACGTAGACAGGGATGTTGGACGGCACAACAACCTTACCAATGAAGAACTACAAGCTCTGGTTAATCTCTCGGCACAGAATCGGTGGACGATCAAGCCCGCCGACAAAGGCGGGAATGTGGTGGTTATGACCACCTCAGCTTACAGGGATATGTGCCTTGATGTCCTCAGCGTGCGTGAATGCTATGTGAGGGTCTCCCCATCGAGGGTCACTAGGTGCCAAAAAGAACTCTTTTCCATCATTGATGGCGCTGTGGAGCGGGACATTGATGTGAGGTTATATCTTAAGGTTGCAGATCCGATCACTCCTACATTTTATGCACTTCCTACGTTGCATAAAAACACTACTAAACCACCAGGACGTCCTATTGTCTCTGGACGTGGTTCCTTGACTGAAAAAGTGAGTATCTACCTTGATCGTCATCTGCAACCTCATGTCAGGACTTTGCCCTCCTACATTCGGGATACTCAGCACCTCCTCCAGGTTCTGGATGGAATGCAGGTACCTAAGGGCACGCTACTGGTGGCCCTTGATGTGGAGGCCCTATTTTCAAGTATCCCGCACGATCTGGAGATTGAGGCTGTGGATCTGTTCTTGAGCGAATTAGGTATGCAGAATGTGCCCCACAACATCTTTCTCTCGTCCCTCCTACATTTCCTGCTGTTTAATAACATCTTTGTTTTTGAGGAATCCCACTACCTCCAGGTGCGGCGATGGGCACCATGTGTGCTCCGTCATACGCGAACCTGTACCTAGGGGCGTGGGAACGTGAGATCTTCTCAAATGACGAGCTCTCCATGTATCTGTGCCACTTGTTAACGTGGCACAGATACGTTGATGACATCTTTGCCCTATAGACAGGGGGAGTGGCTTCACTACAGGAATTTGTGGGCCGTCTCAATAACAATAGCCGTAAATTGAGATTTAGTTTGCAGTGGGAAGCCAAAAGTATCCCGTTTCTAGACTTTAGGATAGGTATTGATGAATGTGGGCATCTATAGACTCAGCTGTACCGTAAGGAGACCTCAACAAATTCTCTGTTGCGGGCTGACAGCTTCCACCCCAGTCACACAATCAGAGACATCCCTGCATGACAGTATCTTCGTCTGAGCCGAAATTGTTCAAAACTTGAGAGGGAAATTTTGAGAGGGAGTCTGATGATCTCCGCGCACGTTTCCGCCTGCGGGGATACCCAGATAAACACCTTAAACGGGCCTACCAACGTGCCCAACAGAGTGGTAGAGATTCACTCCTCAGATCGACCGAAGTGTGACCCAGAGACATTAAGATTTTTAACTCAATTTTGTGTGCAACATACACAATTTCAGGACATTTTTAGCCGCCATTGGAACATTTTGAGTAATGTTCCCAAACTGGTGAAATTAGTCCCAGATCCACCACAGATCGTGTACCGTCGGGCACCATCATTGCGAGATAAATTGGTTGAAAGCCATTTCCACGAGTTGGATGGTACTCGCCAACATTGCAGGGTCTTGGGGATGTACACGTGCGGCGGCTGCTTCATGTGCCGATATATCTCTGTGGGTAGAACGACAAGACTTCCAGATGGCAGGTCATGGGACCTCGCCCACTATGTCAATTGTGGTACGGTACTGGTGGTGTATCTTCTGAAATGTCCCTGTGGGGCTATTTATGTCGGAAAGACTAAACAAGAATTGAGATCTCGCATGTCGGAGCACATCACCAGCATCACAAGCAAGAATACTCCCACTGTACCCACACCTGTGGCTACACATTTCAGATCGGCACATGGGGGCAGCCCAGCGGATGTTCGTTTCATTGGCCTGGACCGCATTCACCGCACGATCCGGGGGGGGGGGGGAGGGGGGAATTGTGACCGTCTACTGCTCCAAAAGGAGTCCAAGTGGATCTTTGACCTGTGGGCCACTGACCCACCTGGGCTCAATTAAAATACTAATTATTCCTCCTTCCTCCCCTTGTAAGTATCTACATGTCCTTGTGGGGTTTGTTCACAGTTGTGGACATTTGACTAATGGCTAGATGTTGATTCCCTTCACTGGGTCATGTTCCCGCTCTACACGTTGCTGATGCGGTGCCCGGTGCAGCATTCCCGAACACTTACCCTTTGCTTCATCCCTTTTTTTGGTTGGAGACCTTTTCTGTACTGCCCCATTGGTTGGGTATGATTGTCAATTGTATATGCAATCTTCACGTTTTATGATCTTAATGGGTTATTAATTCTATTCTTCTTGCTCGTGTGCTCCCTGCATTGGGCTTGCTGGGCTTCTTTGTCCTACGGGTCCCTCTTTCCATCCCTATGAGGCTGACACGGACTCTCCTTGGACTACAACTGATGATCTCCGTTGTTACAATGTAACATGGTTTATAAACTGTGCGGAGCCAAGTCATCCTCTACACTTGGATCGGAGTTGACAAGACGCCATCATCCTGGTACTATATGCACTCATTTGTTGCAAGCCTCTGCTATAGATATCAGAGAATCTTACAATAATTTATGAACAGTGTTCTGCAGTGATCTCATTGTCCATTGATCCTTAAGGGGTACCCCTCCAGCGAATTTGACAGACTTGGAGTGAGTGAGGATGTGCATGTGCTATGTGATCAGTGGATTGCCAGGCCCTTTTATGCATCTATGTGTGTGTGTCTTTTTTCTATTTGAATTAAATAATACAATTTTTGGGATATTTTACTAATTATTTTCAGTTATCTTTTTTGTTGCTTGGGGTATATGCCTTGCTTTGAGGCCTCCTATTTATTTCTGCTCAATATGTTCCTAACTGTGGAAACAGACAGCTGAAATCTCTGAGACAGCTTTCTGTATCCTTCCCCTAAAGCATGATGGTGAACAATTTTTGTTTTCAGGTCATTTGAGAGTTGTTTTGAGACCCCCATGTTGCTACTCTTCAGAGAAAATTAAAAGAGGAGAGAAAAATCACGCTGGATACAGTGCATGTGACTTCACAATACCATCAGTGAGAGCTGTGAGAGCTAACAGCCGCAGCTGTTCTTTCCCGGGAGTGCAAGCCCGACTCCTCCCTCAGCGGACTGCTCAGTTACATTGGATACATCCACCCAGCAACAGGATTCAGTAGAAGCCGCTGATGTCTGGTAAAAATCGTTATCGCTACTCGCAACAGGAGTTGTGAGTATTTAGCCTTATTGCAACACTATGCTATGCTTTACATTACCAAGAGGATTATTTGAAACATATACTACTGGCATTGATCCGGAGAATTAATTGTTTTTAGTAAGGAATTTTTTAATTGAAATTTTTATTGGATTCTTAATCTGCCCCTGAAGTGTTTGCTTACATATTTTTGCATCCTCAACTGCCGCTCTGGACCATAGGGCTTATTAGCAGGAATCTGCAGGACTTTTCAGTGTGAGAGGTGTGTGAGGTATCTTCATACCTGCAGATGTGTCTGGATGTGAGTGACGGTGTGATACAAATCTAGTTTGCTCACATATCTTTGCATCTTCATGTGAGAAAACGTGGAAAAGCCGCCGCCAATAATCAGAGTGAGACGGCTGATTCTGCGTTTGACATGGCAGTTGGGGCGCAGTCGGAGCGCGGAGAAACCGCCGCATGCTCTAACTATAGGGCGGCGGATTCCGCGTCCAATGCGACTAGTTGCTCGCATAGGCCAGCTTCTCTCAGTAAGGCGGAATGCGGAGGAAACGCCGCACGCTCAGACAGCGTGGCGGCCGATTCCGCATCCAATACAGCAGCAACATTAAAACACATGACTGGTGTGGCTGGGACTGATAGTCCACACTGGTTTAGGAGGACGCGTGCGCAGAGAGGCAGGGCCTTTATGGCAGTCAGAGGAGGGTCAGCTGACCAGGCCGGTCAGCTGACAATTGCAGCAACTTTCATTGGTCCAGCACTTAGGGGAGGCGCTGGAGAGCGCTGATGTATATATACTGGGTGCTGGTCATTTCTCTGTTGTCTGGCGTTGCGATCACTACATGGTAGCACTCAGACCTTGTCAGTATCTGTGTGTATTAGTCAGTTTCCAAAGGTGTTGATGATCACGGAGCTCATACCTTAGCCTAGGAATTCTGTTACTATTTGTATTGTATCTAGACCAGTTTCCAAGGTGTTGACGGCCACTGAACTCACACCTTAGTCTAGGATTTCTGTACCATCTGTATTATTTGTATTATCTAGTTAGTTCCTGGAGTGTGAGAATCTTGGAGCTCACACTCAAGCTTAGGCATTGTTGATTAGCTGTTATGACCTTCTGCTTTCCTGACCATTCTCTTGTGTAAGGATCCGCTCCTCTCGGCCGCAGTATGGTCTGAGGCGACGATTGAGGTAGAGTCAGCTAACACTTAGCAGGGGTTTATTTTAATAATATAAAATTATAGTTTGTGACCGTGCCCAGGATTGAACCCTGGTCTCCCACATCAGAGGTGGTGAGCTTGACCACTGTGCTATGGTTAATACACTCAGAAAGCTTTGCTGGTCAGCATTGGGTGGGTCAGCTGGCCTGTTGTGGTCATCTGTATCAGCTGATCCCACTGTCAGCTGATTTATGCCTGCGTGTGATTGGCTGTTGTGTGCATGTGGCCGGCCACTGATTGGTTGCATGTAGTATATAAGTCTGCTGAGTGCTTCCTGTCATTGCCCGTGATAGCGTTAGCTAGTCTAGCTGCTGGGTGTGTGTATCCTGGTTGGAAAACTATTCTTTATTGGATTACTTGGCTTTTGGACCTCTGCCTGATTTTGGACCTTCCTTGCTCGCTGCCTGAACTGACCCCGGAAACTCTCGACTACTCTCTTGCCTGCTCCTTCTGTACTGCGAATCTCGGATACCTGTGTTTGACCCCGGACTGTTATTGGACTCTGCTTTTGTTTCTTGTTTGGTGTTGGTGATCTATCTATACCCACCCTGCATTCAGCCTCAATATCTTGCGCCCTAAAGGCCTGGGTGTAACCGAAGTCGGGTAGGTGTTGTCTCTCACCTCCCGTTCAAGCGGGGACGCGCCACACAAGGCGAAGACGGCGGAGGTAGATTGGGACATTGAGGCTGATTCGTGGGTGGATAGGTTGCCAGGCCTTACATTATCACGGGCCTCTACAATTATTATCATGGAGGAGCTCCAACGCCAGATATTGCTACTTACTGGAGCCGTTAACCAGCTTACAGAACGAGTTAATACTCTACAAAACCAGCAAGCTAATCTGCCGGCTCAACCTGTGGACAACGCAGGGTCTCTTCCCGCTTCGGTCTCGGGGACGTCTGCGGAACCAAAGCTACCACTTCCAGAGAAATTTTCAGGTACCAGGAGTCAGTTTAGTAACTTTATGAACTCTTGTCAAATGTATTTTCGTGTCAGACCAATTGCTTCTGGTTCTGAAACTCAACGTGTGGCTCTTATCATTTCACTGCTCCAAGGGGATCCCCAATCTTGGGCCTTTGGCCTTCCACATGGACATGTGGCCCTTTCTTCTGTTGATGAATTTTTTAAGGCCATGGCAGTATTATACTCAGATCCTGATCTCTCTACTACAGCCGTTCAGAAGTTAAGAGATTTGAGACAAGGCCGCAGACCTGCTGAGGAATACGCTGCAGAATTCCGCAGGTGGTCAGTCTCTACCAACTGGAATGATCCTGCCTTACTTGATCAGTTCCTGCTTGGTCTGTCGGAGACTGTAAAAGACATATTGGTCAGTCATCCAGTTCCTGAAACGCTTGAGGATGCTATTACCCTTGCCATTCGGGTGGACCGGAGAGTCCGGCAGAGACGCCAGGGGAGAACTTTCTTTCCTACCGTCACTTCTGTCCCTCAAGTCACTTTGCCCCCTGAAGAACCGATGCAACTTGGTTTCTCTAAACTGACTCCTACTGAGAAATTAAGGAGACGTTCTGAGGGTCTGTGTCTCTATTGCGCAGGCAAGGGACATATGGCCAAGGATTGTCCTGTAAAAAAGAGGCCGGAAAACTCCAGCGCCTAGGTGGGTCCGAGGAAACTCACCTAGGCGAGCAGGTACTTCCTCTTGCATTAAAACGCATTTTATTACCTGTAAGCATTTTTTGGGGTGACAAGTGTCATTCATGTGAAGCATTTCTTGATTGTGGTGCTGCAGGTAATTTCATTGATTGTTCACTGGCCACGAAATTGGGCATTCCTGCCTTGGAATTACAGGACAGGATTTGTGTGACTGCTATAGATGGTTCTCCTCTACAGGAGAATTGTCCGATAGCAATCACTCCGGAAATCTCGTTTAAAGTTGGTGCATTGCATATTGAGTCTCAGTCATTTTATATACTGAAAATGCCTACCTGTTCTATGGTGTTGGGGTTGCCATGGTTGCAGAAGCACAATCCGCAGATCGATTGGACTTCTGGGCAACTTACTAGCTGGTCCTCCTTTTGCCATAAACATTGTTTGAAACTTGTTCCCTTGCATGGGGTTGAGATAGCTTTTGATACATTACCTATTTGTTACAGAGAATTTGTTGACGTATTTTCTCCTCAGGCTGCTGACAAGCTCCCACCCCATAGATCTTACGATTGCCCTATTGATCTTCTTCCTGGTACTATGCCTCCTCGAGGACGTCTTTACAATCTCTCTGGTCCTGAAGATCGGGCTATGAGGGAGTATATCAAGGAAAATCTCAGTAAGGGTTTCATTCGTCCATCCACTTCTCCCGCAGGAGCGGGGTTTTTCTTCGTGGAGAAGAAGGATGGCGGATTGCGGCCCTGCATTGATTATAGAGGTCTGAATAAGATTACTGTTAAGAATAAATACCCATTACCTCTCATTGACGATTTGTTTGCCCAGGTCACAGGAGCTCGGATCTTTACCAAACTTGATTTAAGAGGAGCGTACAATTTGATCAGAATTCGTCAAGGTGACGAGTGGAAGACAGCTTTCAATACAAAGGATGGGCATTATGAATATTTGGTGATGCCATTTGGCCTTTGTTATGCTCCAGCTGTCTTCCAAGACTTTGTAAATGACATCTTTAGAGAATTCTTGGGGCGGTTTATGGTCATTTACTTAGATGATATTTTGATCTATTCTGCGTCACTTTCTGAACATAGATTTCATGTCAAGACTGTACTGCAGAAATTGAGAGAGAACTCTCTTTACGCCAAATTGGAAAAGTGTGTTTTTGAGACCAATCAAATCTCGTTCCTGGGATATATTATTTCAGATTCTGGTCTCGCCATGGACCCCGTTAAATTGTCCGCAGTCCTAGATTGGCCCCAGCCTTCCGGGCTCAAGGCTCTCCAGCGTTTCCTGGGTTTTGCGAATTTTTATCGCAAGTTTATTAAGGGTTTTTCCACTTTGGTCGCTCCTTTGACTGACCTGACTAAAAAAGAAGCTGATCCCACTCATTGGCCCCCTCAGGCCTGTCATGCCTTTGAGGTATTGAAAAAGGCTTTTTGTACTGCCCCTGTACTGGCTCATCCAGATATCCTTAAACCTTTTATCATTGAAGTTGATGCTTCCGAAATTGGCGTAGGAGCAGTTCTTTCACAATACTCAGGTTCTCCAGAACGTCTCCACCCTTGTGCCTTCTTCTCTCGCAAGTTTTCTTCTGCTGAAAGAAATTACGACATAGGGAATAGAGAGCTGTTGGCAGTTAAGATGGCATTCGAGGAATGGAGACATTGGTTGGAGGGAGCTTTGCATCCAGTCACTGTGTTTACTGACCACAAGAACCTAGAATATATTGAAAGTGCCAAGAGACTCAATCCTAGACAGGCCCGGTGGGCATTGTTCTTTGCCCGTTTCAACTTTACAATTACTTATAAGCCTGGGTCCAAAAACATTAAGGCAGATGCATTATCACGTTGTTTCGAACCTGAAACTAATCAACCTGTAAGTTCAGAATCCATTGTTCCCAAACATTGTATTATCAATGCGCTGTCCACCTCTCAGTTATCACCTGATCTTTCAGTGTTACTGTCTTCCTGTCAGAATGATGCACCTGCCGAGAAACCACCAGGTCTGTTATTTGTTCCATTAACTCTTCGGTTACAGGTTCTACAGCAATTTCATGATTCCAAATTAGCGGGTCATCCTGGTGAAAAAAAGACTGTAGATTTATTGTCTCGTCATGTCTGGTGGCCATCGCTCAGGGTGGATTGTAAGGCCTTTGTTAAGGCATGTCCAGTCTGTGCTCGAAATAAGACTTCTCATCTTGCACCCAGAGGTAATCTGCAACCACTTCCCATCCCTGATAGGCCTTGGACTCATGTGTCGATGGATTTTATTGTAGATTTACCTTGCTCTCAGGGGAATACTGTTATATGGGTAGTGGTTGACAGATTTAGTAAAATGGCTCACTTTGTTCCCTTGAGTAAGTTACCCTCTGCAAAAGAATTGGCAGAATTGTTTATTGTCCATGTTTTCCGTCTGCATGGTATCCCTGAAAACATTGTCTCTGACAGAGGAGTACAATTCGTCTCGCAGTTTTGGCGAGCATTTTGTTCTCGTATTGGTATATCATTGTCATTTTCCTCTGGATTTCATCCTGAGACTAATGGACAAACTGAGAGAACAAACCAGTCTTTGGAGCAATATCTCCGGTGTTTTGTATCTGATTGTCAGGACCAATGGTTTGAAGTTCTACCGTATGCAGAATTTGCTTTTAACAACCTTGCCAGTACCTCTACTAAAATGTCCCCATTTCAGATTGTCACAGGTTTAAATCCTAAGTTTGCTTCCCTATCAGGTACGTCTTCTGGGTTTCCAGTGTTGGAGGATTGGCTGTCACATATGGTTTCGTTATGGGACCAGGTTAAAAGAAATTTAGAGGTGGCAGTCAAACAGCAGAAAAAATTTGCTGATAAACATCGTTCTCAGGAATTTTCCTTTTCACCTGGTGATTTAGTCTGGGTCTCCACCCGTAACCTTTCTTTACGGCAGCCTTCTTCCAAACTGGGTCCCAGATATATAGGTCCTTACCCTGTAACAGAAAAAATCAATAACGTCACCTACAGGATTTCATTGCCTCAATCCATGCGGAGAGTCAATTCATTTCATGTTTCTCTGCTGAAACCGGCAGTTAATACCATGATATCTGACTCTCCACCACCTCCGGTCATTGTTGATGGAGAACCAGAATACGAAATTGAAAAAATTCTGGATTCTCGTAAAGTACGTAATTCTTTACAATACCTTGTTGACTGGAAGGGCTATGGCCCAGAAGAAACATGTTGGGTCCCAGCACGTCAGGTACATGCTAAAGAATTAATCCATCAATTTCATTTGAAATTTCCAGATAAACCAAGGTTGGAGTGTTCGGAGACCACTCCTCAGGGGAGGGGTACTGTAAGGATCCGCTCCTCTCGGCCGCAGTATGGTCTGAGGCGACGATTGAGGTAGAGTCAGCTAACACTTAGCAGGGGTTTATTTTAATAATATAAAATTATAGTTTGTGACCGTGCCTAGGATTGAACCCTGGTCTCCCACATCAGAGGTGGTGAGCTTGACCACTGTGCTATGGTTAATACACTCAGAAAGCTTTGCTGGTCAGCATTGGGTGGGTCAGCTGGCCTGTTGTGGTCATCTGTATCAGCTGATCCCACTGTCAGCTGATTTATGCCTGCGTGTGATTGGCTGTTGTGTGCATGTGGCCGGCCACTGATTGGTTGCATGTAGTATATAAGTCTGCTGAGTGCTTCCTGTCATTGCCCGTGATAGCGTTAGCTAGTCTAGCTGCTGGGTGTGTGTATCCTGGTTGGAAAACTATTCTTTATTGGATTACTTGGCTTTTGGACCTCTGCCTGATTTTGGACCTTCCTTGCTCGCTGCCTGAACTGACCCCGGAAACTCTCGACTACTCTCTTGCCTGCTCCTTCTGTACTGCGAATCTCGGATACCTGTGTTTGACCCCGGACTGTTATTGGACTCTGCTTTTGTTTCTTGTTTGGTGTTGGTGATCTATCTATACCCACCCTGCATTCAGCCTCAATATCTTGCGCCCTAAAGGCCTGGGTGTAACCGAAGTCGGGTAGGTGTTGTCTCTCACCTCCCGTTCAAGCGGGGACGCGCCACACAAGGCGAAGACGGCGGAGGTAGATTGGGACATTGAGGCTGATTCGTGGGTGGATAGGTTGCCAGGCCTTACATTTTGATCTCTGATTTTGTACCTTGACTTTCTGATTCTCTGTTGCCAAAACTCGGCTAGTCTCTGGATTCTGAATCTGCCTACTGTCTCTGTACTTTATCTGTCCGTGTGTTAACGACCTGGCCTGTCCGACCTCGAGAACTATCTCTCCTGTTAGGAGATAGTTCACAGATCTGTCAGTGACACTCCACCATTGGTGTCACTCACGTTCTGTCCTTCCCCCTGTCTCAGCCTGGCTCCGCCCCTTGGGGAGCATCAGGCCTGTGGAAGGAAGCTAATCCTTAACAGTAGCTCATACTGTCTAGCACCCATCCCTCGGGTGCTTTCCTCAGAGTATTACTGTTGCATCAAACACTCTCATCTCTCAGGTGTCCAGAGGTTAGAAGATATATCTGATTATCGGTGATACTGCAGATCATCAATAATCGGGTATATTCTGCATTCTCGGCGATACTGCAGATCACCGGTAATCAGACCCTCTCTGTGTTACACCAATCGCTACACTTCAACTTCCACCCTGAACCATGGGGCTCATTAGTAGCCAGGATCCTGCGGGACTTTTCATTGTGAGAGGTGTGTGAGGTCTATGCATACCTGTAGATTTGTCTGGATGTGAGTGACGGTGAGGTGCGAAATTAGGGGAGCTACTTGTTTGTGGTATGATCTTTTATTGCTACGTAATTGACGTTATTAAATTGTTTTTAAGCAGGAGTATTATTATTTACTGACATGTGTTGAGGTATTTACCGCACAAGTTGGCAATTTACTTAACTGGTCAGAAATTTCAGCTTGCCATGCAGCAGCAGGCTTAGTGAGTTGACATTTTACTAAATGATCAGTAAAATCATCTGTTTTCTGAATTACAGCAAGTGGTAAAGCTTTGTGAATGCTGCCCATTGTAGCGCAGTGTTCAACAGACAAGTACAAAGGATTTAAGCTGTCTTCTTCTTTACAATGCAGAGATTGTGATATTTCCTCTCTTTCTGCTCCCCTAATTATAGTTACCATTAAAGGAATACTATCGATTCACATATTTTTTTCAATTGACACAGGAATTGTTTGGGAAGTGCTGCTAAGCACTGGTGTATACATTTTAGTAGCAACTTCTTTGTTTACTGTTATCAATATACATTCAAACTTTACTGACGCCAAAACTGACAGCTGACTGAGCCATGAGGAGAGGGGAAATTCCCCTCACACTTGATCAGTTAACTCTATGTGTAGCTCTGTGTGTGACAGAGAGAGAGAGCTCCCAACAGCTGCAGCTGTGTTTCTGACTGGCTTTTTCATACTGAGTTCTGTGTTTCTGACTGGCTTTTTCATACTGATTTTGCTTTCAGAGTTTGATATGTTTGATATTTGCTTTCTGTAGTCTGATAAGCAACTCTGGCTGTGCATTGAAGCAGTCACCCTTCTGCAATTGATTTGTCCCAATATAGCTAAATCCTACCCTCAATAAATTACAGCTTTTGCCTCTGATATTTAACATGAAAATTAGGAAAATGTTTACACAGCTACTTAGACATTATTTGCACACTGTCATTTTAGAACACTTGGGTATCGATAGTATTCCTTTGAACTCTGCTGCTCATCTCATTCACCTCTCCTCCTGATCATTTGATGGCGCCCCTTTTTGCCAAACCCTTCATTGGCTGCCAATTACCCAAAAGATCTAGTTCAAACCAGGGGCGTAACTAGAAATCACTGGGCCCCCCTGCGAATATTTGGATGCCCCCCCCCCCCCCCCCCCCCATAGGTGCCAAATAATCGTAATGGGGCAGCGTTTCACTGTAAATTAATTGTAAAATGGGCAGCATTTCACCAGACAATCGTAATGTGGGCCAGAAAATCGTAATGTAGGCAGCAGTTAACAGAAAATCGTAATGCAGGCAGCAGTCACCAGAAAATTGTAACGTGGGCAGCAGTCACCAGAAAATTGTAACGTGGGCAGCAGTCACCAGAATATCTTAATGTGGGCCAGAAAATTGTAATGTGGGCAGAGTTCACCAGAAAATCGTAATGTGGACAGCGTTCACCAGAAAATCGTAACGTGGACAGCATTCACCAGACAATCGTAACGTGGGCAGTGTTCACCAGAAAATCGTAATGTGGGCCAGAAAATCGTAATGTGGGCAGAGTTCACCAGAAAATTGTAATTTGGGCAGCAGTCACCAGAAAATCGTAACGTGAGCAGCATTTACCAGAAAATTGTAACGTGGACAGCATTCACCAGACAATTGTAACGTGGACAGCATTCACCAGACAATCGTAATGTGGGCAGAGTTCACCAGAAAATAGTAATGTGGGCAGCATTCACCAGAAAATCGTAATGTGGGCCAGACAATCGTAATGTGGGCAGAGTTCACCAGAAAATCGTAATGTGGGCAGCATTCACCAGACAATCCTAACGTGGGCAGTGTTCACCAGAAAATCGCAATGTGGGCAGCGTTCACCAGAAAATCATAACGTGGACAGCATTCACCAGACAATCGTAACGTGGACAGTGTTCACCAGAAAATCGTAATGTGGGCCAGAAAATCGTAATGTGGGCAGAGTTCACCAGAAAATCGTAACATGAGCAGTAGTCACCAGAAAATTGTAACGTGGACAGCATTCACCAGACAATCGTAATGTGGGCAGCGTTCACCAGAATATCGTAATGTGGGCCAGAAAATCGTAATGTGGGCAGAGTTCACCAGAAAATCGTAATGTGGGCAGTGTTAACCAGAAAATCGTAATGTGGGCAGAGTTCACCAGAAAATCGCAATGTGGGCAGCAGTCACCATAATATCGTAATGTGGGCAACAATCACCCAAAAAATCATAATGTGTGCAGCAGTCACCAGAAAAAATGCCCCTGTAAAAAAACAACAAAAACAACAATTCACTTGCCTGTCAGGAGTCTCTCCCGGCCTCTGGTGAGCAGCTCCTCCAGCGACGATCCTCCTGTGCACTGCGCTGACTGCAGCACATCTCCCACGCTGACAGGGAGAGTGCAGGGCTACAGCAAGATGGCGCCCGAAGCCCTGTACTGGAGACACAAATAGTCTGCAGTGCAGGTCTTCGGCAGCCATCTTGCCGTAGCCCTGCTTTGCCTGCCGGAGGAATATGCAGGCTGCTGGAGCGGGGCTGCGGGGAATGAACTGGCGCAGCGTCTATTAGAAAAAAAAAGTTATAATGCAACACTGCACTAATAAACAGCATACATCCACTCAGCAATGCTGTTTCACTGGCTTAAG
Source organism: Hyperolius riggenbachi (assembly GCF_040937935.1). Classification (NCBI taxonomy): domain Eukaryota; kingdom Metazoa; phylum Chordata; class Amphibia; order Anura; family Hyperoliidae; genus Hyperolius; species Hyperolius riggenbachi. Next base: position 199,170,039 of record NC_090653.1, on the reverse strand, counting down.
TGTGAGATGGCTCTTAGGCCAGGAACCCACTTGACATTACAAATCTCTTTTGTTTTCAGTAGCAAAAGCGTTATGAAATACTCCAGCATTTTTAAGATTTTGCTACTGAAAGCAGAATGATTTCTGGAGTGATTTCAGGGAATGCGATTTTGGCCCCCACATTCCCTGAATAAAATGACCCCGAAAACACTGCAGGCACTGCAATTGCAATTTTTTGCCGAATTAAAATCTCTCCTGCTGAATTACTGCCATGGGCTTCATTAGCTTAGCAGTTTTTGGAATTGCTGCAAACCACAAAATTGCTGCTGAAACACGACTGGTGGGTCCCAGCCCTTACTGGCTTCTTTCTTTTTGAAGTTATTTTGCTCACCTCTAGGTGAATTGTTAGGAGGAAAGCTGTGCGTAATGCCAGATGCCTGATGAATAACTATTCTCTACAAACTAAATGTGTTTGTACATTGCAGAGGCTTGTCACAGTACATAATGTTTTCCCACTGCTGTAGCACCCTAAGAAATGTGAAATGTGAAAAATGTGAAAAATGACAGGAAGAAATAACAAAGGAGTACTGCAGGAACAGTTATAAATACTAATGGAAACTAGAGAGCATGCTACTATAAAGCTGCGCTCCGAACACCAATGCCAAATTCATAATATATATATATATATATATATATATATGTATATGTATATATATAAATATATATATATATATATATATATATATATATATATATATATATATATATATATATATATACCAAGGGGTAAGCAGCACAAACCAAATTTTTATGCAATTCTATGCAAAGTATGCACGCAGCACTGGAGGTTCCCAGACTCCATAAGAAATATATAAATACAGAGGGTGCTGCAGCACACAACAGGTAAACAGTGACAGGGGCTCTTGGTTACGCTTTAACGCGCTTAAGCTCACCAACTGCGCCAAAGTGTCCCCCATCTGGTGAGTCCTACTCTAACCAGGCATAAATGCTAGTTTTTTTTTAATCAGCGTTCTAGTGGGAACCATACCAAAAGCCCAATGGTCAACTAAATGGGAGAAAGGAAATTAAAAACACCTCACCTTCCACTAGCTCCAAATGAACTCTCTGAACATGTGCAATGCACTCATTTATATGCTTAACTGTGCTAGAGGTGGGCGTGGTTATGCAGGCTCACAGGGGGGAAATTATAAATAAATACCAAAGGGTAAGCAGCACAAACCAAATTTTTATGCAATTCTATGCAAAGCATGCACGCAGCACTGGAGGTCCCCAGACTCCATAAGAAATATATAAATATACAGAGGGTACTGCAGCACACAACAGGAAAACAGTGACAGGGGCTCTTGGTTACACTTTAACGCGCTTAAGCTCACCAACTGCGCCAAAGTGTCCCCAATCTGCACATATTCAGAGAGTTCATTTGGTAGCTAGTAGAAGGTGAGATGTTTTTAATTTCCTTTCTCCCATTTAGTTGACCATTGGGCTTTTGGTATGGTTCCCACTAGAACGCTGATTAAAAAAAAACTAGCATTTATGCCTGGTTAGAGTAGGACTCACCAGATTGGGAACACTTTGGCGCAGTTGGTGAGCTTAAGCGCGTTAAAGCGTAACCAAGAGTCCCTGTCACTGTTTTCCTGTTGTGTGCTGCAGTACCCTCTGTATATATATATAAATATATATATATATATATATATATATATACATATATACATACAGTATACAGTATATATTACTAGCTAGCGCCAAGTGTAACGTTGGCAATGGTACTTAGCTGTTATATATTATGGTACATACATATATATATATATATATATATATATATATATATATATATATATAGTGGGTTGCAAAAGTATCAGGCCCCCTTGAAGTTTTACACATTTTGTCACATTACTGCCACAAACATGCATCAATTTTATTGGAATTCCACGTGAAAGACCAATACAAAGTGGTGTTCATGTGAGAAGTGGATCGAAAATCATACATCATTCAAAACATTTTTTACAAATCAATAACTGCAAAGTGGGGTGTGCGTAATTATTCGGCCCCCTGAGTCAATACTTTGTGGAACCACCTTTTGCTGCAATTACAGCTGCCAGTCTTTTAGGGTATGTCTCTACCAGCTTTGCACATCTAGAGACTGTATTCCTTGCCCATTCTTCTTTGCAAAACAGCTCCAGCTCAGTCAGATTAGATGGACAGCATTTGTGAACAGCAGTTTTCAGATCTTGCCACAGATTCTCGATTGGATTTACTGTAAGATAGTAGAGAGAAAAAACACAGAGAGATCCGGGAGCCCAATCTGGTGCAATATGGTTAGTGGATCTGGACGTAGCTATTAAAAGCAGTAAATATACTCACAAACGTGGGTTGCAGTAAGGCAACCACTTGTGTCCGCAGGTGGGGAAGTACCGTCCCCACTCGGCCTTTAGGTCCTAGGTGTTCGCTGCTCCAAAAAAAAACGATTTAACGGTCGACTAAAATCGGCCTAATCTCCCCTACTGACAAGAGGGGTGTAAACTTGCTGGGTACAGGTAGGAGGCGCCCGGGAAAGGATGTTCAATATAAAACTCTATATGGCAGTATACAACTACTACAAATCTTTGATTATTGGCACCCGGACACACGGACTCCCTGCAATACAGGCACTGCTATTGACCTGAAGAAGCGTCTGTGACCGTGAAACGCGTTGTCATCTAGTGCACCATTAAAATTATTCCCTTTTTACTTCTGATTGTCTCTATTTCCTAAAGGGACACCTATAAGGTAGGACAACCTATTTTGTAGTAGTTGGATACTGCCATATAGAGTTTTATATTGAACATCCTTTCCCGGGCGCCTCCTACCTGTACCCAGCTCGATTGGATTTAGATCTGGACTTTGACCGGGCCATTCTAACACAGATATGTTTTGTTTTAAACAATTCCATTGTTGCCCTGGCTTTATGTTTAGGGTCATTGTCCTGCTGGAAGGTGAACCTCCACCCCAGTCTCAAGTCTTTTGCGGTCTCCAAGAGGTTTTCTTCCAAATTTGCCCTGTATTTGTCTCCATCCATCTTCCCATCAACTCTGACCAGCTTCCCTGTCCCTGCTGAAGAGATGCACCCCCCGAGCATGATGCTGCCACCACCATATTTGACAGTAGGGATGGTGTGTTCAGAGTGATGTGCAGTGTTAGTTTTCCGCCACACATAGCGTTTTGCATTTTGGCCAAAAAGTTCCATTTTGGTCTCATCTGACCAGAGCACCTTCTTCCACATGGTTGCTGTGTCCCCCACATGGTTTGTGGCAAACTGCAAACGGGACTTCTTATGCTTTCTGTTAGCAATGCCTTTCTTCTTACCACTCTTCCATAAAGGCCAACTTTGTACAGTGCATGACTAATAGTTGTCCTATGGACAGAGTCTCCCACCTGAGCTGTAGATCTCTGCAGCTCGTCCAGAGTCACCATGGGCCTCTTGACTGCATTTCTGATCAGCGCTCTCCTTGTTCAGCCTGTGAGTTTAGGTGGATGGCCTTGTCTTGGTAGGTTTACAGTTGTGCCAAACGCCTTCCATTTCTGAATGATCGCTTGAACAGTGCTCCGTGGGATGTTCAAGGCTTTGGAAATCTTTTTGTAGCCTAAGCCTGCTTTAAATTTCTAAATAACTTGATCCCTGACCTGTCTGGTGTGTTCTTTGGACTTCATGGTGTTGTTGCTCCAAATATTCTCTTAGACAACCTCTGAGGCCCTCACAGAGCAGCTATATTTGTACTGACATTAGATTACACACAGGTGTACTCTATTTAGTCATTAGCACTCATCAGGCAATGTCTATGGGAAACTGACTGCACTCAGATCAAAGGGGGCCGAATAATTATGCACACACCACTTTGCAGTTATTTATTTTTAAAAAATGTTTGGAATCATGAATGATTTTCGTTCCACTTCTCATGTGTACACCACTTTGTATTGGTCTGTCACGTGGAATTCCAATAACATTGATTCATGTTTGTAGCAGTAATGTGACAAAATGTGTAAAACTTCAAGGGGGCCTGATACTTTTGCAACCCACTATATATATATATATATATATATATATATATATATATATATATGTATGTACCATAATATATAACAGCTAAGTACCATTGCCAACGTTACACTTGGCGCTAGCTAGTAATATATACAGTAGCTGTTGATTTGCACTATATTGTCTTTAAATTATCTTGAAATCTGTCCATAAAAGTTCAAAGTAGATTTACAGAAAAAGGTAAGACTTTTTTAAGCTTGTTAAAATATTGTTTAACAAATGATTTATGTCTCTGTAATTCAGTGTTATTAAAGTGTAAGTATGCTATTACAAAATTGGGCAGACATTACTTAAAATAGGGCCCTAATCAGTGATGCAATATACTTGCATCGTTTATTGATATTTTTTTTTATTGAGGATAGTATTGCAAATTCAAATAAGTTACATTGGATAATAATAGATCATCGTGAATGAAAGAGTCTTCAAGTTTCGTTTACAGCAAAGAATCTGCGACCCTTGTCAGTATGCACACAGCTTATGCTAGTGTGTGAATGGTGCACATGGATATATGTTGTTAGCTCCTTTGTGGGATTCGTTTGATGCCAAAGAGAGGACGTCAGTATATGTGTTCCTAATCTTCTAATAGGTTTGATGCAATGAATGCTTGCATGTCTGCACTATGCATGTTACAGGGCCAGAGTTAGGACACCTATGAATACTCTGTGCGGTGTAGGTGACTAGGCGAGAGAATGTCAAACAAAAGTCTATGATGATCAGCGCAATGTAAGTTCCCAATCTGTTCACAACAACTTTTGAATCTTCTCAATCCACCACCACACCGCTTGTGAGATCACTCACCAGCTCTTTAGATCATAATAAATGATCATATATGTGCAGTCAAATAGACACCAGCCCGTCTGGTCATATATGGGCTCTTCTCAACCGCCTCCTCAGATCTTCATGTGCAAAAAAACATAAACACGCTCCACATAGCGTAATCCAGTTCCCTTTTAAAATTGATTGCATTAAAAACACAATCTGTTACACTCACGTGTAAAACATGTATGTCTATGACAGGCATACAAGTAAGCGCAGGGTTGGATAAGATAGCGGGCAGTGTCCGGCTGTTCACTCCACGCAACACCGCCGTCCGTCTGGCATCCGCGTCTGGCATCCGCGTACTTCCACAATCCCTCACGCGTACTGTAGCTACAGGTCGTGTGAGGGATTGTGGAAGTACGCGGATGCCAGATGGACGGCGGTGTTGCGTTGAGTGAACGGCCGGACGCTGCCCGCTATCTTATCCAACCCTGCGCTTACTTGTATGCCTGTCATAGACATACATGTTTTACACGTGAGTGTAACAGATTGTGTTTTTAATGCAATAAATTTTAAAAGTGAACTAAATTACGCTATGTCAGAATCAGAATCAGAATCAGCTTTATTCACCAAGTGCGACAGATGCCGCACCCGGAATTATTTGTGGACACATGGCAGACATGGATGGTAGTGTGAGTTAACAGCATCAGTAGTAGCTACATAGAAATGCAACAGTATGACAACAATATAGGAATACAACATAGGAATACAACTGTTAACAGCGACAATATAACAACAACATTGATAGTAACAGTAACAAGCATAGTGTGGCTGAACAGCCCCATTTGCCAGAGTAGCGTGATACGATTGTAGCACGTGGAACAATGTGGGCTACAGGCATGCACGCATGCTCTCATTCGTTGAGTAGGAGAACTGCCTGGGGGAAGAAGGTGTTTCTGTGCCTGGTGGTTTTGGTGGGGATGGTCCTGTAGCGGCGGCCTGAGGGCAGGGGGTCGAAGAAGCCACTGCCAGGATGGGATTGGTCGTCAGTAATCCAGTTGGCCCTGGACCTCATTCTGGATGGGTGGAGGAGGTCCAGGGGAGGCAGAGGTGACCCGATGATCTTCTCAGCGGTGCTGATTACCCTCTGAAGTTTGTGCTTGTCCTTTGTATTTGCCCCCGAGTACCAGACAATGATAGAGGAGCAGAGGACAGACTCAATGGTGGCCGTGTAGAAGCTAGTCATTAGCTCCCGCGACATTCCAAACTTCCTCAGCTGCCTTAAGAAGAACAGTCTCTGCTGGGCTTTTTTTTGAGTTACGGAGATGTTCACATCCCACCTTAAGTTCTCAGTGATGGTGGTGCCAAGGAACCGTGCGCTGTGTACTCTGGAGACCTCAGTGCCATCAATGTAGACTGGATGGGGAGATGGGGCATTCCTTCTGAAGTCTACAATCAGTTCCACAGTTTTTGCTGCGTTTAGTACCAGTCTGTTGTCCGTGCACCACCTGAGGATCCGCTCAATCTCGCTACGATATACAAACTCCCCTTCTTCTCCAATGAGACCTAGGATGGTGGTATCATCCGCAAACTTGATGACCTTGACAGAGTCAGCGGATGATGTACAACTGTTTGTGTACAGGGAAAAAAGAATTGCGGACAGCACACACCCTTGCGGGGCCCCCGTGTTGGTAGTTCTAACTCCCGAGGAGCAGCCGCCGATTCTCACTAGTTGTGTCCTGTTGGTGAGGAAGTCCTCGATCCAGGTGCAGAGAGAGAGGTCCACTCTGAGTCGTGCCAGGTTGTCATGCAGAATGATCGGACAGATGGTGTTAAAAGCGGAACTGAAATCCAGGAGCAGGATTCTGGCATAGGTGTTGGATTTGTCCAGATGAGCCATGATGTGTGCTAGACTGATATTAATGGCATCCTCCACGGACCGGTTGGCCCTGTAAGCGAATTGCAGGGGATCGAGTGTTTATGTTTTTTTGCACATGAGGATCTGAGGAGCCCATATATGACCAGACGGGCTGGTGTCTATTTGACTGCATACATATGATTATTTATTATGATCTAAAGAGCTGGTGAGTGATCTCACAAGCGGTGTGGTGGTGGATTGAGAAGATTCAAAAGTTGTTGTGAACAGATTGGGAACTTACATTGCGCTGATCATCATAGACTTTTGTTTGACTTTTTGAAAATTGAAATTGAGCTTCAATTTAGATTGGCAGCATCGTTAGGATTGCCAGTAGTGTATGTGGAGCTGCGCACGGAAATCTTTGTTCATTATGCAAGAGAATGTATTCTTTTGTACCAAGACACCAGCTTTTAACTTAGCTGTAGGGATAGCATTGGTTCCTGGATAATTGACTTCTGCGAAAGCATTAGGTATGAACATGTGCATGTGAGTGTGCGAAGGGTTAACCGACTTTGCTATTTTTTGGCCACACCCCTTAGCACCTTCTTTATAACTTATTTAAATGTCCTAAATTAAGGCAATGTGCCTGGATCTTAATGTTTTTTTTCTTGTAAAAAATAATATAGATGTGAGAAAACGCGGAAAAGCCGCCGCGTGTACTGACAGCAAGACGGCTGATTCCGCGTTCAACGCGGCGGTTTGCACGCGGAGGCGTGCGTCTGGTAACATGGCAGAACGCGGAAAAGCCGCCGCATGTACTGACAGCGAGGCGGCTGGTTCCGCGTCCAGCGCGACGGTTTGCACGCAGCAGCATGCCTCTGGTGTGGCTGAGTCTGTTAGTTCACACAGGTTTAGGAATACGCACTCGCGCGCTGAGAAGCAGTACTTTTATGACGACCAAGAGGGGACCAGCTGACCAAGCTGGTCAGCTGACGCCAGAGCAAGTTTCTATTGATCCATCACTTAGAGGTGGCGCCAGAGAGCGTTACACTATATATAGTTACTGCTGGCCAGTCACAAGTGGTCTGCCGTTGCGAACACTACGTGGAAGCACTCAGACCTTAGTCAGATCCTGCAGTGTGTTTGAACCAGGTGGACCTGGGAATTCACACTGAGCCAGATTACTTGTATTGTATTCTGTTTATGCTTAGACCAGTTCCAGGGTGTAGAGACCACGGACCTTACACCCAGACTAGGGAACCTGTGTTATCAATCTGTTTATGCTTAGACCAGTTCCAGGGTGTAGAGACCACGGACCTCACACCCAGACTAGGGAAACTGTGTTACCATTCTGTTATACATCAGACTAGTTCCAGGGTGTAGAGACCACGGACCTCACACCCAGACTAGGGAACTTGTGTTACCATTTTGTTATACATCAGACTAGTTCCAGGGTGTAGAGACCAAGGACCTCACACCCAGACTAGGCATTGTTTGATATCTGTTATGACTTATTGCTTTCCTGACTACTCCTCTGATCTCTGATTCGGTACCTCGCACATCTGATACTCTGTTGCCAAACCCTGCTTGCCTTGGATACCGAATCAGCCTTCTGTCTATGTACCTTATCTGACCGTGTGTTGCCGACCTGGCTTGCCCGACCTCGAGAGCTATCTCTACTATTAAGAGATAGTTTCCAGATCACTCAGTGACATTTGTCTTTATTGTCACTCACTCTCTGGACCTTCCTTCTTCCAGCCTGACTCCGCCCCTTGGGGAGTCTCAGGCTACTGGAAGGTTTCCTTATCTTTAGAGCAGTATTGCCCATACTGTCTCTAATTTCCTGTGCTATACTCAAAGTACTACCGTTACACCAAACACTCACATTATCCAGGTGTCCAGAGGTTAGCAATATATCTGTATTATCGGTGATTCTGCAGATCATCAATAATCAGGTATATATCTGTATTCTTGGTGATACTGCAGATCACCAATAATCAGATTCTCTCTGCGTGCTGACACCGATCGTTACAATAGATCAGGAATTTGAGAGCTCTTTGGTCCTCAAGTTTACCTCAAGAGTAATATCTGTAACTCTTTGGATCTTCGATAATGCTATCTATTGTCAATTTTTGGAGTAAAAGGATAAATACAATTGTTTATCTCATTAGTATGTTTTCACATTGGGTTCACTTTAAGGCTGTAAGCCTAATTATGCTTCTAATAAATGTTATTTTCTTATGAATGGTATCTGTAGTGGGTGGGGAGGAGGCTTTCCAACAGGCTGCTATAGACAGACTTGCTGCCCCTAAGATAAAATTGACCATTTTCTGAGTGGGAATACAGGTACACCGTATGGGGATATCTAGAAGATATATCCACAGGTTCAATGCTACTTGCGTATGAATTGCTTTGCATAGAAGGTTTTTAATCTATACTCAGAATGAGTTAAGCTTTACACAATGCCAAAACTGTGAGCTAGAAAGCCCTTTTATTCACGTTTCCTTCAGCATTTGTCTGAGATTGTGGGATAGAGGCAAGCAGGGGCATCTCTAGCCATTTTGTCACTCCAGGCGAGAAACCCTGTGGCGCCCCATCCCCCCCCCTTCCCCCGAGATTGCCCCCCATACCCCCCCCCCCCCCCCCCGTGATTGCCCCCCATACCCCCACTCCCGTGGTGAACCCCCATCCCCAAGACCCCCAAAAATCATAATACAGGAGCGTTTCACCAGAAAATACACTTATTGCGGCATGCACTCACACACACACACACAATATGCACATGCACACAGTACACACAACACACACTATACACAGTACACACACACAGTACACACACACTATACACAGTACACACACACACACAGTACACACACACACTATATACAGTATACACACACACACACACACTATACACACACAGCACACAGTAGATATACACTATACACACACACTATGTTGCTACCAGGGGGGGACTGGGACCTTTTGGCCTGTGGGGAAACATAGACTTGAGGCCCGTTATCATGGCAGCCTCAGCCCAAATTATCAAGTCGCATTTGCAAATTGCTAGAGATTGCTATTGCACGTGTCGTGCACTGGCCCAGAGAGAGGAGGAGTGGAGTGAAACTGAGAATAGCAGGAGATGGAGAAGATAGCTAATCTGTATTGCAGTCCCACATTACACAGAGACTAGTTGCCAGTAATAGGACTGCTGTCCCTGCCAGTCTCCCACACAAGTCAGAAAGCAGCCTCCTGGAGTCTAGGGACTGTCAAAACTGCACATGCAGTCATTATAACAATGGGAAGAGACAGATGTTTTCCCACAGACCCTCCAGGCAAGCTCTGCATCATGCTGTGTATTTTTACCAGTTTGCCTGTCCTCTAATTGCACTTTTATCCGCTAGCCTAGTGTTTCACATTGCTGTACAACAAAAAACCTGAATACACCAGACACCAGCCCAGCCCTAAATCACTGAATAAAAGGCGGCCTGGGGGGCAGTCCATGCCAGGCTGCTAATCCTGCTATGCTTGGTCTCTACATCCAGGCAGTTACCAGTAGCAGAGAGAGAGGAACTGAATGAATCAGTGAATCAGAGTGAAGAGTCAGGACTTAGGAGCTGATGCTGTACTCGGAGTCTTCTCTCACTGACTCATTACTGTGGTTCTTTGAATCATTGAGCTGAAGGAACTGAATTAATCAGTCAGTGAATCAGTTATAAGTCCAGTCAGGCGCTGCTGTTAGCTGCTGCTGTGTAAACTGATATCTGAGTGGGCTGAGAGGCATTTCTTCTCTCACTACTCAGCAGCGCTCCTGGCTCCTCCTGCCGCTCTAGGCAAGAATTTATAGCTGCCTGGTGGGTGAGACGACTGTGGAGCCAAGGAAGATATTCCAGGGTATGATACCAATTAAATAATATTTTAGATATGTTTTCCTTGACAGTAACCAGTGACAGGCATTCTCACAAACTTGAGGACCAGAGGTTTTTACCCCCTAGTGACCTGTCCATTTTTTACTATTCCGCACTTCACAACTTTAATGGTTTATTGCTCGGTCATACAACTTAGCACCCAAATGAATTTTACCCCCTTTTCTTCCCACTAATAGAGGTTTATTTTGGTAGTATCTGATTGCTGCTGCTACTTTTCATTTTTTTTATTATTAAAAAAAGACTTAAGGTTTTTTTATCCCCCCCCCCCCCTAAATTGGCCCTACACAACAATACATATACTACATAATACATACATCGACATTTGGCTTTGATAGGGATTAGATTGTGAGCCCCTCCGAGGAACAGTTACTGTAAGTGACAATTCAGTACTCTGTGCAATGCTGCGTTAGATGTCAGCGCTATATAAATAATTTTTATTATATATATTTGAAAACCAGCCTGCCAGCACCAATCGTGGGCTGGCAGGCTGATCTCTGTGTCCTGCTGTGTTTAGAGACGGGAGCTCATGCTCGTGCAAGAGCGAGCTTCCGTCTAATCTCATTCCTCGCAAGATGACGCCATATGGTGGCGCAAAGGAACAACAGAGCCACTCTGCAGCCACCAAAAGAGAAGGTCTTATTAAGAGATTATCCCCACTTCAGCATGTACTTAGACTACCACCAACATCTATAGGTGTTCTGTATTTTCGCATCCTTACGGACGTCTAAAAGCTTTTTAATACAAAATTACTTCAGCGGACGTCTACAGGCATTTTTCTGTCGCCAAACACCTAAAAAATGCTTCCTCCAGGATATACAGGATTTCAGTTACTGACTGCTCTTCCATCATTTACCCAAAACTCATCCCACATCCATTAATAATTTACAAATGGCTGGCCACCCCTATTTATGTTTATTTAATTCTCAACAACGTTCAGGGAAATAGATGGACAATGAATATTGCAGAAAAAGTTCACCAGACATTCATCCAGAAGATTGCCAGGGGTTAATGTCAGTCTGAATGATCAAGCAGAAATAAGTTCTATGCACTGGCATAATATTAGCCCCTGTGGGCCCCAGCCATCGCAGGAGTGCCTGGAGGCTAAAGGGTCCAGTGGCGTGCAGAGCTGGTCCAGGGCTATTATTACACCAGTGTTGTGTGCACTAAATCATACAAGTGCCATCTACCCAAGCAACCCCCCAGATTCTACAAAGCTGCAAAGCAGCAGAAGCCACAGCAGAGAGTAATACTTTACCTCATCCTGAGAGACCGGTCCTCTTCATTCCTCTGTGAAGCTGCACTGTGCAGCCTGTTAGCTTGCAGCTCTCCCAATACTGCATGTCATGTGACAGGAAGCAGGAAGCTAAAAGGCTGCACAGCGTGTCTTCACAGAGGTGTGAAGAGGATCAGTGTCACGGGATGAGGTAAAAGTATTATTCTCTGCTGTGGCTGCCGCTGCCTTGCAGCTTTGCAGAATCTGAGGGTTCTAGGGGGAGAAGAAGACTTTGGATTTGGGACGGGGTAGGGGCATGGCTTGCTGAATGTTGCTGGGGGACGCAGGCAATTTAAGTTGTACTCCTGGTTCTATGGTTTCCTTTAAAATTAAATAGGCATTTCTTGGTTAGGAGATTTTGGGGAAACACTTGCTGCCATTGCGAGCCCAGTTTTATCCAACTGTGACATCCATTTGAGGTAAAAGATGTGCTTTATGTGCTTTAAATCTACACATATTGTTTACCTGCTGGTTTATATGTGTGGATGTTTCTAGAACAGAACTGCTGGTAGGGATGGCCTTGGCTTTGCAGCTTTCCCATTTATTAGCAGATCCGTGAAACTAAATCTTTTGATTTTCTCCTCTCAAGAATGTTAGAATTTTTTTTACATTTTCTAAATTACCACAGCACAGGCAATGATAATTTCGAATGTCGAAAGTCAAATGTTAAAAAACTCATTGTTTTGTTGACAGCATTATAATCACTGTAATTATTGAAATTCGTGTATTTGACTAAAATATGTAAAATCCATTCTTTGTTTTAGCAGAACAAGTAAAACTATTATGGACAGTTTAATTGAAGTTGCAGGATATATCTGTTTTTATAAAGTTTGAGTACATGCATTAAGGCCCATACACACTCCTGACTAAGGTAGCCGATAACAAACGCCTCAGCCGACAGTCAGACGTGTGTACAGTGACATCAAAGGTGGGACGTTAAGGATATTTTTAGAACACATACGACACAGGGCTACCTCTACGCAGTGTATGTGACTACGCAAGAGACTTTATTCTTGTAACGAAGATCCCAGCTTTTAACTTAGCTGTAGGGACAGCATTGATTGCTGCATGATTTTTGTAAGTAGAATCGCATGAGGATTTGCATGAGTATGCGGAAGTTCATTTTGATGTTTTGCTGTTTTGCTTGCCACACCCCTTCCAGCACCTCCCCATTAAATCTACAAGTGTTTAAATGTCCTAGCTCAAGGTAAGGAGCCTGGATTTTGTGTTTTTTAAAGTGTGTACTGTGACCCCTAAGCGATTTGCCCAGGGGATTAGTTCACCCCCATGATGGCCATTGCATTGTCTCCACCGCTACCCTGCCCGCCGTGTGACATTGTGTGCATGCTGCTCCATCGTCCCTCCGCACGCCCTGTATAGCTATAAAACATGTTGTCATTTCCACATTTGACACGCGTCTGCACAGGGTGGCCAGCGCTGTCGCCCAAGGGAATTTGGTACTGATCCCTGACGGGCGACATAAGTCAAGAGGTGTGTATGCAGATTTAGATTTGGTGGGTGTGAGCTGGCTTTCCTTAACTGTTTATGATTGTTCAAATGCCATAGCCATCTTGCTCCACCCACACATATTACAAACTAGCTTGCACAGTGCGCAATTTGCTTTTTACCTGTATTTTATTGTGCTATGACTGACAGATTCTGCAGCAGCTGTTTATGCAGAGCTGGTGACTCACTTTACACTGCATTCAACAGAAGGCATAGGGCAGCCTCCAGATAAGTCTACTTCCATTGGCTATCTGACCATGTTTATAAACACAACTAGATCCTTAATTCCTGCCTGAAGGAAACCTACCAGGGACCCATTGCTGAAAGCGTGGGTCCAAAAAGTCGAAAGAATTATGGAAATGGAGGACCTTCTTCATGCAGCCCACAATGCCGCCGGCCATTTCACCAAGGTGTGGAAAAATGTGATCTCTTTTAGGAACTCCACTTTATATAAATTACTGTCCTGTGAGGAGACCTGATTGGTCCCCTCTATGGGAGGACATACAGCAGTGTCTTGCAGCGGACTGCACCACTTTTCTATGGCCCTTTTCCCTCCTCTTCTTTTCTCCTTCTCTTCCTTTCCTTCTTTTCTCATTTCTTCTCTCTGAGCTACCTGTTCTACTCTTGTACCCAACAAATATAACATTAAGCCCTTTAATTGTCTATTGTAAAATAGACCAATCATCCATATTCAAACTGCATAGATTTGCACTAACATGTGCATATTTCTGCATCTATTTAGAATGCTTTTTTCAAGTAAAGTAAAAAAAGTTGGCACGGAGCCAAACCTTTGTACTAAACTGTTTGACAATTGCTTGCTCACCATTGCATAATCGCGTTATGAGACTGATAGCAGTCAGTTGACAGGGGATAGGTAAGTGCACCATTCCCCACTCACTAGGTAGAACCTGCCTTGTTGGTTTAATGACTAAATTGACTGGTGGGTGATTATGCTGTTATTTATACTGTGTAAGACTTAAAAAATGCATATTAATATATTATTCATCTTATGTCATCTTATATCAGCGCTGCGTAATATGTTGTCGCTTTATAAATACAATAAATAAATAAATAAATAAATGTAGCACTGATTTTTTTTTAAATGTGATTCCTCATAATAGAAAAAAGAAGCAGCGCTTGCTATAATACTGGGGAGTGGAGGCGCCCAAAATAGGTAATGAAATAAACAAAAAATAATAATAAGGTGGAGGGAGGTGTCTTTACCACTCCAGATGGTAGAACCCAAACCACAGGGTTAATGTAAAAAGATTAAATTATTTATTCAGCATGATTAAAAGGACAACGCGTTTCACGGGTCTCAGCCCGCTTTTTCAGGTCAATGCAAGTGCCTTTAAAAAATGGTCACAAGCATTGACGACAGAAATTTCCCGCCAAGAAGGAGAAGCCACAGCCAGCAAGCATCAGGCTTTGCCCCCTGGCTGATATCACCCATATACTGTAGCTTTCAGTATTAGCGAATTAGCCTGAAAGGGAGATTTTTGGTGCCCATGCTGCAAATTGAATACCCTAAGGCACTTTATTGATCTGAGGAAGCAAGCAAAGACCCAAGAAACGCATTGTCTTTTTTAATTGTGCATGAATAAACCTTACCTGATCTAAACCCTCATTTTTTGGGGTTGGTTCATCTGAAGAGGTAAGATACCTCGTGTATTTATTTATGTCTTTATAACATATACTCTGTGAGATATTTATTTCTGGGCGTCCCCATCCTTCTTCATTGAAAGGGAGATTGGGCAGCAAAATGTTCCTCTTGGAGAGCAGTTTGCAAGTTTATTGAGACAATAGTAAAGCATTACAATTCAAGAACTAGAATGCAAAATAAACACGGCACCAGAAATGTATTGAACATACATGAATTGCCAAAGGCACTCACATAGGGATAATAGTGCAGATGCTCAGAATACAAATAAGAACAGATCTTGGCGTGTCTTCTGGAATGCAGAATAAAAGAACACAGAATAAAAAATTAAAACCAGATAGTGCATAAAGAAAAAGGGCAAAAGGCCCTAACAATCCGTCCGGGGAAATCCAGCCCCTGTAAACAACAGGGAGTATGTCAGAAGAGGGAGAATTGTACTTGTAACGCATTACAGGTGGGTATGTGGGGAGTTAAGTCACATTGACCAGACTTCGTCAAACTTGGCTAAGGCACCTTCATGTAACTTTCCTGTAAGGAAATATAACATTAACATACCTAATTTAGTCATTGCAGGAGGCTGCTAACTTGTGCCTAGTAAGCAATTTACATGTTAAGTGAAGAACTCCAAATATTTAACAGAAAAAGTATTAGGAAATAAATTTACCTCCTGAGGACCTCGCATAGTAAATCTTGCACCGCACTTGTGGCTGCCTAAGCTTGATGCAGCGTAGGATTTACACCATCTGCTTTTTCCGTTCCTGCCACGATCGTGCGCACCTGAGAGGGGAGATTAAGCAGTCATATGACAGCCGACATCTCCCCTCACTTATCAGGAGCCATGGTGATTGGCTCCTGATCACATGATCTATATGATCGTCGGGCCGATCTCAGAGCGGAAGTGGCTCATTGCTGGAGCTTGGGGGGTGAGTAATGGCTGCTGCCTATATGGGGGACCCCTGTCTATACTGAAGATGCCCATCCCTAGCTATCTATACTGGGGATACCTCTGGGGATACCTCTGCTATATAAATGTGCCCCCCCCCCCCCCCACATGTAAAAATTCTCTGGTTCTTAAGGGGGGTTAGGCTGCCGGTCCCCAGAAGGTTAAGCAGGTAGACCTTAGCAAACAGGGGCAACCCAAGTAATCATAAATAAATATGACTATGCAGAAGGATGCCCTTTTCCTGATGACACTTTAGACCGATATAATTGCACCCAATTCTAAATTTAGCCAAATGCACCGGAGTGAGAAAGGCTGTATTCAATACAAAAAGCTAGATCAAACAATCTAGCATATGATGTCAAATCTTTGTCACACTGTCAGGAGATCGTTACATTCCGTTATAGCTATTTCTACAATCTCTCGTACCCAAGCCACTTTTTTTTTGTATGCAAATATATCCAGCTTGAAAATGGACCAATCAGTTTAAACCTGGGTGGACTTGATTGGTCTATTTTTAAGATGAATATATTTACATAAAAATGTACATAATCCTGCATGAACTCGGAAATATTTGCTCCTCATTGATCCTCCCTAGTGGTGCAGCATGTTGCCTCATTGCATCTTGTTATATTTGAAAGCGGGATTGTGACCATAAAAATTCAATTTCAACAGCAACTGGTCTGAGTGTATTAACCACTTGAGGGCTGCAGTGTTAAACCCCCCAAAAGACCAGGCCAATTTTTGCTAAATTGGCTACTGCAGCTTTAACGCCTCGCTGCAGGGCCGGACAACTCAGCACACAAGTGATCCCCCCCCACACACACACACACTTTTCTCCCCACCAACAGAGATTTCTGTTGGTGGGGTCTGATCGCTCCCCCAGTGTTTATTTTTATTTTTTTTTATAAATATTTGTTTTTTGTTTTTTTTTATAAATTCGACTATTTATTTATTTTTCTTAAATACCTCCCTCCCCCAGCCAGCCTATCACAGCGATCACCTGTCATAGGCTTCAGCCTATGAGAGCCGATCGTTCTCCTGTGTCCCAGGGGGACAGCCGTGTCACGTGGCTGTCCCCAGTACAGTGCTGCCTTAGATCACAGCGCTGTACTATGTTAACAGATGCCGATTTCGCCATCTAACAGTCTCCAAGAAGGGATGTGAGCGCATTAGTGCGAACGATCTCCTGCAAAACAGGCCTGCAGGACCTTACGCCAATCGGCGTTAGGCGGTCCTGGGGCTTTGGATGGTGGTTAAGTGGGAAAGATGCTAATCCTGCATTCAAAACTTTCAAAACTTTTTCTGCTTTTTCTGCTTAGGAGCACTGGCTTTTTAATTGCCATTTACATCGGCTGGCAAAACAACTGCATGCTGGGGGGTCTTTTTATCTATAATATATTCCCCCTCTTCCCTTTATTTCCCCTCCTTATAATGACATAAAATGGTGCACTTCCTAGTATAGACCTCAGTCGGAGTGTCTGAAGACTCTAGGAGGAGGGGGGGTAATAAATACACAATTAGCAAGAGGAGAAAAGAGTGAGGGAGGAAATGATGTCAGGATTAGCTTTATTCAAAGGTCACCAAGATGGAAACTCTAGAATAGGATGCTCTGCTTTTCCTTTATAAAATTCACAGGAGTCATAACGTAGACAGTGCAGTACATCTGTTATGTAAATAGAACTAGTATTTATCTACTTATAGGGCAACTGAAGTAAGAAGACTATGGAGGCTGCCATGTTTATTTCCTTTTAAACAATACCAGTTGCCTGGCAACCCTGCTGGTCTGTTTGGCTGCAGAAGTGTCTGAATAACACCAGAAACAAGCATACAGCTAATCTGTCAAATATGACAATAATGTCAGAAACACCTGATCTGCTGCATGCTTGCTTAGGGTCTATGGCTGAAAGTATTAGAGGCAGACGGTCAGCAGGACTGCAACTGGTATTGTTTAAAAGGAAATAAACATGGCAGCCTCTCTCTTTAGTTGTACTTTATATATGTATTTTTTATTTCTAGGTTAGCATGGGTGTCACTTGTTCTTGAACAGGGGCTAGGATGCAGCTAAGAATTTCCATGTAGTAGTGGAGAAGGGGGAAAGGACTGGGAGACTTCCTGCTTCTGGGGATATGTATATTTAATAAGAAACACCATAAAAAAGCATGAAACAAAACAATGTGATCCATAACAGCAAAGCTAACATCAGTGGACCAAAAAATCCTATTACATTATTACCAATAATTACTCTTAAATTATTAGCCATGAGAGAGTTAATATTGTGATTTTGAGATGAGATGTGACATTATTCATGCAAAGACTAGCACACAAAACATACAGAAGGAAAGCACAGTTTGAAAACCTCAAGCAACTCACATGAGCAGAATGACTAAGTAGATGAAAACTATGAATACTCAAAATCTAAAGCTCTCAAGATCACAACAGAAAATATTTTGAAAAATATGTAGACTTGAGTGTGGGCACATATTCCAAAAAACTATACTGTTGATATACATTATACATGATATAAAATAAATATTAATTTGATTTAAAGGTGAATTTATTAAACAAATCATATTATAATAGGCTTGTTACCAATTTTTATATTTCAGTTTTTTTATGGGGATCAGTGAAATAACATAACATTATGGGCCTAGTTTAATTACAACAAACGTATATTAACCTACTGAGGCATGCAAGAAAGAAGTCATCTGATGTCTTTTTAATCTTCCTTTTGCTTTATTCACCTAATTCATTTAGTAATTTTAGGTGAAAGAGCCATTACTTAAAGTAACCTGAGCACTGATATTAAAAAAAAAAAAACTACCACCCCATAAAGGAGGTTCATAATGGTAAGTACTGCTGGGGTGGCAGAGGCTGGGGGATCGTCATCTCTTACCTACGAGGTGCTGCTCGTAGGTAAGTGATGACCCATACAACATGTGCCATCTTCTCTAACCGTCAGGCAGCTTCTGACTGAGTTTTTGTAAATCCCGGCAGTGTCATGCACCTTCGCCGCAATACATGCCAGGAGATAGTCCGTGGATGGGTTTACAGAGATGAATGTCAAAATTAAAGGCAGATGCCTGTTACATTTATTTTACAAATAATGCCTATATATCTGTGCGCTCACTGTAACCACTTATATACAATATTTCAAATAAATGTCACACATATAAATATAACAACTCTAGTCCATCAATTTTTTACGTGTCCATGCAGGGTCGGACTGGGACACCAAGGGCCCACCAAGGAAGTTTCAGCCTGGGGCCCACCCCCCTCTCCTCCTCCTACTCCCTCCCCCCCCCCCATTTTGGGCTCACATACACATGTACTTTAGAAATTTTGCATGACTTTATGGTAGGGAATAGATTGTGAGCAATTCTGAGGACAGTCTCCAATAGGGATATGTCTAAATGCGAAACTAAATGGGTGTCACCATGCACTGGAACATCGGCGTGGTCATGATGAGTCATGGGCAGACTTAAAAAAAAAAAATACAAAACACAAAATAAGTAGCGGCGTTATTCACAGAGATTAGGTCCGACCAGATACATTGTATATTCAAGTAGTTACATGCCTCATGATCATTCATCAAGTAGTCAAATGGCAGCAGATACCCCCACAAAATGCAATCAGGTTGACGGCAGATACCCCCACACAATGCAATCAGGTTGGTGGCAGATACCCCCACAAAATGCAATCAGGTTGACGGCAGATACCCCCACACAATGCAATCAGGTTAACGGCAGATACCCCCACAAAATGCAATCAGGTTGACGGCAGATATCCCCACAAAATGCAATCAGTTTGGCTGCAGATACCCCCACAAAATGCAATCAGTTTGGCTGCAGATACCCCCACACAATGCAATCAGGTTGGCTGCAGATACCCCCACACAATGCAATCAGGTTGGCTGCAGATACCCCCACACAATGCAATCAGGTTGGTGGCAGAGATACCCCCACACAATGCAAGTCCCCCCCAGCTTGGAAGGGGGGGCAGAGGGCACAGATCAGCGGGGAAGCCTCCCCCCTCCCTCACCTAGGGCCCCCCCTTCCGCGCAGCCCCCTCCTCGAGAAGTGCAGCCAGCAGCGAGCGGAGTATAGCTTACCAGCTTCAGATGATGCTATCTCCGCTCCGCATGCCGCTGCTGCCCTGCTGGTCTCTGTCTCCTGTAGTGACGCTGTCCAATCACGCTCTAGCAGGAAGTACTGCGAGAACGTGATTGGACAGCGTCACACACTACAGTCAGAGACCAGCAGGGCAGCGGCATGCGGACTCGGAGCGGAGATAGCATCATCTCTGTAGCTATTCTCCGCTCGCTGCTGGCTGCACTTCTGGAGGAGGGGGGTGCGCGGAAGGGGGGGGGGCCCTAGGTGAGGGAGGGGGGGACGCTTCCCCCCCTCCCCGCCGCTCTGTGCCCAATTCCCCCCCTTCCAAGCTGTGCCCCCCTCCAGTGGCGTAGCTAGGGTGTTTGACACCCGGTGCGGATAATTTACCAACACCCCCCCCCCCCCCCCCCAAAAAAAGCACGCAGCGACAAAAAAAATGGGTGTGGACATGACATCACATGGGTGGGGGGTAATTGTAATGTAACTGTAACAGTAAGGCAGTGGGCTAATATAGGTAGCCAGAATAGTTTCCCTCAGCATAGGTTAGATATGACAAATATGACAACATGACAAATTCAGCAATCTTGAGGCCCCCAACAAGACAAATTCAGCAATCATGAGGCCCCCAACAAGACATTCAGTAACCATGAGGCCCCCAACAAGACAAATTCAGCAGTCATGAGGCACATAAATAAACAGCATTTCACATAAATAGGCAGAATGCCCACTTAATATGGTATACACCTCTCACCTGGCTTCTGAATTCTCCTCTACTGGCTGCTGTGCCAGGCAATACTGTTTTTGGCTGGATTGGGGATGATGTGTGGGCTGAAAGGCCTGGCGGTGATGCTGTGGCCGGCCTGGCGGTGATGCTGGGCTGTACTTGGCTGGTTGAAGTAAATGTTGGCCTGACTGTTGGTGGTGATGCTGTGGCCTTTTTGACAGTGATTC
The DNA here is from genome assembly GCF_040937935.1 of Hyperolius riggenbachi. Lineage (NCBI taxonomy): Eukaryota > Metazoa > Chordata > Amphibia > Anura > Hyperoliidae > Hyperolius > Hyperolius riggenbachi. The sequence goes on along the minus strand of NC_090653.1, from coordinate 199,148,979 downwards.
TGGGCTGGTTGGCTGGTGGTGATGCTGGGCTGGCCTGGATAGTTTAGGTAGTGACAGGTGCACCCTAGTTTAGGTAGCACCAGGAGCCTCCCAGCTTAGGTAGTGACAGGACCCCCAAGTTTAGGTAGCGACAGGAGCCCCCCAGTTTAGTTAGTGACAGATACCCCCCAGTTTAGGTAGTGACAGGAGCCCCCAGTGTTTGTAGTGACAGGTGCCCCCCAGTTAAGGTAGTAACAGGTGCCCCCCAGGGTATGTAGTGACAGGAGCCCCCAGTGTTTGTAGTGACAGGTGCCCCCCAGGGTATGTAGTGACAGGAGCCCCCAGTTTAGGTAGTGACAGTGCCCCCCAGTTCAGGTAGTGACAGGTGCCCCCAGTTCAGGTATTGACAGGCGCCCCCCCAGTTCAGTTAGTGACAGGTACCCCCAGTTTAGGTATGACAGGAGCCCCCCAGTATAGATAGACAGGTCTATAGGTGTCCCCAGTTTAAATAGCCAGATCTATAGGTGTCCTCAGTGGCAGCGGAGAGAGAAGAGAAGCGGTGGGGAAGGGAGGACGTTTCCCCCTCCCCCTTCCCTCACCTTGGGGCTCCCCCTCTCTCGCTCCCCCCTTTAGAATTAAGTGATGCGGCAGGCAGCGCCGCTGTGCCTGCCGCTTCTTTTCTCTCTCCGCTGCCACCCCAGGGCGGGCGGGCCAGCCACGTCCGGGTAGCTAGGGGGGGGCAGCAGCTAGCCAGGGGAGTGCGCATGCCCCATTTTGCCCTATGTAGGGACGCCCATGGCATGGTAGGCAGATAGGTAGCCGGGTAGGCAGTTATGTAGCCGGGTGGGAGGGTAGGCAGATAGGTAGCTGGGTGGGCAGTTAGGTAGCCGGGTGGGAGGGTAGGCAGTTAGGTAGCCAGGTGGGCAGATAGGTAGCTGGGTGGGCAGTTAGGTAGCCGGGTGGGCAGTTAGGTAGCCAGGTGGGAGGGTAGGCAGATAGGTAGCTGGGTGGGTAGATAGGTAGCCGGGTGGGCAGATAGGTAGCCGGGTGGGCAGTTAGGTAGCCGGGTGGGCAGTTAGGTAGCCGGGTGGGAGGGTAGGCAGAAGGGTAGCCGGGTGGGAGGGTAGGCAGTTAGGTAGCCGGGTGGGCAGTTAGGTAGCCAGGTGGGAGGGTAGGCAGATAGGTAGCTGGGTGGGTAGATAGGTAGCCGGGTGGGTAGATAGGTAGCCGGGTGGGCAGATAGGTAGCCGGGTGGGAGGGTAGGCAGATAGGTAGCTGGGTGGGTAGATAGGTAGCCGGGTGGGCAGTTAGGTAGCCAGGTGGGAGGGTAGGCAGTTAGGTAGCCGGGTGGGTAGATAGGTATCCAGGTGGGCAGATAGGTAGCCGGGTGGGCAGATAGGTAGCCGGGTGGGAGGGTAGGCAGTTAGGTAGCCGGGTGGGCAGTTAGGTAGCCGGGTGGGAGGGTAGGCAGAAGGGTAGCCGGGTGGGAGGGTAGGCAGTTAGGTAGCCGGGTGGGCAGTTAGGTAGCCGGGTGGGAGGGTAGGCAGATAGGTAGCTGGGTGGGTAGATAGGTAGCCGGGTGGGCAGCCAGTTAGGTAGCCGGGTGGGTAGATAGGTAGCCGGGTGGGAGGGTAGGCAGTTAGGTAGCCGGGTGGGCAGTTAGGTAGCCGGGTGGGAGGGTAGGCAGAAGGGTGGGCAGTTAGGTAGCCGGGTGGGTAGCCAGTGGGGGCCCCGACTCCTATGCTCCCCTTCACCTGGGTGTCCCCCCTCCTTACAAGCCGCGGGGAGGGCAGCCCGACTGTTTTTTTTGGGGTTTTTTTTCCCTTAAAAAAAACTATTTTCCCCGTGGGCCCCCTCCTATCCTCCCCCTCCCTCACCTCGGACTCTCGGAGGGCCCCCTCCTGTTACGAGCGGCGGCCGGCGGGTACAGCAAACTTCCGGGGAGGTAAAGCAGAAGATAGAGGTCCAGCTGCCTCCCAGTCGCTGTCTCCTCTATGCCGCTCGCACTAAACCAGGAAGCAGTGCGAGCGGCATAGAGGAGACAGCGTAGCCCGAGAGGCAGCTGGACCTCTATCTTCTGCCTTACCTCTCCGGAAGTTTGCTGTACCCGCCGCTCGTAACAGGAGGGGGGCCCTCCGAGGTGAGGGAGGGGGAGGATAGGAGGGGGCCCCCCCGGGGAAAAGAGTTTTTTTTAAGGGACATAAAAAAAAAAAAAAACCAGTCGGGCTGCCCTCCCCGGCTCTCCCATGCAGCGCACGCCTTCTAGGGGCCCCCAGGTCAGGAGGAGGGGCAGTCGGGTCGGGGCCCACCGATGGAACCGTCGGTGGTTCGGCGGCTCTGTCCGAGCCTGTGTCCATGGATCGCAATATCAATCACCAAGCATGTAGTGTACAGTCCAAAGTTCTCCAGCAATATTGCGCTCTCATGTATAAACTCCGTTCTCTGCAGTGATATCACTCAAAAAAAAAAAAAAGAAAGAAAAAAGAAGAAAAATAGCGTGGTACTGTATTAATACAGATGCCTCTTATTCACAATCACCCAGTGTCACATAACTGTTTGTGTATTTATCCACCAGTTCTCAGGGTATCACATGTCCTCACCATATACTGTGGCTGTCAGATCACATACACCACCAAAGTCATATCAAAGACTCCAATTTTTCCCACACAAGCCCAGTGTTGGATATCACCTCCTCATGCATGCACTCAAACCAGGTCTCACAGGTCCTCACCATATGTTATAGCTGCCAGGCAACAGACAGCAACAAAAGCACTTTATGTCTCCACAGTGTAGTTTCCTGTTTGCATGCATAAAGCAACTCTACCATCACCCGTGGCCTCTCGCCTGATCCACTGCTGCCCAAATTACAAGACAGCAATAGCGCTTGTGGTTTCCCCAGGCAATATCCAAACAGCACAGCCTCAGCAGAATGGATCACTCAGGGCCGCCATCAGGGGGGGACAAACAACACAACAGCGACGGGCCCCAAGCTCCCCCCTCTGACGTGCGGCACCTGTTGTATGTGTCCCCGGGTCCCGTTCTGGTCTCTCTCCCCGCCTCTCTGCTCGTAGTTAGAGCAGGCTACAAGAAAATGGCTGCCGATGTCCACAAATGCAGACATCGGTAGCCATTTTTCTGTAGCTTTGCTCTAACTACACTGGAGCACCCGCCACTCGCAGCTACAACACCATCATGTATTTATGCTCCGCCCCCCGCCCTCCTGTCAGCAGCAGCCAGCTTCAGGGCGATGCTACACGTGAGTGCAGCGTGCTGGGCACTCACATCTCTCCCCTCCGCCCCCTAAAGCTGGCCGGCCAATAGACAGGGAGAAAGGCTCTGCTCCACGCCTTTCCTCCTTTCTTCAGCCACAGACGCAGTGTTTACTGCGTGCGGCCACGCCCCTAACCCTGCCCACTGCCAGTCATGCCTGGAGTTACCAAGTCAGGCTAGATAATGCTGCTCAGGAAGCTGTAATAATTACAGAAAACGAAAAAAAACACAGAGACACCGGGAGCCCTCGTGGTGTATTATCGTTGGACAATTGGTCTAGAAATACAAGTAGTAATACTCACAAGTGTGGGTTGCTATAGAGGCAACCTACTCAAACAAGCATGTGGGGAAAACCCTTCCCCACTCGGTCTTTTAGGTTGTTGGTCGCAACTCCCTCAGAAAAATTTTCTCAATCACTCCGGAATCGTTGTGAAAGCTGGGAATCACACCCCGTGGGATATTGGATAATGCAGTCAAGGAGGTAGGAGGCGCCCGTGATGTATATATCAAATACACTAACGTTTATGTGAGAATAAAGAATTTTTAGCCTACCTTATGAGAGAAGACTTCACTCAATAAGGGGATCAGGTAGTTTTATTAAAGAATAGCACTTCGGACAACACGTTTCGCGGTACAAACCGCTTCCTCAGGTCAAAATAGAGTGCTTGGTTATTGGTATGCCCAAGCTCTGCATACCAATATCCAAGCGCTTTATTTTGACCTGAGGAAGCGGTTTGTACCGCGAAACGCGTTGTCCGAAGTGCTATTCTTTAATAAAACTACCTGATCCCCTTATTGAGTGAAGTCTTCTCTCATAAGGTAGGCTAATAATTCTTTATTCTCACATAAACGTTAGTGTATTTGATATATACATCACGGGCGCCTCCTACCTCCTTAACTAGATAATGCTGCTGGCCCCTGGCCAGCCTGTGCCCCCTTGCAACCCCCTCCACGGATAGCTGAGCAGGAGAAGAGAGAGGAGAGACCCAGCTCCAGCCAGAGGGACAGGATGGAATGGGAGGAGCACAGCAGACATGGCTGTCATGTGAGCAGAGAGAGCTGTGTGAGGAGCCCCCCTCCCCCCTCTGATGAGAGGAGAAGGTAGCACTGTAAAGTGCCTGTGTGTGACTGCCCTGCTAGTCTCTGCTCCCATATGCCCTGTCTCCCTCCCTCCTCTTGTATTCCTCCTCCCAGTGCTTCGGCATGCCCCCCTGTCTGTCTCTCCCATTCACTCACTCTCCTCCATCCTCCCAACATCTCTCCTTCCTATCTACCTATTTTTTCCCCACTCTCCTTCTGTACCTCCTTTCTTTTGTGACACTCTCCCACTTTCCTGATCTGTCATCTTCTACTGTCCCTCTAATCTACCTGCCTTCTCTCTGCTAGGTTTTTCTCACTTTTCTCTAAACTATGGGCTTGTAATTAGGGATGGACGCAAAACTGAAAAAATGCACCTTTATTTATTTTCAAATAAAATATTGGCGCCAAACATTGTGATAGGGACATATGCATTATTTAAAAACTATAATGGCCGAAAACTGAAAAATAATGAATTTTTTCTCAAATTTTTTCCTATTTTCCCATTAAAACACATTTAGAATAAAATAATTATTGGCATAATGTCCCACCTAAAGAAAGCTTAATTGGTGGTGAAAAAAACAAAATACAGTTCATTTCATTGTGATAAGTAATGATAAAGTTATAGACAAATGAATGGATAGAGCGCTGAAAGGTGAAAATTGCTCTGGTGCTCAAGGGGTAAAACCCCTCAGTTGTAAAGTGGTTAATACAGTATCACGCTATGGTTTTTTCTTTTTTTTTTTTTGAGTGATATCATTGTGTTGCATTTATTACCTAATATGACATATCACTCAAGTTTTTTGCACCATTTTTTGTTTTCAATTTCTTTACATCATTTTTAATATAAGTACTGTAAAAAATGCCATGCCCTTCCCTACTCCCAAGTCCTTTGTCCATTCTACAAGCTGCTATTACCGTAATTGGGCTCGGTCTCCTGAACCGTAACAGCATGCATGACCCATGGGCGTGGCTCTGGAAAAGAACGGCAGAAATGCTTTCCTCTTTTGCAGAACTTTCCTGTCCATGTCAATGTAGGTGGGTCCTTAAAGACTTATGGTGAAATCTGGGGGCCCTATTACCTAATCTTCTTCTGACATTTTTATCTTTTAGCTTCTATCTTATTTTCTTTTGTTCTTCTGTCATCTTCTTCTAAAAATGTGATTCAAGATCCACCATTTGCCACACATCCACTCTTTTTGCTCCAACACCACACTTAGCCAGCATTAGAGATTGCTCGAACCTCCGATTTTCGGTTCGCGAACCTCAAACGCGAACTTCCGCAAAAGTTTGGTTCATGCGAACTTTCGCAAACCACAATAGACTTCAATGGGGAGACGAACTTTGAAAACTAGAAACATTTATGCTGGCCACAAAAGTGATGGAAAAGATTTTTCAAGGGGTCTAACACCTGGAGGGGGGCATGGCGGAGTGGGATACACGCCAAAAGTCCCGTTTAAAAATCAGGATTTGACGCACAGCAGCGTTTTAAGGACAGAAATCACATTGCATGCTAAATTGGAGGCATAAAGTGCTTTACAACATCTTGCATGTGTATACATCAAACAGGTAGTGTAATTAGTGTACTGCTTCACACTGACAGACCAAACTCACTGTGTAACGCACCGCAAACAGCTGTTTGTGTAGTGACGGCCCTGCTGGACTGGTGCGCACCATGGCGAGAGGGCAGGCGATAGCGGTTTTCAAGCCCATATGGTCGCCGGGCTGAGGTAGCTCAATGACAGAACAACAGTGACTGTCCAGCTGATCGAATTTGGTCTGTCCACAATGAAGCAACGACCTTATTATCTTTGGTGTGCCACCCCCCGAGACACTCATATAGCCGGCGGTCATTGCTTCATTGTGATACGCAAGCCCCTTCACCGCGGCAAGGTTAACGATCACGAAGGGGAATTGACACATGTACATGCCTTTTGTTTTGTTGTTGCAGCTGCAGTGCAGCTAGAAAAATGAGGCAGGCATATACACGCACCAGAAAAATTATTAAACCGGCTGATGCTAGCAGCAGCCTTAAACATTGAGGAATCTTCCTGGAGTCCTGGACCGTGTTGGTGGTATCGGAGAAGGCAGTGAAGCGGCCTGCAGGCAGAGATGCTGTGTGGGGAGCGACTTAGTCTTGGGGCAGGCCGTCACACGGCGTGCAGGCAGAGATGCTGTGTTCGGGGACTGACTTAGTCTTTGGACGGGCATTAGCCCTCCAGGATCCATGCCTCATTCATTTTGATAAAGGTGAGGTACTGAACACTTTTGTAACTTGGGTGACTTCTTTTCTCAGTGACAATGCCTCCAGCTGTGCTGAAGGTCCTTTCTGACAGAACGCTTGAGGCAGGGCAAGACAGAAGTTGGATGGCAAATTGTGACAGCACAGGTCAAGCCTGCGTACCCAGTAGTCCAGGGGTTCATCGCTGCTCATAGTGTTTACATCCAGACTTAAGGCCAGGTAGTCGGCTACCCGTCGGTTGAGGCGTTGGTGGAGGGTGGATCCGGAAGAGCTAAGTTGGAGGAGTTGGACTAAAGAATGTCCGCATGTCCAACATCACCATGAGATCACTGGAGCGTCCTGTCCTTGCCTTCGTGGACATGGGAGAAGGTTTACTGGCAGTGGTACCTTTATTCTATTGTGCTGCGACATGACCCTTAAACACACTGTAAAGCATAGTTGCCAGCTTGTTCTGCAAGTGCTGCATCCTTTCTGCCTTCAGATGAGTTGATAACATCTCCGCCACTTTGTGCTTATACCGAGGGTCTAGTAGCGTGGCCACCCAGTACAGCTCATTCCCCTTGAGTTTTTTTATACGGGGGTCCCTCAACAGGCTGGACAGCATGAAAGATGCCATCTGCACAAATTTGGATACAGAAGTACTATCCATCTCCTCTTGTTCTTCCTCAGTGATGTCAGGTAAGTTCTACTCCTCCTCCCCCCAGCCACGAAGAATACCACAGGAACTTTGAGCAGCACAAGCCACCTGCGACGCCTGCTGTGGTTGTTCTTCCACCTCCTCCTCCAAAAAAACACCTTCCTCATCATCTGACTACTCTTTCCCACACGACTCTTCCTCCTCCCCCCTCTGTGCTGCTGCAGGTGTTGAGAAAACATCTGGTTCTGCTGAGAATTGATCCCACAACTCTTCCTCCTGTTCCTGTAAGTATTCCTGTTCACGCTCCTCCACAGCTTGATCCACCACTCTACGCACGGCCAGGAAGAAAGCATATGGGATCAAGACGCTGATAGTGCCTTCACTGCGACTCACCATGTTTGTCACCTCCTCAAACGGCCACATGAGCCTGCAGGTATTTCGCATGAGTGTCCAGTACTTCGGTTGATGGCTTTCTCCTGTTGTAGCAGGCGGTTAAACATCGGGGCCCATATGCAATTTACGTTTCCTCCTGAGTTTTCTCCTAGGTGATAATTTCACACCTTGTCAAAAAATGCCTTTTAAACCACCAGCAAGCATGAAAGCACTTAAAATTATTTTAATAGTACTTTTTCACCAACTTTTGGGTACTTCTTTACTTGTAAAATGCTGGACAGTTATTTTAAAGTGAAGATGAAAATTATCCCCTAGGAGAAAACTCAAGAGAAAAAGAGAATTGCATATAGGTCCAGGAGCGTTGAATTCCAGTGAGTCGGGCTATCACAAATCAAGCGCCTCACCGGCAAGTTGTTTCTCCGCTGAATATCGGCCAAGCGTGCCATGGCCGTGTAAGACCGTCTGAAATGCCCACACACCTGTTGGCACTGATCCACCTGTTAAGAGCAGCCAGGAGAGCTGCTCCAGTGTGACTCTCCGCTTTGAGGCAAGACACGTCTAAGATGGCATGACACAGTCGTACCTGGCATGCAACATAGGCCCTGGGGAGATGGGGCTGTGTAGTTGGAGAGGAGATCGCAGCACCAGTAGAGTTGTACTGCCACTCAGCCAAGGAGAAGAAGGAGGATGACAGTGAAGAGGATGTAGCAGGAGGAGAAGGAGAGGAGGTGGCAGAAGGCCTGCCTGCAAGCCGTGGAGCTGTCACAACTAGGTCCGCTGCACAGCCACGCACTCCCTGCTTGCCAGCGGTCACCAGGTTTACCCAATGGGCTGTGTAAGTAAGGTACCTGCCATGATTGTGCTTGGCAGACCAGGCATCCGTGGTCAGATGGACCCTTGACCCAACGCTGTGTGCCAGAGATGACACCACTTGCCTTTCAACTTCACGGTACAGTTTGGGTATCGCCTTTTTTGAGAAATAATTGCGGCCTGGTATCTTCCACTGCAGTGTACCAATCGCCACAAATTTTTGGAAGGCCTCAGAGTCCACCAGCTGGTATGGTAACAGCTGGCGAGCTAACAGTTCCGCCAAGCCAGCTGTCAGACGCCAGGCAAGGGGGTAACTGGCAGACATCGGCTTCTTCTGCTCAAAGATTTCCCTCACAGACACCTGGCTGCTGCTGTGGGCAGAGGAGCAGGAACCGCTCAAGGTGAGAGGCGGAGTGGAGGAGGGTGGCTGTGATTGTGAAGGTGCAAGGGAGAAAGCGGCTGAAGATGATGCACCTGAAGGAGGAAGAGGAGAAGGAGGGTGGCTTTGCTTTTGTTTGCTGCTTTTCCTCAGGTGGTCTTCCCATTGCCGTTTGTGCCTTTTCTCCATGTGCCTTCGTAAGGCAGTTGTCCCTACGTGGGTGTTGGCCTTTCGACGGCTCAATTATTGGTGGCAGAGAGAACACAGGATATTGCTCACATCTGAGGCAGACACACAAAAAAATGTCCACACCGCTGAGCCCTGGGGTGATGGCACTATGGTGGTGTCAGCAGCTGACATTGAAGGGCATGTTGGCTGGCTGTCCATAGGTGGCGATACATGGCGCCGGACACTGCCACAAGCTGTTTCTGACAATGAGCTCCCCCTGCTTCTTTCAGGAACTGGTCTCCTCCTACTCCTCTCTGTCTCCCCCTCTGAACTGTCCCCCTTTTCATCTCCTCTATTGGGAACCCACGTGAAATCCATATCATCATAATCATCATCACCATAATCATCCTGCCCACCTTCGCTTGTATCAGACACCTCCAAAACTGCACCAACAGCAGGTACTTCATCATCCTCCTCACACCTTACATCCATAGTGTCACCTAACTCAGACATATGAGGTGGTGTAACTTGCTTAACGCCTTCATCTTGTTGTAACAATAATGGCTGGGAATCAGTGAATTCCCCACCAAATAACTCCTGCGAAGTGTCAAATGTAGCGGATGTGGTGCTTGGAGTAGTGCTGGTGTCTGCGGAAGATGAATTGTTGTGTGTTAAATAGTCAACCATGTCCTGACAATCTTGGGAGTTGATGGGACGTGCCTTCTTCTGAGCACTATATTTTGGCCCAGGGCCGCACGAAATCACATCAGCATGACCTCGAACAGACCTGCCGGGTGCCCTGCCTCTGGGCCTGCCTCTGGCTCTGCCTCTGCCTGTTGTTTTGTCCATATTGGGGGGGATGAAGTGAAAGGTTTGCACTGACTTAACTAATACAATGTGCAGTCACACAGGTGCAGTGAAAGGTATGCAGTCACTGGTATTACAATACAATGTGCAGCTGTTACACAGGTGCAGTTAACAGGTATGCACGGACTGGTATATAAAACAGCGTGCGGTCACACAGGTGCACTTAACAGGTATGCAGTGATCGGTATTACAAATGTGCAGCTATCACACACACAGGTACCGTGAACAGGTGCAGTGATTGGTATATAACACTGCGTGCTTCTGTCACGCAGGTGCAGTAAGCATGAACAGATATGCAGTGATTGGTATTACAAATGTGCAGCTGTCACACACACAGGTACTGTGAACAGGTGCAGTGACTGGTAAATAATATAACACTGCTTTTGGTCCCGTAGGGAGGTGCACTGAACAGGTATGCAGTGATTGGTATTACAAATGTGCAGCTGTCACACACACAAATATCGTGAACAGGTGAAGTGACTGTTATATAATATAACACTGCTTGCGGTCACGTAGGTAGGTGCACTGAACAGGTATGCAGGGATTGGTCTTACAAATGTGCAGCTGTCACACACACAGGTACCGTGAACAGGTGCAGTGACTGTTATATAATATAACACTGCTTGTAGTCACGTAGGTAGGTGCACTGAACAGGTGTGCAGTGATTGGTATTACAAATGTGCAGCTGTCACACACACAGGTACCGTGAACAGGTAGTCACTGAATGTGCTGGGCCTGCCAATGGCACAGTAGGAATTACCAATGGCCCAAGGGCCAGCTGCGACTGACTGACAGGGCTGTATATGAAAGTGTATGTGGGACACACACACACGCACACACAAAAAAAATATATCACAAGAACAACATTAGCTCTCAAAAGAGATGTTGAGGGGTGATTTTTAGCAATAAGTATCAGCGAGGAGCAAGCTATTAACAAGCCTAACAAGAGCCTAACTAAGCTTTCCCGATGTCTCTGAAGGAAGCTCTCCCTTCTCTGCAGCCAGACAAGTGAGGGAAATGGCTGATGCTGCCTGCCTTTTATAAGGGGGCAGGGCTCCAGGAGGGAGTGTAACCTGATTGGCTACCATGTGTCTGCTGACTGTGATGTAGAGGGTCAAAGTTGACCCTAATGATGTAGTATAGGGGGCGGGTCGAACTCGCATATAGTTCGCGTGCGAACGCGAACCACCGAACGTTGCGCGAATCGGTTCGCGGTTGAACCGTTTGGGCCATCTCTAGCCAGCATTAAGACAGCCCAAAACAGGGAAAGACAGAGGGGTCCAGAAGTAAAGGTAAAAGACTGTAGTAAGCATGCTCAGCAAATCACGCACACTTATATGGAAATACTTAGCTCAGTGGTTCTCAAACTTTTTGGAATTGTGACACATCACACCAAGCGTTCAGATCTCCATGACACGCAGACTAGCGGCTGCTGGTGAGTAGCTGTTACTGCTGCTGGCATAGTGGCAACTGCTGGTGAGTGGCCATTACTGCTGCTGGCATAGTGGCGGCTGCTGGTGAGTGACGGTTACTGCTGCTGGCTTGGTTGTGGCTGCTGGTTAGTGGCTTTTACTGCTGCTGGCATAATGGTGGCTGCTGGTGAGTGGCTGCTACTGACACAGGGGTTACTGCTGCTATAGTGGCAGCTGCTGACAAAGTGATGGCTGCTGGTTAGTGACTGCTTCTGGCACAGGGGTTGCTGCTGCTATAGTGGCTGGCAAAGGGATGGCTGCTGGTTAGTTGCTGCTGCTGGTACAGGGTTGCTGCTGGAATAGTAGCAGCGGCTGGCAAACTGATAGCTGCTGGTCAGTGGCTGCTACAGGCGGTAACAGTAAAAAAGGGCGCAGGAGGCTAGTGGACAAATCGGGCGCCGCCATTCACTCCCATAATAAATATCGTTCAATGGGCGCCCGATAGGAAAAAAGGGCGCCGGAGAAAAATAACGTTTTAAAAGCGGCGCCCGGAGACTTAATGTTTTATTACTGCTTCTCATGATTACACATTATTTAATGATTTATAATTTTTTTAATATTATTTTTAAACGAAAAACAGTACAATATTTTTTCAAACATTATTTTTAAACCAAAAACAGTACAAATTTTTTTTTACATTATTTTTAAACGAAAAAACCGCACAATATGTTTTTGAAACGTTATTAATGCTTATCACAGCGGGGTCTTAGGTTTAGGCACCACCAGGGGGGTCTTAGGTTTAGGCACCAACAGGGGGGTGTTAGGTTTAGGCACCAACAGGGGGGTCTTAGGTTTAGGCACCAACAGGGGGGTCTTAGGTTTAGGCACCAACAGGGGGGTCTTAGGTTTAGGCACCAACAGGGGGTCTTAGGTTTAGGCACCAACAGGGGGGTCTTAGGTTTAGGCACCAACAGGGGGTCTTAGGTTTAGGCACCAACAGGGGGGTCTTAGGTTTAGGCACCAACAGGGGGTCTTAGGTTTAGGCACCAACGGGGGGTCTTAGGTTTAGGCATCAACAGGGGGGTCTAGGGGTTAGGGGTAGGTACAGGGAGGGTTACTTAGTAATTTTTTTTTTAAACGTTATTATACATTTTACTATTTAAACGAAAGATTAACGTTTTTACAATTGCCAATTTAATGCACATTATTTAATGATTTATAACTTTATAAAGCATTAATTTTAAACGAAATACAGTACAATACATTTTTAAACGTTATCCATGCTTATCGTTTAAAACCCCGCGCCCTTTTTTCCCAGCGCCCCTTTTTAACGTACGCGCTACAGGCACAGGGTCTGCTGCTATTATAGTGGTGGCTGCTGGTTAGTGGCTGCTGCTGGCACAGGGGCTGCTTCTGGCACAGCCAAGGGTTGCTGCTGGGGCTGGGGCTGTAGAATAAACATGTGCAGAGAGGTACATGAAAATGCCACCCACCATCATCCCCTCTGCAGTTTGCCTCTTCCTTTGCTCCTCTTCCTCAACTGAGACGTTATCTTCAAGTGCAGCTTTAATAGATAGAGCAGGGCTACAAGAAAATGTGGACTATGGTGGCCATTTTCTTGTAGTCTTGTTCTAGCTACGAGACGGAGCGTAGGGGGAGGCAGAGTGGGACAACAGAGTAGCGTGGATGAGACAAAGCAGGGACACGAAGACACATACCCGAGGCTGCCGCGACACCTACATGTGTGACGGCACACGGGTTGGGAACCACTGACCTAGCTACTGCTCTCTCCATCTTGACTGTTTCCCCCACCATGCTATCTATAATCTCTCATTTCCCATCCTAGCTGATCCCCAGAAGCACCAAACATCACTTTGTCCTGATTCTTGTAGTACTCAGCTGTCAACAATCTGAACTTGCTGAACTCTCTTCACGCACCCCCCCCCCCCCCCCCCCCTCCTTTCACCCTGCGCCTCTATGCTGTAACCGACAATCATGTTTGCACTGCTGAACATTGCACATAGTAGTGGTAAATGCATTGCACATTTTGTGGTAAATGCCATGTTTGTGTATTATACTACCCTGATTTCTCTGTAAGTGAAATACTGCTTCTATTTGTGTGTCCTTTTTCTATTCTTAAGCCTTGTAAGTGCCAAGCCCAATGCCGGGCACAGCCCAGTCGTGCTTAGAGAAATAAAAGATTCTGATTCTGATGAAGTGGTCATGACACCAACAAACTTGTCAGTTAATGCTAATATTTATTTATGTGACTTCTGAGTTGTATGTACAGTGGGATGCGTAAGTTTGGGCAACCTTGTTAATCGTCATGATTTTCCAGTATAAATCTTTGGTTGTTACAATAAAAAATGTCAGTTAAATATATAGGAGACACACACAGTGATATTTGAGAAGTAAAATTACGTTTATTGGATATACAGAAAGTATGCAATAATTGTTTAAATAAAATAAGGCAGGCGCATAAATGTGGGCACTGTTGTCAATTTATTGATTCCAAAACCTTTAGAACTAATTATTGGAACTCAAATTGGCTTGGTAAGCTCAGTGACTCCTGACCTACATACACAGGAGAATCCAATTATGAGAAAGAGTATTTAAGGGGGTCAATTGTAATTTTCTCTGAAGAGTAGCAACATGGGGGTCTCAAAACAACTCTCAAATGACCTGAAAACAAAGATCGTTCACTATCATGCTTTAGGGGAAGGATACAGAAAGATGTCTCACAGATTTCAGCTGTTTCCACAGTTAGGAACATATTGAGGAAATGGAAGACCACAGGCTCAGTTCATGTTAAGGCTTGAAGTAGCAGACCAAGAAAAATCTCGGATAATCAGAAGCGACGAATGGTGAGAACAGTCAAACAGTCAAAGTCATCCACAGACCAGCACCAAAGACCTACAACATCATCTTGCTGCAGATGGAGTCACTGTGCATCGTTCAACCTTTCGGCGTACTTTACACAAGGAGATGCTGTATGCGAGAGTGATGCAGAGGAAGCCTTTTCTCTGCCCACAGCACAAACATGGCCGCTTGAGGTATGCTAAAGCACATTTGGACAAGCCAGCTTCATTTTGGAATAAGGTGCTGTGGACTGATGAAACTAAAATCGAGTTATTTGTGCATAACAAGGAGCGTTATGCATGGAAAAAAAAGAACACAGCATTCCAAGAAAAACACCTGCTACCTACAGTAATATATGGTGGTGGTTCCATCATGCTGTGGGGCTGTGGGGCCAGTGCAGGGACTGGGAATCTTGTCAAAGTTGAAGGACACGTGGATTCCACTCAGTATCAGCAGATTCTGGAGACCAATGTCCAGGAATCAGTGACAAAGCTGAAACTGCTCCGGGGCTGGAACTTTCAACAGGACAACAACCCTAAACACTGCTCAAAATCCACTAAGGCAATCATGAGGAACAAGAGCAACGTTCTGGAATAGCCATCTCAGTCCCTAGACCTGAATGTAATTGAAAATCTGTGGTGTGAGTTAAACAGAGCTGTCCATGCTCGGAAGCCATCAAACGTGAATTAACTAGAACTGTTTTGTAAAGAGGAATGGTCCAAAATACCTTCAAGCAGAATCCAGACTCTCATTGGAACCTACAGGAAGCTTTTAGAGGCTGTAATTTCTGCAAAAGGAGGCTCTACTAAATTTTGATTTCATTTCTTTTTTGTGGTGCCCAAATTTATGCACCTGCCTAATTTTGTTTAAACAATTATTGCACACTTGTAAATCCAATAAACTTAATTTCACTTCTCAAATATCACTGTGTGTGTCTCCTATACGATATATTTAACTGACATTTTTTATTGTAACAACCAACAAATTACACAGGAAAATCATGACGATTAGCAAGGTTGACCAAACTTTCGCATCCCACTGTATGAAGCTTTCACTCCTTTCTATATGTAAACTATAACTCTCTCCACCCTGGCTTTCCTCCTCTTCCATTCAGACGTGGCCTTCCACCTTTGACCAGACTAGTACCTCTCCATCATGACTGACCCCACTCACCTGGCTGACCCTTTCCACATGAAAATTGTTCCCCTATGACTTGGTTGACTCCCTGTCCACTTTAGCTGCCCACCTTTGAATGAGCTGTCCCCCTCCCCATCATGGTATAACCTCATAACTGACCGATTTACCCTTCCCATCCTAGCAACCCCCCACTACTCGGGCTCTTTGCACTTGATAATTGTTCCCTTCAGACCAGGCTGGTCCCTCTCCTTGTTAATAAGTGAAAACTCTTTGATCAAGGTACGTTAAGTGTTAAGAGCCATGTTATGTGATCTGGGGGTGCATTATGTATCATTTATGGTATGGTATACCTGCCCATTGCTTAGAAAGAGTGGTCCTGAACAAAATGCACACAATGATAGCACTCTATCTTCTATTGACCATTGGGTTTGTGAATAGCCTGTTTAATTTTACTTTGTATTACCTGGCATTAGATTTTAATAGATATAATTAAAAGTTAAGCTTAATGTGTGCACAAAAGCTTTTTTTCTTTTACAACATTAATGATATTTCACTATGTTGAGTTGCACAGATATTTATCTTAGGATTCCAATTAAAGAGTACTTGCTGGAGCATTGGAACTTGTGATATGCCTATTTAATAAAACAGTGTGTTGTGTCGTTTTCTTCACCTAATTTGGAAACTAAAAACAATTTAGTTTCATTACTTGAAAAAAAGAAGAAGAATGGACCCCTATGGACCTCCATGTCTTCAATATGAGCCGAAGGTCCTAGGGACAGAATAACACAATTAATACTAGTTAACTGTCTACCTAAGGTTTCCTAAGATGACGATAAACCATCAGATCTTGTTCTTAGACTGCACTAGATTAGCTCCACCCTGTCTGTACCTCACAATAGGGAAAATAACCTAAACTTATTTTTCATTAAACTGCTGTAAGGATCCCTCCTGTAGCGTATTCTGTCCGTTGCAGTGGAGCTGCAAATGGACAGTTCTGGCTTATCTGCTTGCATTCGGTTGTGCATTCGCAGTGAGTCTTGTTGGCATTTGCAATCACTCTGCAGTTCTGGGCAGCTCTGGATGCGGTCATCATTCCACTAATTGCAGCTGAGCTGCGGCCAGATAGCCCTGGATTTGCTGCATGTATGTTGTTACATAATACTGCATGTATTTCTTAGGGGAGTCCTTTGCATTCGCAGCCAGCTAGCAAATGGTAATCAAGCCAGCTCAGGATTGAATGATTACCATTCAGCTGTGTGGGAATTTGCATACCTGCATCCATTGGCTGATGCCAGCATAAAAGTCTGCCTCCCATTTCAGACCCCGACATAGAGTTCAGCTCTCTGAGTTGTCGTTGGGTCTATGCTGTGAAAGTTGTTATTGTAAATGTATAATGCCTTGCTCTGTATTGTCATGTCTGCTGGACGTTTGCTGACCTGCGGGGGTCAGTGAAGTCCTTCTGATCCTGATAGTTAGATTCTGCCAGCACCACGTTGGTGACTGGTAGTATTCCTTCTAGCCTTGTTTTTGAGGACGAACTATAGCAGCGGTTGCCTTTAGTTCGCTCCTACCTGTTAGTCTTGTCTATCTCAATGTGAATGTTGCCGTCGCTGAAACAGCGACTACATTGGCTGAGCATTCCGTCTGTCTATTGTCTGTCTTGTTAATTGTAATTACTTGTGCTTTAGCTAGTAAATTATTTGAGAGCTACATTTCTTATATTTCGCATCAGCACGATATATATGTACTCTAGTCAGTCAGTATTGTATTATTGTAATATTGTATTGTGTGCCGACCTTTGCTTGCCTCTCGACTACGAATCTGCCTAATCCTTCCAATACGACTGACATCTGAATTAACGTGTATGACCCAAGCCTGTTACCAACTACGTCTGTTGTGTATTGTATCACATAGCATCTAGCCTGATAGGCAGCCCAGAGCTGCAGTTGCTCTGGGCAATCCTGCTCCCTTGTTCCTTACTGTGATAATGTACTACAAGGGGAGGACACTGAAGGGAAATGGTAAGCTTTTAAACTTATTCTCAATCAATATTGTAGTATGTATATCCCATATGGAAACAAAATGTCTAGGAATAAAAAAAGGCTTCTATGGATAAATAGAAAGGTTAGAGATAAAATGAAGAGGAAAAAGAATGCCTATAAGGTCCTAAAACAGGAGGGGACCGAGGCTCCACTCATGCCCGTTTCTAGGGCCGTGCGGGGCGTGCCGTCACCCTGGGCGCTGTTGGGAGGGGGGCGCTGTAATGGAGACGGGAGACGGAGCCGCAGGGAGGGCAGCCCGAACCTCTCCCTTCCTCTCCCGGGCCGCCCTCCATGCTCCCCCCTCAGATGCATAGTGAGCAGTCAGGAAGCTCTGTATACAACTCACCTCCCTGGCTCCAAGCGCCGCTCTCTCGCCGCTTGTCTCCTCTCTGTATACACGCTTATACACACGCTGCTTCCTGTTTAGCCGGAAGCAGCGTGTGTATCAGAGTGTAGGCAGATAGGAGAAGACCGGCGGCGAGAGAGCGGCGCTTGGAGCCAGGGAGGTAGGTTGTATACAGCGCTTCCTGACTGCTCACTATACATCTGAGGGGGGAGCACGGAGGGCGGCCTGGGAGAGGTCGGGCTGCCCTCCCCACGGCTCCGGCTCCCCCCTCCATTATGGGGGACAGTTACCTATCTAACCTATCCTGGGGGGCACCTACCTAATCTAACCTACGCTGGGGGGCAGCTACCTAATCTAACCTATCCTGGGGGGCAGCTACCTATCTAACCTACGCTGGTGGGAAGCTACCTAATCTAACCTATACTGGGGGGCACCTACCTAATCTAACCTATACTGGGGGGCACCTACCTAATCTAACCTACGCTGGGGGGCAGCTACCTAATCTAACCTATACTGGGGGGTACCTACCTAATCTAACCTACGCTGGGGGGCAGCTACCTAATCTAACCTACGCTGGGGGGCAGCTACCTAATCTAACCTACGCTGGGGGGCAGCTACCTATCTAACCTATCCTGGGAGGCACCTACCTATTCTTAGCTATGCTGGGGGGCAGCTACCTAATCTAAGCTACGCTGGGGGGCAGCTATCTATCTAACCTATCCTGGGGGGCACCTACCTAATCTAACCTATACTGGGGGGCACCTACCTAATCTAACCTACGCTGGGGGGCACCTGCCTAATCAAACTTAAGCTGGGGGCAGCTACCTATCTAACCTACACTGGGGGGCAGCTACCTATCTAACCTATACTGGGGGGCACCTACCTAATCTAACCTACACTGGGGGCCAGCTACCTATCTAACCTACACTGGGGGGCAGCTACCTATCTAACCTACACTGGGGGGCAGCTACCTATCTAACCTACACTGGGGGGCAGCTACCTATCTAACCTATACTGGGGGGCACCTACCTAATCTAACCTACACTGGGGGGCACCTATCTATCTAACCTATACTGAGGGGCAGCTACCTATCTAACCTACACTGGGGGGCAGCTACCTATCTAACCTATACTGGGGGGCACCTACCTAATCTAACCTACACTGGGGGCCAGCTACCTATCTAACCTACACTGGGGGGCAGCTACCTATCTAACCTACACTGGGGGGCAGCTACCTATCTAACCTACACTGGGGGGCAGCTACCTATCTAACCTATACTGGGGGGCACCTACCTAATCTAACCTACACTGGGGGGCACCTATCTATCTAACCTATACTGGGGGGCAGCTACCTATCTAACCTATACTGGGGGGGCAGCTACTTATCTAACCCATACTGGGGGCACTTATCTAACCTGTATTGGGGGCACCTACCTACCTAGTTAGCCTATACAGGTGGAAACTATACTGGCTACCTATATTGGAGATACCTACCTAAATAACCTATACTGGGGGCACCTACCTATCTAACCTATGCTGGGGACAACTATTCTGGCTACCTATATTAGAGGCACCCACCTAGCTAACCTGTACTGGGGCACCTACCTATCTAACTTATACCGGGGCACCTGCCTATCTAACCTATACTGGGGGCAACCATACTGGCTACCTATACTGGAGGCACCTACCTGGCTAACCTATAGCGGGGGCAACTATACTGGCTCACCTATGCTCTGCTACCTATACTGGGGTACCTATTCTTAACTATATATACTGGGGGGACCTATACTAAGTGCAACTAGACCCGGCTAACCTATACTGCGGGCGGCGAGAGAGCGGCGCTTGGAGCCAGGGAGGTAGGTTGTATACAGCGCTTCCTCACTGCTCACTATACATCTGAGGGGGGAGCACGGAGGGTGGCCTGGGAGAGGTTGGGCTGCCCTCCCCATGGCTCCGGATCCCCCCTCCATTATGGGGGACAGCTACCTATCTAACCTATCCTGGGGGGCACCTACCTAATCTAACCTACGCTGGGGGGCAGCTACCTAATCTAACCTATCCTGGGGGGCAGCTACCTATCTAACCTACGCTGGTGGGCAGCTACCTAATCTAACCTATACTGGGGGGCACCTACCTAATCTAACCTATACTGGGGGGCACCTACCTGATCTGACCTACGCTGGGGGGCTGCTACCTAATCTAACCTATACTGGGGGCACCTACCTAATCTAACCTACGCTGGGGGGCAGCTACCTAATCTAACCTACGCTGGGGGGCAGCTACCTAATCTAACCTACGCTGGGGGGCAGCTACCTATCTAACCTATTCTGGGAGGCACCTACCTAATCTTAGTTATGCCTGGGGGCAGCTACCTAATCTAAGCTACGCTGGGGGGCAGCTATCTATCTAACCTATCCTGGGGGGCACCTACCTAATCTAACCTATACTGGGGGGCACCTACCTAATCTAACCTACGCTGGGGGGCACCTACCTAATCAAACTTAAGCTGGGGGCAGCTACCTATCTAACCTACACTGGGGGGCAGCTACCTATCTAACCTATACTGGGGGCACCTACCTAATCTAACCTACACTGGGGGCCAGCTACCTATCTAACCTACACTGGGGGGCAGCTACCTATCTAACCTACACTGGGGGGCAGCTACCTATCTAACCTATACTGGGGGGCACCTACCTAATCTAACCTACACTGGGGGGCACCTATCTATCTAACCTATACTGAGGGGCAGCTACCTATCTAACCTATGCTGGGGGGCAGCTACCTATCTAACCTATACTGGGGGGGCAGCTATGGCTCTGGCTCCCCCCTCCATTATGGGGGACAGTTACCTATCTAACCTATCCTGGGGGGCACCTACCTAATCTAACCTACGCTGGGGGGCAGCTACCTAATCTAACCTATCCTGGGGGGCAGCTACCTATCTAACCTACGCTGGTGGGCAGCTACCTAATCTAACCTATACTGGGGGGCACCTACCTAATCTAACCTATACTGGGGGGCACCTACCTAATCTAACCTACGCTGGGGGGCAGCTACCTAATCTAACCTATACTGGGGGGCACCTACCTAATCTAACCTACGCTGGGGGGCAGCTACCTAATCTAACCTACGCTGGGGGGCAGCTACCTAATCTAACCTACGCTGGGGGGCAGCTACCTATCTAACCTATCCTGGGAGGCACCTACCTAATCTTAGCTATGCTGGGGGGCAGCTACCTAATCTAAGCTACGCTGGGGGGCAGCTATCTATCTAACCTATCCTGGGGGGCACCTACCTAATCTAACCTATACTGGGGGGCACCTACCTAATTTAACCTACGCTGGGGGGCACCTACCTAATCAAACTTAAGCTGGGGGCAGCTACCTATCTAACCTACACTGGGGGGCAGCTACCTATCTAACCTATACTGGGGGCACCTACCTAATCTAACCTACACTGGGGGCCAGCTACCTATCTAACCTACACTGGGGGGCAGCTACCTATCTAACCTACACTGGGGGGCAGCTACCTATCTAACCTATACTGGGGGGCACCTACCTAATCTAACCTACACTGGGGGGCACCTATCTATCTAACCTATACTGAGGGGCAGCTACCTATCTAACCTATACTGGGGGGGCAGCTACGGCTCTGGCTCCCCCCTCCATTATGGGGGACAGTTACCTATCTAACCTATCCTGGGGGGCACCTACCTAATCTAACCTACGCTGGGGGGCAGCTACCTAATCTAACCTATCCTGGGGGGCAGCTACCTATCTAACCTACGCTGGTGGGCAGCTACCTAATCTAACCTATACTGGGGGGCACCTACCTAATCTAACCTATACTGGGGGGCACCTACCTAATCTAACCTACGCTGGGGGGCAGCTACCTAATCTAACCTATACTGGGGGGCACCTACCTAATCTAACCTACGCTGGGGGGCAGCTACCTAATCTAACCTACGCTGGGGGGCAGCTACCTAATCTAACCTATGCTGGGGGGCAGCTACCTATCTAACCTATCCTGGGAGGCACCTACCTAATCTTAGCTATGCTGGGGGGCAGCTACCTAATCTAAGCTACGCTGGGGGGCAGCTATCTATCTAACCTATCCTGGGGGGCACCTACCTAATCTAACCTATACTGGGGGGCACCTACCTAATCTAACCTACGCTGGGGGGCACCTACCTAATCAAACTTAAGCTGGGGGCAGCTAACTATCTAAACTACACTGGGGGGCAGCTACCTATCTAACCTATACTGGGGGGCACCTACCTAATCTAACCTACACTGGGGGCCAGCTACCTATCTAACCTACACTGGGGGGCAGCTACCTATCTAACCTACACTGGGGGGCAGCTACCTATCTAACCTATACTGGGGGGCACCTACCTAATCTAACCTACACTGGGAGGCACCTATCTATCTAACCTATACTGAGGGGCAGCTACCTATCTAACCTATACTGGGGGGCAGCTACCTATCTAACCTATACTGGGGGGGCAGCTACTTATCTAACCTATACTGGGGGCACTTATCTAACCTGTATTGGGGGCACCTACCTACCTAGTTAGCCTATACAGGTGGAAACTATACTGGCTACCTATATTGGAGATACCTACCTAAATAACCTATACTGGGGGCACCTACCTATCTAACCTATGCTGGAGACAACTATTCTGGCTACCTATATTAGAGGCACCCACCTAGCTAACCTGTACTGGGGCACCTACCTATCTAACTTATACCGGGGCACCTGCCTATCTAACCTATACTGGGGGCAACCATACTGGCTACCTATACTGGAGGCACCTACCTGGCTAACCTATAGCGGGGGCAACTATACTGGCTCACCTATGCTTGGCTACCTATACTGGGGTACCTATTCTTAACTATATATACTGGGGGGACCTATACTAAGTGCAACTAGACCCGGCTAACCTATACTGCGGGCGGCGAGAGAGCGGCGCTTGGAGCCAGGGAGGTAGGTTGTATACAGCGCTTCCTCACTGCTCACTATACATCTGAGGGGGGAGCACGGAGGGCGGCCTGGGAGAGGTCGGGCTGCCCTCCCCACGGCTCCGGCTCCCCCCTCCATTATGGGGGACAGCTACCTATCTAACCTATCCTGGGGGGCACCTACCTAATCTAACCTACGCTGGGGGGCAGCTACCTAATCTAACCTATCCTGGGGGGCAGCTACCTATCTAACCTACGCTGGTGGGCAGCTACCTAATCTAACCTATACTGGGGGGCACCTACCTAATCTAACCTATACTGGGGGCACCTACCTGATCTAACCTACGCTGGGGGGCTGCTACCTAATCTAACCTATACTGGGGGCACCTACCTATTCTAACCTACGCTGGGGGGCAGCTACCTAATCTAACCTACGCTGGGGGGCAGCTACCTAATCTAACCTACGCTGGGGGGCAGCTACCTATCTAACCTATCCTGGGAGGCACCTACCTAATCTTAGCTATGCTGGGGGGCAGCTACCTAATCTAAGCTACGCTGGGGGGCAGCTATCTATCTAACCTATCCTGGGGGGCACCTACCTAATCTAACCTATACTGGGGGGCACCTACCTAATCTAACCTACGCTGGGGGCACCTACCTAATCAAACTTAAGCTGGGGGCAGCTACCTATCTAACCTACACTGGGGGGCAGCTACCTATCTAACCTATACTGGGGACACCTACCTAATCTCACCTACACTGGGGGCCAGCTACCTATCTAACCTACACTGGGGGGCAGCTACCTATCTAACCTACACTGGGGGGCAGCTACCTATCTAACCTATACTGGGGGGCACCTACCTAATCTAACCTACACTGGGGGGCACCTATCTATCTAACCTATACTGAGGGGCAGCTACCTATCTAACCTATACTGGGGGGCAGCTACCTATCTAACCTATACTGGGGGGGCAGCTACTTATCTAACCTATACTGGGGGCACTTATCTAACCTGTATTGGGGGCACCTACCTACCTAGTTAGCCTATACAGGTGGCAACTATACTGGCTACCTATATTGGAGACACCTACCTAAATAACCTATACTGGGGGCACCTACCTATCTAACCTATGCTGGGGGCAACTATTCTGGCTACCTATATTAGAGGCACCCACCTAGCTAACCTGTACTGGGGCACCTACCTATCTAACTTATACCGGGGCACCTGCCTATCTAACCTATACTGGGGGCAACCATACTGGCTACCTATACTGGAGGCACCTACCTGGCTAACCTATAGCGGGGGCAACTATACTGGCTCACCTATGCTTGGCTACCTATACTGGGGTACCTATTCTTAACTACCTATACTGGGGGGACCTATACTAAGTGCAACTAGACCCGGCTAACCTATACTGCGGGCACCCATACCTTGCTCAGGGGGGGGCGCAATTTTTACACCCTCGCCCTGGGTGCATTTTAGCCTAGAAACTGCACTGGCTGCACTAAGCAATTATAAGGAGTGCAATAAAAATTGTAAAAAAGAAAATAGGCTGGCAAAGATCGAAGCTGAAAATCAAATCGCTAGGGATATCAAATCTAACCCCAAAAAGTTTTACAAGTACATCAACTCTAAAAAAAGAAAGGTTGACTGTATAGGACTCCTAAAGGTTGAGGGTGGGAACTCATTGGTGGATGACCAAGGTAAGGCAGAGTTATTAAATGCTTTCTTTGCTTCTGTCTTCACAAAGGAAACAGCACTGTTGCAAATTACAGATGCAGAAGAGTCTCAATCTTCCAACTGTAATATTAAATACTTAACGCAGGAAGAAGTGGAGGCAAGACTAAATAAATTAAAAATAGACAAGGCACCTGGCCCGGATGGCATGCATCCTCATGTCCTAAGGGAATTTAGTTCAGTTATAGATAAACCCCTTTATCTTATCTTTTGTGACTCTCTTTCAACTGCCAGAGTCCCAGTGGATTGGCCTATAGCCCACTGGCGAACTCAGGAGGCTATTCCGGGTGTCTGGAACCTCCCCCCTGCACTGAGCTGTGTATTCAGCCAGGGAAGCCCGCATAATATAAACAGCCTCATTCTCCCTCCCTTCTTACTTCTGGTGCCTCCCTCCAGCTAATAGAATGAGAGAGGCAGCCCAGCTTCCCTCACAAGAAGATGCAGCCTGCAGTGAGAGAATGTTGATTATGGAGTCCTGGACTCTCCACAGAAGTGTCAGACATGATGAAATTAGAGTGCAGGCAAGCTGGTAAATATGCACAGCATGATGCAGAGCTTGCCTGGACTCAGGGTCTGTGGGCAAACATCTGTCTGGTCTCTCCCCATTGTTATAATGACTGCATGTGTGGATAAGGTGTGGATAACAAGCTGAAAAGTTTTTGACAGTCCCTAGACTCCAGGAGGGCTTCTTTCTGACTTGTGTGAGAGACTGACAGGGACAGGAGTCCGATTACAGGCAAGTAGCCTGTGTGATGTGGTACTTCAATACAGATAAGTTCTCTGCTCCATCTCAGGCTATTCTCAATTTCTCCACTCCTCTCTCTGTGCTAGTGCAACGCCAAAATGACAATAGCAATCGCTAGCAATTTGTGAGTGTGATTTTGTGAAGTGATTTTCAGAGCGATTTTTGAATGAATTGCTCAAAAACATGCTACATGCAGTATACCTGCGATTTTGAAAAAATCACAACGCTGCTGTGGGAACACCCACATAGGGTAACATTAGCCAAGCGCTTTTCAAATCACTGTTGATTTGAAAAACGCTCAGAAGCACTCTTGGTGTGCACCAGCCCTCCCTCATTCACCTTTGTTTCCCTCTTCCCCTAGAGCTGACTGTGTGTTCTTGTCTTACAGGAAAGCTAAATAAAAGTGCAATCCTGGTGAGGCAAAATATTATTATTTAGTATTTATGTAGCGCCGACATCTTCCGCAGATGCATATATCCCTGCATCATATGGGTATCGCTTGCGCTATGTGAAACTATGTAGCATATTCCACTGAATTGTCCAAACTAAGTCTATCTCCTGTTCCTCTCTTGGGGAGTTGTTCCAGCGCTGTACCCCGTTCACATTTGCTGCTACCAGAAGCCCTCAGAAACAGTAGTGTCCTTGAGTACTTCCAAAGATAGGCAGCTCCGTAATACGCCAGCGCACTTTTGTGCATGGGCAGTATGGAGCCACCTGTATTCGGAAGCACTCGGGACATACGTGCTTCTGAACCTTTCAGGAACCCCCCCCCCCCCCCCCCCCCTTAAAAATCCCGCGTTTTCCCCTGTAGCCCACGTTTTCCCATTATTTAAGAAGGGCACAAAATCAGATCCAGGAAATTATAGACCTGTAAGCTTAACATCAGTTGTATGCAAACTATTTGAGGGGTTACTAAGAGAACATATACATGACTTCATAGTAGAAAATAATCTTATTTTTCAGCATCAACATGGGTTTACTAAAGACAGGTCCTGTTTGACTAACATGCTCAGCTTTTATGAGGTAGGGAACGCTAATTTGGATATTGGTGAATGCTGTAGATGTGATATACTTGGACTTTGCAAAGGCCTTCGACACTGTTCCACACAAAAGTCTGGTGCAAAAGTTACAAAGATGTGTGAGACCGCACACTAGCAATGTCAGGGAATGGGCGTGCAGCGGATCCACCCCTGTACCCACAGGGTATAGCGAACAGTTTCTCCAAGATGGTCCGGCACAGCTCTTTTAATTAGAAAATTATTTTATTGGATCATGAAAGTACAAACATTAAAGCTGCATAGTGGCTACGGTCCACCGTTTCGGACCATCACAGTCCTTGTTCACGCCACACAGCCAAATGAACAACTGCAAGCATGCTCCTTATATAGTCAAAGCTATGACATGACAACCAATCAGAGAAACCTATGCAAATGACTGGACCTGATGGGGAACTACAGGGCTTGTCCACAAAGGGTACCACCCTCCCACTTCATTGGTCAAACATTTTAAAATGCATGATGTCATTGCAGCAACATAAACATGTAAATAGAAACATAAGGGAAGACGCTGAGAGCCCTGTATAGTGTAGTATGTACTGTAAATTGGGTATGGAAGGTAAGTATAGGTAGGTTATACTCACAAACAAGGGTTACCGTCCAGGTAACCACTATGAAGGCAGGTGGGGAAATTAGACCTGTCCCCACTCAGGATTAAGAAGTCGCTCTCTGTAGATCGGGAAAAAAGAAGAATTCCCCTCCACCAGGGGTGGAAACAACTGCAAAAGTAGTACAGAGGCGCCAACAGGGTACAAACAATATTTCTTTAAAATGGATAAAATGAAGTAGGTAGCGGTGGACTTACCCCTCCAAAACAGACACAAAAATTGCTGTTTTAAGCAAAAATCAGTTTATTTACATACTCCGAAAAAGGTGCAACACGTTTCGCGGGTACATCCCACTTCCTCAGGCAATAAATAGGAGCATATCACCAATGCGGTCCGATACATAGAGGCGCCAGGCTATGTACCGGACCGCATTGGTGATATGCTCCTATTTATTGCCTGAGGAAGTGGGATGTACCCGCGAGATGCGTTGCACCTTGTTCAGAGTATGTAAATAAACTGATTTTTGCTTAAAACAGCAATTTTTGTGTCTGTTTTGGAGGGCTAAGTCCACCGCTACCTACTTCATTTTATCCATTTTAAAGAAATATTGTTTTTACCCTGTTGGCGCCTCTGTACTACTTATGTAAATAGAAACGTTTCTAACTCTGATCTATTGCACCTACTAACCATCTAAAATGATCCAGGGAGGAATCCAGGGCATCATGATGCAGAGGGTATGGGCATGGATGTGTCATACACAGTGTAAAACTGTAAATAAAAGTACTCCGAGCGCTGCCCGCCGTCGCCATGGCAACCACCGTCACATGACAACCAATGCGGAAAGACGTACGCAATGACGCCTCTACAGGCGTCCTATTGCCGTCGCGATGCGGAAAAACATACGCATAGTACACGTATAAAAATACGGAACTGACACAGACAAAAATACGCATGCCCAATGCTATCAATGGGTGACCTGGATTCAACCCATAAAATAACACCCCTAGTTCTATCATGCATAGTAAAAAGTGCAAAAGAACCTATGATACAAAAATGACAATGAGGAAAGGACCCAAAGGACACCCCCCACCCCAAAACGACAGACCCAGAGCCATAGGACATCTACCATACAAAATTTAAATCGTATTCCTTATTCAATCCCCCACGACCAATAGTCCCCAATTCCCTAATCCAACGCGCCTCTCTTTTTAACAGTATTGTGGAAGAGGACTTAAAACAGTTTTTGATTAAAGAACATCCTGTAGTCCCTCTATTCTATACATTGCCGAAAATACATAAAGACCTCCACTGCCCCCCCCCCCCCCCCCCCGGACGACCTATTGTTGCTGCCGTGGACTCTGTGTTCACTCCTGCGGTACAATTTTTAGCTAAAGTGCTACAACCATATGTTACACAGTTAGACTCCTATATTAAGGACACAGGAGATTTCCTGAACAAGCTTGCCTCTTTAGAGAAGGTAGAGGGGGAGTTGTTGCTAGTCACCATTGATGTCGAGAGCCTCTACACCGCCATCCCACATGATGGCGGTGTAGAGGCTGTAGACCACTATTTGTTTACCCGGTCCGACTATGATCACCAACAATGTGGTTTTTTGATAGCGCTTTTGAATTTGATTTTGCGGGAGAATTATTTTTCATTTGAGGGTCGATTTTTTTCTGCAGCGACGCGGTACCGCCATGGAGTCGAATGTGGCCCTTTCTTATGCCAATCTTTTTATGGGTCTCTGGGAGGAGGCCTTTGTTTACCATTACCCACTGTTCACGATGTACGCCAGAGGATGGTGGCGGTACATCGATGACATTTTTTGTTTGTGGGCGAGGCCACGTTCGACCCTAACAGCGTTCGTTGATAATTTACATAGCAAATGCAGATATATCCGTTTGGTGGTTAACGCGGACTGGGAGAAAGTGTCCTTTTTGGATACGTGTGTCTTCAAAAAGGATGGGAAGCTTAGCACGGACCTGTTCGTTAAAAGTACGGACAGGAATTCGGTGCTCCATTTTGATAGCTTCCATCCATGCCATCAAGTGGTGAGCATTCCTAATAGCCAGTATGATCGGGTGTCGAAAATTGTTGGTGACACTCAATTGAGGGAAAGGAGACTAGTTGAGATGGACAGGAAATTCCAGTCCAGAGGCTATCCCTCTGATACACTAATGAGATACCAAAAGAGAAAAAACAAATTGAGTAATAGGGGTAGGAATGAGGGACGAATAGCATTCGTCTCTACTTTTAACACTATCAGTGATGAGGTGCAACGTATTGTTACTAAACATTGGCGCACCCTTAAAGATTCCCCCCCACATGTTCCTGAATTCCAGCAGCCTCCTTTATTTTCCTATAGAAGGGCCCCCTCGTTAAGATCCAGGCTTGTTCACTCCGACCCTAATCGTGGGTCCAATATACAGGTGCCTCGTGTATGTGGTACTTTCCCTTGTCTCAGCTGCCACATGTGCCATAGCATTATTAGAGGTGATGTTTTTTCTCACCCCTCTTCTGGTAAAAGATATGCGATTAGAGGTCGCTTTCTTGTTCTTCACGCTTTGTTGTTTATATGCTTAAATGTCCATGTGGCAGCTGCTACGTGGGAAAAACCACGCAGGAGCTCAAAGATCGTGTTTCTAAACACAAATTCAATATCAGGGGTAGAAACTTGGAACATGCAGTTTCAGTGCATTTTGTTCAATTTAGACATGATGTCAGTCAGCTTAGAGTTCAAGTAATTGATGGGGTGCCCCGTGGGTTTAGGGGTGATAGGGGTAGAGAACTGTTAAAAAGAGAGGTACGTTGGATTAGGGAATTGGGGACTATTGGTCGTGGGGGATTAAATAAGGAATACGATTTAAATTTTGTATGGTAGATGTCCTATGGCTCTGGGACTGTCGTTTTGGGGTGGGGGGTGTCCTTTGGGTTCTTTCCTCATTGTCATTTTTGTATCATAGGTTCTTTTGCACTTTTTTACTATGCATGATAGAACTAGGGGTGTTATTTTATGGGTTGAATCCAGGTCACCCATTGATAGCATTGGGCATGCGTATTTTTGTCTGTGTCAGTTCCGTATTTTTATATGTGTACTATGCGTATGTTTTTCCGCATCGCGACGGCAATAGGACGCCTGTAGAGGCGTCATTGCGTACGTCTTTCCGCATTGGTTGTCATGTGGGATGCATTAAAAGGGAAATAAAAACTCGAGATGCTAGCATAATATTGCCCCTGTTTAACTCTCTAGTAAGGCCACATCTGGAATATGGAATTCAGTTCTGGGCACCACATTATAAAAAAGATATTGCAGTTTTAGAGCAGGTGCAGAGACGAGCAACAAAATTGATACGTGGGCTGAAAGGTCTCACTTACCAAGAAAGGTTAGATAAACTGGGTTTATTTAGTCTAGAGAAAAGACGCCTTAGAGGGGATCTAATTAGCATGTATAAATACATCAGAGGGCAATATAATAGCTTGGCGGATGCACTTTTTGTCCCTAGGCCTTCTCAAAGGACTAGAGGACACAATCTGCGCATGGAGGAAAAACGTTTTAGCCATTTATTTAGGTAAGGGTTCTTTACAGTAAGAGTGATTAAGATGTGGAATGCATTGCCACAGGAAGTCGTTATGGCAAACTCTATACCTGCATTTAAAGGGGGCTTAGATGCTTTCCTTGTGTTGAAAGACATCCATGGCTACAATTACTAGGTAATGCCTAATGATGTTGATCCAGGGATTTTATCTGATTGCCATCTGGAGTCGGGAAGGAATTTTTTTCCCTTTTGGGTCTAATTGGACCATGCCTTGTAAGGGTTTTTTTACCTTCCTCTGGATCAACAGGGATATGTGAGGGAGCAGGCTGGTGTTGTACTTTGTTCTCTGGTTGAACTCGATGGATGTATGTCTTTTTTCAACCAAAATAACTATGTAACTATGTACTCCTGTGTCCATCTGTGGGGCCTCTTCCATTATCCAGCTACTTAGCCTTGTTTCGCTGGGTAGTCAGAAAGTATGACACCCCCCCAGCATTACAACTGCATTATTTTGAAATGGAATCAGTCTAGTACTCTTCAAACCTAAGACTCTGCAAATGTCCTATGAACTGTACTGGACTCCTAAAGGATGAGGAAGGGAACTCAATGGTGCAGGACCAAAGTACGGCAGAGCTATTGAATGCTTGCTTTGCTTCTTCTGTTGCAAATGACATATGCAGAATGGTCCCAATCTTCCAATTTTAATCTATATATATAATAGAGTAAGTGCCTCAACCTTCAAGCAAGAAGCAGAAGTAGCACCCTGTCCCCAGGGCGTGCCTCAGCCTTCAAGCAAGGTGGGTGTGGGTGGCTCTCCCTGGCGCTGGCCACGCTTGGGGGGGGTCGTCTGCGCCACCCAGCCTCCCCCTCCGGGGTGCCGCTGTGGTTCCCAGGCAGTGAGAGAGCCTGGGACCCCGCGGTCCCCCGGTTGTATGGGGGCATTGGGAAGCCTCCCAGTGGCACTCCTGGATAGTGCTAATGTAGCATGAACTAATTCCCGCAGGGCGACCACTTTGCGGTATTGGTTTTGTGACCCTGCATAGTTTGGCATGTGAAAGCAAATGCATATTTGCATGAGCATTGCCTCATGAATAGCCAATTAGGCCAGATTTGGAAAGCCAGACTTGCTAGGGTTAAACTTGGTGTTTGAGCACGCATACATGTTCTCATGGAAAGCCTACTTCTTCTTCTTGCTTCAAGGTTGAGGCACGTACTCTATTAGATAGATAGATGCGTCGTATGCTACAACGCGGGGCGGCTAGTATTAAATAGTAGTGAAGGCAACACTAAATAAAATCAAAACTGATAAGGCACCTGGCCCAGGTGCCATACATTCTTGGGTGCTAAACTAATCAAGTTCCGTTGTTGATAAACCCCTTTACCTTATCTTTTGTGACTTTCTTTCAAGTGGGATAGTTCCAATAGATTGGTGTATAGCTCACGTTTTCCTATTATTTAAGAAGGGAAAAAAATCAGATCCGGGAAATTATAGACCTGTAAGCTTAAAATTAGTTGTGTGCAAAGTATTTGAGGGATTCCTAAGAGATGCTAAACAAGATTTAATAGCAGAATAAAATCTTTTTCCTCAACACCATCATGGGTTTACTAGGTCTGGTTTGACCAACATGCACAGCTTTTAATGAGGTGGTGAATGCTAGTATGGATATTGGGAATGCTGTAGATGTGATATACTTGTACTTTGCTAAGGCCATGGATACTGTTCCCCACAACAGTCTAGTGCAAAAGTTGAGGATGCAAGGCCTGGGGAAGAGTCTGTGTGCATGGATAGGGAACTGGCTAATGGACAGAAAGCAAAAAGTTGTGCTCAATGGATCATATTTGACTGTTAGCAGGGGGGGGGGGGGGGCACAGAAGTCAGTACTGGGTCCAGTACTCTTCATTGTATTTACTAATGATCTAGTAGATTACATAGAAATTAATGTAGCTATTTTCGAAGATGATGCAAAATTGTGCAGAATCATCAACTCTTGGAAAGATAGTGACATTTTGCAGAAGGATCTGGACAGAATGGCTACACGGGCATAAATAGTACCAGAAGTTCAATGTTGAAACATGTTAAGTCATGCATTTTGATCGTAGCAGCAGTCTACCACCATACAAAATAAATGGGATATAGATAGGGGCATCATACTTGAAGAGTACTCATCGACAACAAGTTAAATAATCGTTAATTACAATGCATAAGGGAGCCTAGAGCATAATTAGTAAGAGCATAAATTATTAGTTATATCTGCATACAAAAACCCAAAAAGCAACAGTAAAAATCTCACCTATAAAACCACTGTGGTTGACTAAATACTGAACCTGTAACCTGTATATGATAGAAGCAGTCCTGGAGTGCACTATGTTAATGTCATAGCTGTATGTTAATACAAGTTTCATAGATATGCACCTATCAGTTATAAGGTGACACTAGTGTTTAATAAATGCAATGTAACACAGATGAATAGAGTTACCCTTTAACGTTAGACTCGTAATTTTCAATTGCTGACATGCTTTAGCCAAAGATCTAGTACTGTGTGAGTTTTTTATTCTTCTTAGGAATGTCTAAAAAGATAAGGAGTGCCTGGTACTGCAACGCCCATCTCAGATGAGTCGAGTCCCACAAGCCATGACCTTGATGCATCTATGTGAACAGGATGTTGAAGAGATTGTTTACTGGAATCGAGAGCAGGTGCAAGGCTGTGAGAATCCTCCACCCTCTCAGGGTGTAAGAGAGAGACTCTCAGAGATGAACATTATTATTGGACGAGTAAAGCACATCGTGACTACGTAATTTGTGGTATAAGAATCAATGCACAGCGGAAGTGAGGCAGAAACCTTAACTGCCTGAATCTTTTTACTTGGCTTACCTGGTTTCTCCATGTATACATGTGAAATATTTGAATAAAGCCACACATCGCTTTTCTTTTCATCTCCTGATGTATTTTTGAAATCTTGGTGTATTGATAAGTAAGTGATTTCCACATATGGTCCTTTGAACCGGAATCGATTCTGTTTCGCCTGGGGTACGTCTCTGAAATATGGGGGTGATGATCCCAGTCATCCCAACAAAATAAGTCCTCCAGGGTGAAAAATTCCCTGTAAACAGGGGCAAATTTTCAGAGTACTATACCCAGACGGGACGGAACTCGAATCCAAGAACCAGGATTTCAGGAGATGCTTTGAAGAGCAGAGGGCTTTACTTTTTTGGTGTGTTTGTGTGTGAATGTGTGGCCGGCCACGGACTGAGAGGATTACATTGATTATCAACACTGAGAGCTATCAAGGTGCATCAAAAAAGTAAGTAGATATTTGATTTTATTCAAGTACTGCGTGACAGTTCAGTTAGCTGGAGATACCTGTGATCTGTAAAAAAAGCTGACAATTTTACCAATTGTCAGTCGTGGTGTCTGCGAAGTGGAGCAGATCCTCAGTGACCGGATGAGGACATACAGCGGATACCACGTAATAGCCACAGGGCAAAAGTAATCCAGGGCTCATAGTGCAAGCCGAATTTAATCCAGGGCTACCATAGCCGGGTTGGATTCAGGGCTTAAGTGCAAGCCGAATTTAATCCAGGGCTACCATAGCCGGGTTAGATTCAGGGCTTAAGTGCAAGCCGGATAAAAGCCGTGGTTATCATCACTGATTTGCTAGGCTGGGTAGTAATTCTCGTAAAGCGCGCCCGAGTTACAGCGGCATTCAGTGAAGCGTACTATTCAGCAAGTCGGCCCCAGCACAGTATCGGTACACTGGGGGGCAGCGGCGGCTGAGCAGTTATATTATAGGAAACAGATCACAGGTGCCCCGGAATATAATTGTCAGGCAGGATGGGGCAAAATGCAACTAAAGCTCAACTTCTCCGTGCAACTTCTCATGCACCGTAAAGACCCCCGCTTAACAGAGAAATGCGAGGTCAGGCATGAGATGTTCAAATTCCCGGGCCATTTGCACCCAAAACAATGCAGGGCATTGATAAAGGCTATAGAGGAGAGAAGTAAAGGGAAATTGACTTTGCAGAATAAATACGGTTTGCAATTGGCGAGAGAATGGCGAGATGAAGCTGACAAGCATAAGAGGGAACTGTGCTCCTTTTATTTTGGGAAGAAAGCAAGTGATTTGGAGGGTTAATATGATCACAGTGTGACTGTGCAGGATGTTTAGAGCGAGAGTGAAAGTGAAAGTGGAGATGTGCCTAGAGCTGAGGCTGGAGAAGCACAAAGGCTGAGGCAGAGATCCCAATCCCCTCAGCAGGGTTCAGATCATAAGTCAGGACATCCAGCTCGCTCCTCAAGTACAGGAAACATCAGTGAGCCCACTAAGTCCAAATCTGTTAATAGACAAACTGAGGTGACAACGTCGGATAGACAGTTGCGGGAACGAAGAACCTCAGGAGTCCGAGGCAGAGCATCCTCAGCCTCGGGCATCAAACAGGAGGTTGATCAGTTAGCTGTGACAACGGGAGATCTGAGAGTAAGTGCAAATAGTGAAGAACAGCCATCTCAGACCCCGCCGAAATATACTAACATTTACCCACCGCTTCCACACCCTCAACTTCCTTCCTATAATCCAGGTGCCATCTTTATGCACCCGATGGCAGCCATGTCACAGCTCCCGGGTTCTGCCCTATTACCTTACCTATCTTCCACCACATTGCGACAGCCAGCAGTGACCATTTCAGTGCCTACTGAAAAGTGCAACCCTAAACCTGCAATGC
The DNA here is from genome assembly GCF_040937935.1 of Hyperolius riggenbachi. NCBI lineage: Eukaryota > Metazoa > Chordata > Amphibia > Anura > Hyperoliidae > Hyperolius > Hyperolius riggenbachi. The sequence goes on along the minus strand of NC_090653.1, from coordinate 199,114,059 downwards.
AAATGCCTATGATAGAGCTCCCAAACGGAGCAGGGCAAACCATACATGTTTACAGACCCTGGACAGAGGACGACATGTTGAATGCAATTAAGACTATACCTAGCCCGAGAGAGGATGTGGTCGAATGTGTTAAACAACTGACTGAGTTGAGGCGAAGTTTTAAGCTGACTGCCACTGAATGTGAGAGAGTTGTGAGAAGAGTCTGTGGTACTGGATGGGTTAACATCGAGGGTAATTGGAGTGCATGGGTGCCTGGAGCACTTGTGACTGACCTGCCAGTGGAGTTGGATTGGGAGAGCACAACATTAGCCACCAGGTGGAATGAATTGATCCAACGAATGATAACATTTTATAAGATCACCCCAGATTTTACCAAGCTTTCTACGATTTCCCAGAAAGCAAACGAGACTGTGGATGATCTGGTTGCAAGGGTCATGGATGCTTTTGAAAAATACAGTGGGTTGCAAAAACCTGCAGTGCTTGATGGCACTACACCATGGGAACAACAGCTCAAGGCACAGATTGATAGGGCTTTAAAGGAAGAATTACAGTGGACAATACATAAACATTTGATTACATGGCGTACGTGCAGTGTGACAGAGTTTTTGGAGTATGCCAGGCATGCAGAGAAAATTCTGATAGAAAAAAAGAAGCGGGGACAGAAGAGACATCCTGCTGCGGCAGCCTCCTATTCCTTGTCCACCTATAACCTGGGCATGGGAGAGGAGGGTGCATGCAGCGGAGATGTCTCGCGTCCCCGTCCACGTAGATTTGTGCGTGACTATGCAGGAAAACGAGAAAGAGGGGAATGTTTCATTTGTGGAAAGCGCGAGACTTCCAGAGAATACGGCCAATCAAACCAAGCAACAAACCCAGTCTGCATGACTAGACAGGGAAGAGTTGAGCCACTATTGTGATTGAGATTGATTATGCTGACACAAAAAGCCTGAAATCCTCTTGTCTGTATCGAGTGTTAGAATTAAGTTTTTGGTTGACACTGGTGCATGTAGGTCTGTCCTTGGGACTGGTTTAAATATCCCGTGGGAAAGGTTGGGTACAGTTGTAACACGAAATGCCGGTGGTGGGTTTGAAGTGTCCCCAACCACTAAACCTTTGCAGGTTTTAGATGAAAAGACAGGCAGAGCTGTGTTTTGCAGTTTCATAATTTCTGCAAGGTGCCCAATTGATATGTGTGGCAGAGACTTGATTGGTGATTTAAAGTTGACTATTGCTCCCGGTCCAGAGTCACTGCAGATCCATCGTGCTACTATGGCAGAAGCACCTGACGTGCATTGGTACGGTATTATTCTGCCAAATTCACTCCTGAAATGGATGCAGCAGGATGCAGGTCCGGCTGATACATTTCAGGAGGTAGTATGTGTGGCACACGTCACCACACATTACATAGCAAATGGATGCAGGGATATGGACTATGAACAAAAGTACAAAAAAAGTCTGTGTAGAGATTACCGGACTATGGGAAAATGCAGAAGGTTATGTTCTGTATGAGGTTTCAATCCCAGGCTGGGACAGTGTTGAGACAGACGGCATCCTGCAGGATGAGCTGTTTGCTGTCCCGAACTCCGCCCCTCATGCTTCACTGTACAAACCGAAGTGGGGACGTTGGGACAAGGCCGGGTTTCTATTGAACAAGTGGAAAGAAGAAGGTGGTGAGGGCATTTACTGCCCACGCCACCTTCAGATCACGGGAATGCTGATACACCTGACTAAACGACCTGAAGAATCTGACAATGTTGACTTTGCAGATGCGTCCTGACATGAGTTGTCCAGTGTCCCAGACAAGCTGTGGGCACAATCTGACACTGACGTAGGTCTGATAAAAAACTACAGTTTTGTCAGCCCACAGTTAAATATTTAGGACAACTCATTTCAGGTGCAGGACGTACTATTGAGGATACGCGGGTACGAGCTATCCAAGAGATACCAAAACCTGTGACAAAGAAAGACATGATGACGTTCCTTGGGACCATTAACTACTGCAGGGCCTGGATTATCCATTGCTCAGCACTGGTTAAGCCTTTGTTCAATGCCATCCACACTGACCCAATGGCAATGACTGACAAAGTCACCTGGACAGATGACTTGACTATGGCATTTGAGAGGTGTAAGTCTGCGCTGCAAGATCCCCTGGTTTTAGCCTTCCCTGATTACACGAAGGTTTTTAAACTGTATGTTGATTGCAAAGATAAATGCATGACAGCTGTGATGACACAAACTTCGGGAGACAAACAGAGGCCGCTAGGTTTTTATTCTAAGCCTTTGGATCAGGTTGCATGTGCTTTGCCATCTTGTGTACAAGCTGTTATTTCTGCTGCAATGGCTGTTGACATAACGGCCACCCTGGTCCTCTATCATCCACTAGAGGTTCTTGTTCCCCACGCAGTGCATGCTCTTTTGTTGCAGGATAAAATGACGTTACTTACTCCTGCCCGTCACTTGTATTGCACTGCCACTTTGCTGGGTCAGCCTCACCTTACAGTGAAACGCTGTACCACACTCAACCCAGCAACTTTACTCCCGACCCCCGCTGCAGAGGGTGATGAGCCTCAGCATAATTGTGTCACAGAGTCACAAAAGGTCTTTCTACCCAGAAAAGACCTGAAGTCCAAACCAATACCCGGAAGTACACTCGTCTTTGTCGATGGCTCTGCCTCCAAAGATGCCTTAGGAGTGAACAGAGTGGGATATGCTGTTGTTACCCTGAATGCTGTTTTGGAGTCTGGTCCCTTACCAATCTCCTACTCCGCACAAGCTGCAGAGATTCATGCACTCACTCGAGCCTGTGCGCTGCACGAGGGTGAAGTTCTCACTGTTTACACTGACAGCCAGTATGCGTTCTCTGCTTGTCATACCTACGCTGCACAGTGGAGGAACCGTGGCATGTTAACTGCGGCTGGGAAACCAGTCCGTCATAAAGACTTATTGCAACAGCTCCTTGATAGTGTACTGCTGCCCTCGCAGGTAGCTGTGGTAAAATGCATGGCACACATGCGTGATGACTCTGACGTTACCCGTGGCAACAACTTCTGAGCCATCCCATCACATCCCATCCCTTCTGCCCACCACAGCTGCCGCCTCCCCTTCACTCCCTGACACAGATCCCCCTCTGCCATCAGCCCCCTCCCCTCTCATTATTCCATCCTCTGCAGCGATCACCACTGATCTCTTAGTGGAATTCCAGAGCAATGCACCAGCAGCTGAAAAGTCTCAGTGGCAAAGAGCACATGCAACAGTTAATGATAGCGGCCTCCTCTGTGTCAATGATGCCTTATGCCTTCCCAGACTTTTGTACAGATTAATGGCTCTTGTGTTACATGGGGTCACCCATGTCTCAACGGGTGGTATGATGGCTACAGCCACCAAATATTTTTACTGTCCGGGCATAAGCACCTTTTTTTAAGAAGTTTGTCTCACAATGCACTGTATGTGCTCAGCACAACACAGGAAAGGGATTAAAGCCACCTATTGGTAAAACACCTACACCACATTACCCCTTTCATACCATTGCACTGGATTACATTGAACTCACCCCTGCAGAGGGAAAGAAATATGCTCTAGTGGTGCTAGATATATTCTCGGGGTGGGTGGAAGTCTTTCCCACTGCAAAAGCTGATGCACTCACAGTTGCAAAAGCGCTGACAAGAGATATTATTCCAAGATGGGGAATACCAGAAAAAATCATCAGTGACAATGGTAGCCATTTTGTGAATGATATCATTAAACAGTTGACAGTTACTTTGTGCATAAACGTTAGACACCATTGTAGTTATCACCCACAACCAGCAGGAGATGTGGAAAGAACAAATGGTACAATTAAAAGAAAACATTGGAACACCCCACGGTGGGAGGGTCCTTACCAGGTGTTGCTGGCCACACCCACAGCGGTCAAAATAGCCGAAAAAAGTTCGTGGATACATTTAACTCACTGTAAAAGGGCACCTATTCCCGGTTCAGGGACAGAATAGACAGCATCCTGTGACGGGAGGTGTACGCTCCTGGGCCCTGGAATGTGAGGAACATTTGCCTGAGCTCCAGTCAAGACAACGTCACAGCGGGTGGAGGGAATATTAGAGATTTTCCTCTATTCAAAGCGGGCACAAGCCCTGAACAGGATAACTGAGGAGCTAGATTAGGGAGAGTTGGAGGCCCGTTTAATTCTCAGAGTTCTTGTCTTAAAAAAAAAAAAAAATGGGGATCTTGGATACAGGATACTTTAACACTCCAAGTGGAAAGGGAGTCATTATTGCTATGCTTTTCATTGGGACATTGTGGATAGTGTTAGAAGCCCTAGAGCATTTCCAAACACCTCCTTCAGCCTTTCCACAAACTGATAATGTAACTCACAACCGACCAAGGGTTAAACGGGATGCCATAAATGTAGAACTGATGCGAAGAGGCCAGGTTGCTGTAACAAGAGAACACCAGAGCTTAGTGTTCTGGTATAATTCTTACAAGTGGTGACTTACACCTTTGACTACTGCCAGGTTGTACGACGTTGTAATTGGCACTGCAGCCTTTATGAAAAAGGACAATTTTTCATTTGCGTGACTGATGACTATTGGGGGAATAAATGTAGTTCTTGGGAAGCAGCTGCCTGGAACACAGGTACTGACTGGGGATACAGACCTGATCCTGCCATGACTCGGGTGGACAGAAATGGGGTGCCCCTTCGCTCAAGGATGACCTTAACAACAGCTGGGGGAGCCTGTATACCTGAAAAGCAAGATAGTTCCCAGCGCCTGACCCTGAATATAGAAAACCCTAGCCCTGGAGATGCAGGATAGGCATGCATGTCCCAGGGTATACAGGGGGGCCTCTGGGGAAGTTTTCGCTCAGGGACATGTACAAAAACCCTGAGTTTAGAGTCATGGAGCATGAGGATCAGGAACCTTGGGTACAGGCCCTGGCTAACCCTACATTTGAGGAGACAATTGCCATGGAGACAGGATATTCAGATACACACATGTGGCTTGAATGGATGAGGTACACAGCCAAACAAAACAATATGTCAGATTGTTATGTATGTGCAGGAGCAAGGCCACACCTTGGCACTGTGCCACTTCCCCTTCCAGAAGGGGGTGAGACATGTTTTCTGTCACTCTATAGGAGTAAGGGTCAAACCCCGGCCACAACAGATCCACTCTGTAAAATGTGGATAGACCGATACCCATTGAAGAAAGGTACCCCCCATCAAATAGACCACTCAGCAACTGTGTACAAGGGAAACTATACCTGTTATAACAGTATGAATTCAGGTGGAGTAGATGTAGGTGAATTTCCCCCTGATTACTGTGCTGTAATGAAACAAGCAGACCCTTTCCTACTATTTCATCAGACACACTCCCTTGGTGATATATACTGGTTGTGCGGTGATCTTAAATTACGCCCTAGATTGCCACCAGTATGGAAAGGTCACTGTGCACTGGCCAAACTCATTATGCCCATACACATGTTTAGAGAAAGTGACCAAGATTTTGAAAAAGAAGCCCACAAGATATTTAAGAGAGAACTTAAAGGTAACCTGGACCCACATGTCTATTTGGATGCAATAGGTGTCCCCAGAGGGGTTCCAGATGAATTTAAAGCCAGAAACCCAGTGTGGGCAGGGTTTGAGTCTTTAATTCCACAGATCACTATTAACAAAAACGTGGAGTGGATAAACTACATATATTACAATCAGCAAAGATTTGTAAACTTCACGCGTGATGCTCTGCAGGGCATAGTTAATGAGTTAGGCCCAAACTCCAAAATGACATTTCAGAACAGAATGAGCCTGGACATGATGCTTGCTGAGAAAGAAGGAGTTTGCAAATTTCTGGGACTGGGCGGGGCCTGCTGTACCTACATTCCCAGTGAAACAGGCCCTGATGGACGGGTGACAGAAGCTTTAAGGAAACTGACTGACCTATCAGACGAGTTAAAAAGAAACTCTGGTGTATCAGATTCCTTTACAAAATGGTTCAATGACTGGTTTGGAGACTGGAAGGGTTTCCTAAAAAATGTTGGTACCATGATACTTATTGTGATACTCATGTTCAGTTTTTTTGCTTGCTGTGTCATACCCCTGGCCAGGAAATATGTGGGCAGTTTCATAAAGCAAAAAACTGATGCAGCCATGTTTTCATTCCAACATGAAGAATACAATGACAGTGAGGAGGAAGACAACTTTATGGGGAAGCACAAATTCCCAAAAATTGACTTCTCAGTTGTGTAGATTGTCTGATAGTGGATAAGATAGTACACTAGAAGCATTAGGCGTCATATAAATACATATATACTTTGCAATGCTACAAGGCTACAAAGAAAGCAACTGCTAGCTTCCATTACTTAAGAAGTGTTTCAAGTCTATGTAGTTGAACCCTTTGCCACCTTATAAGTATATATGTGCAACAGGGGGGTATGTTAATGTCATAGCTGTATGTTAATACAAGTTTCATAGATATGTACCTATCAGTTATAAGGTGACACTAGTGTTTAATAAATGCAATGTAACACAGATGAATAGAGTTACCCTTTAACGTTAGACTCGTAATTTTCCATTGCTGACATGCTTTAGCCAAAGATCTAGTACTGTGTGAGTTTTTTATTCTTCTTAGGAATGTCTAAAAAGATAAGGAGTGCCTGGTACTGCAACGCCCATCTCAGATGAGTCGAGTCCCACAAGCCATGACCTTGATGCATCTATGTGAACAGGATGTTGAAGAGATTGTTTACTGGAATCGAGAGCAGGTGCAAGGCTGTGAGAATCCTCCACCCTCTCAGGGTGTAAGAGAGAGACTCTCAGAGATGAACATTATTATTGGACGAGTAAAGCACATCGTGACTACGTAATTTGTGGTATAAGAATCAATGCACAGCGGAAGTGAGGCAGAAACCTTAACTGCCTGAATCTTTTTACTTGGCTTACCTGGTTTCTCCATGTATACATGTGAAATATTTGAATAAAGCCACACATCGCTTTTCTTTTCATCTCCTGATGTATTTTTGAAATCTTGGTGTATTGATAAGTAAGTGATTTCCACAACTCCTTTTTGAACCAGCGCTGTAATTTACTATTAATCTTCAGGCCCATTTAGAAATCCACAGTACAACTGACAGCCAGTTAAGATGGAGAGTGTATCTTCATCCTCAACCCGTGTGCAATGAACAGCACGCCTCTATACCTTTAATTATAAACGTGCGCATTACAGCCACATACTCATGCCAAACCTCTCAAACCCTGTACAACAGCAGCAGCCGCTCAGGTAATAACTTGTAGCCTCAGACTCACGTGACCTAGCACGGAACAGTGCTTTTCACCCCTCCGAGGTATCCTGGAGACCTGCAATGTGTAGCGATGTTGCCAGCGGGGAAAGGCTGCAGCAAGGCGTGCTGTACGCTTAGCCGGGATCAGGGCAAGAGGAAGCGCACGGAGGCACGGTGAGGACGTGGCATCGCCCACCTAAACGGCATTGTTATGCCCAAATAACTCAATTTTAGTTTTATACTGACATTTTTTATCGTAACAACCAACAATTTATACAGGAAAATCATGACGATTAACAACGTTGCCCAAACTTTTGCATCCCACTGTATGTATAAATTCTGATCTTTATCTAAATCACAACAATTGACAATCACAGTCTGCTCATACCACACAAATAATTAAATGTTTACATGGTTTTTATAACACACCATGTAAACATTCACAGTGCAGGTGGAAAAAGTATGTGAGCCCTTAGACTAATGACATCTCCAAGAGCTAATTGGAGTGAGATGTCAGCCAACTGGAGTCCAGTCAATGAATTGAAATTGGAGGTGTTGGTTACAGCTGCCCTGCCCTATAAAAACACACCAGTTTTGGGTTTGCTTTTTCCAAGAAGCATTGCCTGATGTGAATGATACCTCGCACAAAAGAGCTCTCAGAAGACCTACCTATGAGGTGAAGAAGAATTCTAGAGTATCAGCTAAAGACTTACAAAAGTCTCTGGCATATGTTAACATCCCTGTTAGCGAATCTATGATACATAAAACACTAAACAGTAATAGTTTTTGCTTTGTGGCAATGGCCAGTTGCTGCAGTTCTATTGGCAGCACCATCCATACTGTTAAGCCTGGGTTTAGCACTGTGTGATTTATAAACATTTCCACTGCTGTAAAAAAAAAAGAAGGAAATAAGTTATTTTCTGATGAAGAATCATAAAACACCACAGATGCAGTGTTAAAAGTTATGTCTCAAAACAGTCTCTTAAAGGGACTCCGAGCTCACCCAAAAAAAGAAAGTTGTACTCACCAGGTGCTTCCTCCAGCCCAGTGCTGGTCGGGAGGTCCCACGCCGGCGTCCTGGCTCCTCTCCTTCTCCCCGCTCCGGAATGGCTGACAGGCCGCAGCCCGGGCGACACTCTGCAGAGTGTCGGGCTGCTCCTTCCGCGTATGACGCGGCTGACGTCACACGCCGGCCGCCTCGCGTCATCACGGCGGCCGGCGTGAAAGTACTGCGCAAGCGCGATTAAAGCACGCATGCGCAGTACTTTCACGCCGGCCGCCGTCATGACGCGAGGCGGCCGGCGTGTGACGTCAGCCACGTCATACGCGGAAGGAGCAGCCCGACACTCTGCAGAGTGTCGCCCGGGCTGCGGCCTGTCAGCCATTCCGGAGCGGGGAGAAGGAGAGGAGCCAGGAGGCCGGCGTGGGACCTCCCGACCAGCACTGGGCTGGAGAAAGCCCCTGGTGAGTACAACTTTCTTTTTTGGGGTGAGCTCGGAGTCCCTTTAAAGTACACCTGAACTGAGAGGAATGTGGTGGCTGCAATATTTATTTGCTTTTAAACAATACCACTTGCCTGGCAATCCTGCTGATCTCTTTAGCTGCTGTAATGCCTGAAACACATACCTGAAATAAGCATGCAACTAATCCAGTCAGATGTCAGTCAGAAACAACTAATCTGCATGCTTGTTCAGGGTCTATGGCTAAGAGTACTAGAAACAAAGTATCAGCAAGACTGCCAGGCAATCTTCATTGTTAAAAAGGAAATAAACTTAGTTGTGTGGCACTCTCTCCAGCTTACTCGGTAGGATGGATGTGTCCAGGCAGATCCAGTAGCACCACAGAATAACTGTCTGTAGAATCAGGAAGTCGGCACCAGCTCTTTTTACTTAGTTTCAGTACAACATAAACAGCAACGTTTCGGAGGGTGTCTCCTTTCTCAAGCCATGCTGCACTTCAAATGACATAGACAACATCACCACCTTATATACCCAGAAGTAACCAGGAACTGACCAATCACAGGCGGACCTGATGGGGAACAGTACTTGGATGGTACCGGCTTCCTGATTTTATAGCTTATTAAAAAGGAAATAAATATATCAGCCTCCATACCTCAGGTCATACTCTTGACCTTATATTCACTAAATCCACCACCATTGCAGACCTTGACATCGCACCCTTTCCACCCTCAGACCATCACCTTCTCACCTTCAACCTCCTCACGGAAAGCACCTCCAAATTACCCACCCACCCACCTGGTCGATGGCAGCGAGACCTACGCAAGCTCAACCCTAGTGTCCTTGCTGACCCCCTCCATGCCCTCTCCTCCATTCTCCCCACCCTAACCTGTCCTAATCTTGCTGCAGCTCAGTATCGCCAAACTCTCTCATCAGCCCTAGAGAAAGCTGCTCCACCAATATTTCGCCACCACCGACCCCCTAACCCCCAGCCCTGGCGCACTACCCATACTCGCAACCTCCAGAGGAAAACACGCGCCACTGAACGGAAATGGAGAAAAACTAGACTTAACCAGGATTTCCTACAGTACAAGACCAACCTGCTGCAGTTCCACACTGCCCTTGGTCATGCGAAGCAGGAATACTTTACCAAGCTCATCGGAGCACAAGCTTCCAATCCCCGGCGTCTTTTTGCCACTTTCAACTCCCTGCTTAAACCCACCCCCCCCACCCTCAGTTTCCTCCCTCTCTGCCACAGATTTAGCCACCCACTTCACCAACAAAATTGTCTCCATCCGCCAAGAAATATCCAATCTCCAATCTTCACCTCCCACCCCCTCCCAACCAGCTCCTCCTCCACCCTATCCTCCCCTCACAACCTTCACTCCTACTACCACCGAGGAAGTCAACCACCTACTGCAGACTTCCCATACCACTACTTCGCCACTTGACCCCATCCCTTCTGATTTACTCCAGCCTCACTTCACGGAATTGGCCCCAGTTCTCACTACCCTGTTCAACCTCTCCCTATCCACAGGCACCTTCCCCTCAGACTTCAAGCAGGCCACTGTACTACCCCTGCTCAAGAAACCCTCCCTCGACCCCTCGCTACCCTCCAACTACCGTCCTATCTCCCTCCTCCCCTTTGCCTCAAAACTCCTGGAGCGTCTGGTTCACAAACGCCTGACCCAGTACCTCAATGCCAACTCAATCCTAGACCCACTACAATCTGGATTTCGGCCTGCCCACTCAACCGAAACTGCTCTCACCAAAGTGGTCAATGACCTTACCTTAGCTAAAGCTGAAGGTAAATACTCCATTCTCCTCCTCCTTGACCTTTCAGCAGCTTTTGACACAGTAGATCATCCCCTACTCCTCCAGTCCCTCCAGTCCTTGGGCATTCACGATCTCGCCCTGTCCTGGCTTTCATCCTACCTCTCCAACCGCTCCTTCACGACCGCCTTTAATGAGTCCTCGTCCACCCCCAACCACCTCTCGGTGGGAGTCCCCCAAGGTTCGGTCCTTGGCCCCCTACTGTTCACCCTATACACATCCTCCATTGGCAAGGTTATCTCCTCCATGGGTTTTAACTATCATCTGTATGCAGATGACACCCAGATCTACCTCCACACCCCTGACATATCCACCACTACCATGGACAAGGTCTCCTCCTGCCTATCAGCCATCTCCTCCTGGATGTCCGCTAGGTTCCTGAAACTAAATCTAGACAAAACGGAATTTATGATCTTCCCACCCTGGCCATCCACGAACCTCCCAAATGTGCATGTCACTGTTAACCACACTACCATTCGCCCTACCTCTCAAGCCCGTTGTCTGGGTGTCACCCTGGACTCCGCACTCTCCTTTACTTCCCACATCCAAATCCTCACAAAGTCCTGCAACTTCCACCTTCGTAACATCTGTAAGATTCGCCCTTTCCTGACCTCTGCCACCACCAAACTCCTCATCCATGCCCTCATAATTTCCCGCCTTGACTACTGCAATGCCCTGCTGTCTGGTCTCCCTATGACCCGAACAGCCCCACTGCAGTCCATCATGAATGCGGCAGCCAGAATTATCCACTGCTCCCATCGCTCCACCACGGCAGATCCCCTCCTAGAATCCCTCCACTGGCTTCCTATCCAGTCCAGAATCAAATTCAAGATACTGTGTCTGACCTACAAATCTGTCCACAAAACCTGTCCAACCTACATTTCCGATCTTACTCAGAGGTACACACCTAGCCGCTCACTCCGCTATTCCAATGAACTTCACCTAACCGCCCCCCGCATCACCCAGTCCCATGCACACCTCCAGGACTTCTCAAGAGCTGCTCCAACACTATGGAACTCCCTACCTCCACCCATTAGGGCAGCCCCCTCCTTCAACATCTTCAAGAAAGCCCTCAAAACTCACCTTTTCACTCTGGCCTACTACCCCTCACAAGTGCTCTAAACCTACAGCTGAACTCTGGTCCCCTACCGTTCGTGTCCTTACCTCTCCCTCTAGATTGTAAGCCTTTGGGCAGGGTCCTCCTCCTTTTGTGTCCTACCTGATCATGCACCTCCATTACTGTGAACCCATGCTATGCATCTGAGTGAACCTAACTTGCCTAATCTCCATGCTCAATCCAGTGACTGACTAAGCATTACCTTGTACTCATACTGTGCTGTGTGATCTGGTTTTCTATTATTCCTGTATTGTCATATTGCTGTATGTCATCCCTAAATATTGTCTGTAACCTAAATTAATGTTCAGCGCTGCGTAATATGTTGGCGCTTTATAAATACAATAAATAATAATAATAATAATACCTCTCCCAGGTCAGGTTTCTTAAACTGTCTTAGATTAAGTTTTGAAATGTTGTAAACATATATTCAAAGTGAAAGTTTTCTGCTTCAAAATAAAATAAAAAATTGGCCCATTACTTTGAAATCAGCTTTTGTAAATAGGGCATCAAAAGTTGTTTAAAGTTAATTTTATGAACCATTATAACTGAAATTATAGCTGCTACTCTTGTGTTATACGGAATATGGGTCTTTGCATATGAGCAGAAATATATACATTTTACATTCGGAATTGGTTCATGAAGTACACCTTGCTAAAGTTGGGGGGGGGGGGGCGATAGCTAACCAAATACATGGAAGATAAAATTAACATTAGTCAAGGTCATATGCTGAAGTAAATAGCTTTGTCCATTTCCTTGAACAAAGAGATGATTTGCTTTTGTGTAACTGTCAGTCAGAGTGTACATGTTTTATTGGTTTTGCTAATAAATGTTTAAAGACTGATTATTATTGAAGATGAAAAACAATTTCCTGTGGTTCATTAAAATCTATTTAAACTTATTATGTAACACCAATCACATGATTATTGGTGTGGCACTGCAAGTGCTGGTAATAGAATAAGCTGTCATTCATCCATGTTTTTTTTTCCTTCTATCTGGCCAGTGAATAACAGCTGCCATGATTTTTCCCCTGTAATCTTCAGAGCTGACCTTGTATACAGTGTGGTGCTGAATATGATTTACAGTCTGTCAGAGGTTGTAGCTGCACCACACTGTGTACAAGATTAGCTCTGAAGACTATATAGGAAAGATCACATACAGCATCTCACAAAAGTGAGCACACTTCTCACATTTTTGTAAATATTTTATTATATGTTTTCATGGGACAACACTGAAGGTATGACACTTTGCTAAAATATAAAGTAGTTGGGGTACTGCTGGTACAACAATGTAAATTTGCTGCCCCATCAAAAATAAAAACTTAATACACATCCATCAATGTCTAATCTGCCCGCAACAAAAATGAGTACACCCCTAAGGATAGAATGTCAACATAAAATGTTACATGTTAGTATTAAGAGGTCTCAGGTGTGAATGGGGAGCAGGTGTGATAAATTTGGTGTTACCATTCTCACACACTCTTATACTGGTCACTAGAAGACCACGCAGCTGTTTAACAGGACATGTTCTCAGAACAGGCCTTGCCATGATAAAACTAAAGAGCTTGAGTGCACATGCTTAGCATCATATCCAGAGACTGACTTTTGCAAATAGATCTCTAGACCTAAACCCTATTGACTGTCTGTGGGTGATCCTCCAACAGAAAGTGTAGGAGTGCAAGGTTTCTATCATCCACCAGCTTTGTCATGAATTAGTGGAAGAGGATTGCAGTGGTAACCTGTGAAGCTCTAGTGAACTGCATGCCTAAGGGAGTTAATGCAATGCTAGGAAAATAATGGTGGGCACACATAATGATGTAAAAATTATAATAAATATATTTACAAAAATGTGAGAGGTGTTCTTACTTGTCACTTTTGTGAGATACTGTATAGTGTCAGCTCTGCTTGTCGGCCCGTTTCCCCCACATAGCAACAGAACACGTTGTCAGCAGCTATACAGCTTGTAGTTTGTGTAAAGAGACCCTTGTTGAATACAGATGGAAACAAAAACCAGACTACAGCATGAGTATATGCCAAAAGAGTGGGTCAGAAAATGTCTGTGTGCTGTCCCTCTAGATTACCCTTAGATAACGTGGACAGAATGTGTTTCTTTAACACAATGTACAATATCACCATACAGTACATATCTTAAAATAGATGTAGCCTAAGCTTGCTTCTCTTCTACTTCATTACACCCAATAGCTGGAACAAAAGAGTAGCCCATAAAGAGGAGGGAGGCAATCTTTCACTTGGCCACTACAAGTTACATTCCGTAAATACAGTTGGAAAAATATTTGATGCGAGTCATTTAAATCTGCAAAATAGCAAAATGTGAAGGTGGAGATTCTATTCTACAAACAAAATAAACTCTTTCAATAGCCAGGTGTGGATGCCATCTGGGCCTGGTGCCTTATCTATCATGACTTTATTGAAATTTGCCTGCAAACCTTCCTATGTTAGGCAATCAAAAACAGAAGAAAAGCATGCATTATAATATCTCAACTTTAGGTTGATAGTCCACAATCAAACTTTTTGCCCAATCTTGTAGCGGTCCTATGCTCTCAGCCTTCTTTGTTTTTAAATTTATGTACGGTATTTGTAAAAAAATGTTGGTTTTGACTTATTAATATATCACCAGCAACCTGTTTTTTATCTTGCTAGTTTGATTACCTTCTTACTTTTTTTGTATTACATTTAATATAATTTTTTAATGCAGATATACTGTAGTCCTCTTATGCTGTAGGGACCTAAATGCATTCCTTCTATACTTAAAGATAACCCAAGCCAAAGCTCAGGTCCAGAAACACATACATACCTAAGGAGAGGGAAGCCTCTGGATCCTAATCATCCACGAGTGGCTCCGGCTTACTGTGCAGGCACGGCCGAGCTTGCGCAGGCACATTATGGCCAAGCTCATGCTTGAACAGTAGCGAAACTCCAATCAGATTAACAACAAGCCCTTGTCGGTAATCGTTGCAGGATCCGTGACAAGGGACCAGAGCATACCATGGGAATCCTCTGTAGGATCCAGAGGCTTCGCTCTTATTAGGTAAGTATGTGATTTTGTACCTGAGCCAAAATGTTTTGTTCAAAACATATTGATTTGACCTTTTTTCTACCTAGAATTTTTGCTCCCAAATGGTATGTAGTGATGGGCTCACGGGTAGGAAAGTATCGTAATCCGTGATTCTAATGAGGCTTAATTGCCTCAGGTGTGTGCATGGGAGACGGGGTCAATTACCCAGATGTCTGGGCGCTTCTATCAAACGCTCGCACGCGTCCAACGGGACGCGTTCCACGCAGGGCCGGATAACCGACCAGGCAACAAAAGCAGTCGCTTGGGGCCTTATTCAGAGTCAAAGGGGCCCCATCAGCACATAAACCAGCCCTCGCCATCCTGTCAGCGGTGGCTGGATGGTATAATGGTTAAAGGGACTCCGAGCAGTGCAGTAACTATGGAAAGATGCATATCATTTTAAAGCTCCCTTTCTCCTGTTTCAAATTATATATAAACCGCCACCCTATGCCTTTTAGTTTTTACTATTTTCACGATCGAAATCAAGGCCACAGCAATTTCGATCGCAAAAATAGCGAAAACTAAAAGGCGTAGGGTGGCAGTTTATCTATCATTGGAAAGAGGAGAAAAAGAGCTTCAAAATGATATGCATCTTTCCACAGTTACATTGTATTACACAGGACGACTTTTCTCCAAAGTCGGCAGCTCGATTCAGCACAATGCAATGAAATATAAGCTAACCCAAGGGGATATAATTACAAACATCATGCTGGTAGGTGTGAGGATGTAATTAATTAGTTGTGGGTATGCTTAAAGGCATACCCACAGGCACTGCTCGGAGTCCCTTTAAGGGCTCTGCCTCTGACACAGGAGACCAGGGTTCGAATCTCAGCTCTGCCTGTTCAGTAAGCCAGCACCTATTCAGTAGGAGTCCTTAGGCAAGTCTCTCTAACACTGCTACTCCCTATAGGGCGCGTCCTAGTGGCTGCAGCTCTGGTGCTTTGAGTCCGCCAGGAGAAAAGCGCGATATAAATGTTATTTGTCTTGTCTTGTCAAATGATGCCGTGCACTTCTGATTGTCTTCAGAGCCAGGCTCTCCTCCTAGGTCCCCCTCCTGCTACTGTGCGCTCTGCCGCTGCCCACTCCTCCCTCCCTTCCCACAGAGAACCACAGCTGCAGCAAGAATGATAGCAGCAGATGGCAAACGCTCACTCACCTATCCATGATCCAAGCGATAGAGATCCCGTCATCTAAAACCCATCTGTCTCTTCTACAGTGCAGCTGCTCGCTCTGAACTTCCTGATTCTCAGATCAGACAGGAAGTAGGAAGTAGTAATAGTAGTAGTAACAGAGCGGCAGCATTCTAGAGGAGACAGATGGGCTCCGGATGACGGGACCTCCGGATGACGGGACCTCTATTGCTTGGATCACAATAGGTGAATGTGAGTCATCTGGTGCTGTCATTCTCCCCCGCTGTGGCTGTCTTCTCTGCTGGACTATCGTATTCACTGGGATGGAGGCTGCATGGTGGCTGTCTAGTTTGGGAGGAAATCGGTTGTTCGGTGGTGGGGGTGGTTACGTAATTCTGTCTGGGGAACGGCTTACGGTTTGGTGGTGTCCAGAGCTTTCTGCTATTGCCAGGCTGGAGATGCAGGGGGAAAGTGCTGCTGCTGTGATATCTTCACATGGGTGCCCCAACCCCTGAGTGCAAATGTCCCAGCCATTCATCTCTCACCGTGCACATGCTCCTTTGGCCGGAAATGGGCGGTATTGAGTCATTGGATGCGTGCGAGCATTTTGATTTCGAAGCGCCCGGACATCTGGGTAATTAACTCCCTTCCCCTATGCACACACCTGAGGCAATTAAGCCTCATTAGAATCATTCCAAGGAGAGTGTGGGGTAGTGAAAGAGCCCCTCAGAGGTGTGATCTGGAAACCTGATGTTCACTTGGCTGCTCCCAAAAAGATCCACTAAGAAAAACATACAAAGAAAGGGGTGCTCTGAGACTCCCAGTAATGCAAAAAAACGTTCCAACAGGACAGGTCTCACCTGATTTTCCTTTGGCTGGCACAGCGTACTCAGCCACGGTGAGCTTGTGACCCTCTATGCTTAGCCAGGGACCGGGCTCTCTGCATCGGCGGGGTGGAAGTGACGTCACTCTCCTCGGCCCTTCTTGCGGCTGTCACTATGGAGATTAGGACGCTTGCTCTAACACACGTTGGAACTGCGTGGTGAGCGGCGCCTATTTCTCCGCGGGTGGGCTGATGGTGTGTAGGGGAAAACCGCTGTATAGAGCGGTATAAACAGGTGGACTTAAATCATTAAAAATTTGCAAAATGTATTAAAATAGACAACACGTTTCGCGGAGGAGCACCCTCCGCTTCTTCAAGTCATTAATCCACAGTTTGAGAGGCACAGCTCATTATATAACATGCACTGCCAAAGTGTCATTAAGATACAACCAATCGGTTTTGTGTGGGAGGGATTTAAGGGGCCATATTGATCCTAATAGCCGTCTAGCTAATATATTGCCCTGAATAGAAGGGCAAGAGGTCTATGCAGATCTATGCAATATAAGCAAGGAAAGTATTGCAATACCCAGTGTATTAAAAGAAAAAGGAGAAGAAAAATATTTTTTTTTCATAAAATAAAGACCAATCATAAAACCTGCGGAAACACCAGTGTGTATAGACTAAAAGCCACTCCAAGAAGATACAACTAAATTTTGCAATGATTTTAGTCCACCTGTTTATATCGCTCTATACGGCAGTTTTTCCCCTACACACCATCAGCCCACCCATGGAGAAATAGGCGCCGCTCACCACGCAGTCCCAGAGTGTGTTAGAGCAAGCATCCTAATCTCCATAGTGACAGCCACGGGGAGGGCCGAGGAGAGTGACGTAACTTCCACCCCGCCGATGCAGAGAGCCCGGTCCCTGGCTAGGCATAGAGGGACACAAGCTCCCCGTGGCTGAGTACGCTGTGCCAGCCAAAGGAAAATCAGGTGAGACCTGTCCTGTTGGAATGTTTTTTTGCATTACTGGGAGTCTCAGAGCGCCCCTTTCTTTGTATGTTTTTCATTAGAATCATGGATTCGGATACTTTTCTACGCTTGAGCCCATCACTAAATACTACAATATTAATTATTGATATTAATATTAATTAGTGCTTGAAAGTTTGCCATTTACTTTCAGTGTCTTTGACCTAAAATGTGCTTTCATGGTCTATTAGCCTTAAGGTGCATAATGATTAACACACTAAAGGGTTGATAGCGAGTGTTACCTCCTGTAATGCTCTCTATCTCCTTGTTCGCCCCTTACTGCACACTTAGCGTGCCTTATTAGAGTTAACGTGCCTTATTAGAGGTAACGTGCCTTATCAGAGTTTGTTTGCCTTATCAGAGTAGCATAGTGAGTGCTACGAACTTATGCCTGCTAATTGACAAAGACGAGAGCTCCACTCTCTCCTGCCCTGAGCCCCTGCAGTCCAATCACTTTAAAGGACATTATTATTATCCCTGCACTTTGATTGGCCCAATAGGCTGCCTGTCACTTGACACAAAACTTGACAGGCAGCCTATTGGGCCAATCAGAGTGTGGGGATATGTCCTTTAAAGTGATTGGACCCGAAGGGGCTCAGGGTAGGACGAGTGGAGCTCTTGTCATTGCCAATTAGCAGGCATGAGTTCGTAGCGCTCGCTATGCTACTTTGATAAGGCACGCTAACTCTGATAAGGCACACTAAGTGTGCAGTAAGGGGAGCAAAAGGAGATAGCAAATGTTACAGGAGGTAACGCTTGCTAATTGTTATAGTGAATCAGCCCCTATTTCTTCTCAACTTATGTAACTAGTGTATGTAATTCAGCCGTCAGCAATAGCTGGCAGATGAATTACATTTTACACCTGAGTCCACAGCGTCCTGGAGGGGGAATAGTAATTCACGCCTCCGGGACTTTTGCAGGAGCAGGGTGAGCTGTATTTTGGCTTTGCCCTGCACCCAAATTTCCTGGCGCCTTAATAACATCATAGCATAACATCCATAATACATGCACATGTCATTCCATGTGCTTGTGCAAAATCAAACAAAGGATCAGTCAGTTTCGAACAAAGGATCAGTTGGAAAAAGAACCATAGCATTTGTATGTGTTGTTTTGTATGTCTGACCAATTGATCACAAACTGAGAAATAGTCGACCATCCAAAAGGTTGCAAATGGGTTGGCAGATGAGTGCTAGCCCTCACTTATCTCATTTCTAAGGGAATCTCAAAATTGTATTACGGTAGAATCATTTTATAGTAAACTCCAAGAGACCAGGGTAAGTAGCTTACTATATTAGAAGTTTACTAAATCAGAATTGGTCATACATTGTATATTTACAGTCGTGTTTGCTGGGAACTGAGGACTGAGTTTACTATATCCAGAGGGTTACTATATCAGAGTTTACTTTCCCCATATTCTACTGTATCCTATCTTGCAAACATAGAAGCTCTGATGAATAAACATACTCAGTATTTGCAAATGAATAACATAGTTAAAACCCTACAACGTACATGTGGCTAGCACATAAATCACTTTTGAAGAGAGGATTAATTAAATTGGGCACCACCACGCAAAGGCATTGTGGACAAAAACTGCAAACCTTGTAAAAGCAGCTGAAAAGATTGGAAAATAGAAACAAATCCCATAGAGACTCACCTTGCTCGCCAGTATTAAAACCATTAAACAAGAATTACTGTAAATCACTTCCAAATAAGCAGAAAAATCTCTTCACTGTTTCCACTTCAAGATCTGTACCAGCAGTAACAAAGCAACAACGTTGTATGAAGAAACCTTTCCCAGATTACATGCTGGGTTCAACAGCATATTTAAGAAAATGGTTGTTTTATTCTTTTAGGAAAACTATACATTCCGGGAAATAGGCTGGACATGTCCAAAATTGGATGGCATCAATAAATACTCCACCAATTTATATTCAAGATATGACTGCTGTAAACATGGTTATTAATACTTTTAATTTAATCTCAGCACTTAAAGAGAATCTGTACTCTAAAATTCTTACAATGAAAAGCATACCATTCTATTCATTATGTTCTCCTGGGCCCCTCTGTGCTGTTTCTGCCACTCTCTGCTGCAAACCTGGCTTGTAATTACCAGTTTTAGGCAGTGTTTACAAACAAAACACATGGCTGCTAAAAGCTTGTGTTAGGCTCAAGTAAGCAGAGTGTGTGAGTCACACAGAGCTTGCAGGGGGCCTGGAGAGGGTGTGTATAGCTTCTATCCAATCACAAGCAGCACAGCACATTCCAGCCAGACTGCCTGAGCCCGACAGACCATACAGAGGAGAGAAGATTAGATCATATAACAGAGATAACACAGCAACTGTGCAAGTAGGAAAGGCTGCAGTAGGCCAGACCACATTAGAACAGGCATAGGAACTTATAGGATAGAAGAAATAAGGATGCTAAAACGCCACTATCCCGCTGCAGAACGAGGGGTCTTTACCCCCCAAATCCCCCCTGCAAAATTCACTACTTTCTTGGTCGTGGATTTTGCTGCTCATGGAGGCAGAGCTTTCGGCTGTGACTCTGCCTCCATGCGCGTCTATCAGCCGTGGATCTCCGTCTCTCCCCCGCCCCTCTCAGTGAAGGAAGATTGAGAGTGGCGGGGGAGAGGCGGAGATACGCGCTGATAGACGTGTGTAGAGGCAGAGCCGCAGCTGAAAGCTCTGCCTCTCACGGAAGCGCTCCCCGCAATGTGCCACAGGGGATTTGGGGGGTAAACACCCCTCGTTCTGCCGCGGGATAGCGGCGTTTTAGCAGGGGAAAACATGCCTCACATAAATAAAAGGTAAAAAGCCATTTTTAAACTGGCTTCAGTGTCTCTTTAAGCCATCCTGAGCCTTGTGGATTTTTTTGCTTCGTCAGCTGCACCTGTAAAGACACCATAGATCTACTTTATCTATTTTACATACAATTTATATTTACCATAGATGTAATTTTGTGTATTTGTTCATTATTTATGTACTTTACTTACCAAGGCTTGGCAGATAGAGATCTTGAGGTCAGCTTCAGACTCTACATTGGCAGCAGCGGTGCAGCCCCTGGGCCCGTCACCACGACCCCTGCACCACCAAAAACAAGCCTTCATGTTAGAACGCGGTAATCCCTGTCTGGCTCAGGTCCAAACAGGAAGTGATGCTTGCTTACGATCACTTCCTGGGAAATACAGTGCATGGAAACATACTGTAAAAAATGCACTTCCGCGCATGCGTGCATCCCCACCGTCACCATACTTTTTAAAATCCCTGCGTCGCCATAGACTTACATACTTCTGGTCCACCACACATCGCCACAGGTCATCGCAGACGTCGCACAGTAACGTCGGTTTGTTCATGCAGTAGATCTGTGACTTCCGGCACACTGCACCACATGCTGTATGAAAGCACACATAGGCAATCGCTTAGCGGTGGGGTGCGGTAAAATGACCCACCGCATTGCACCAGTGTGAAAGGGCCCTGAAGTCTTTAAGGCTCATATCACACTTTGTCTATTGACTTGTGTCGCAAATTCAGTAATAGTTCAATGGGGCTATCACATTGATTGCGGTGCAGTTCGATCCAACTGATTGTGTCAGGATAACACAGTGGATGCAGTGACGCAGTGCGTTTACAGAATAGCATGCATGTTTACATTGGCAGTGTGGCATACATTTAATGATACTCTATGCCTCACTGTATTGTTCCACCGCACCATTAACATGTGATGCGACTTTTCTGAAATGTTGCGGAGCAATTGTTGAAGAATAATCAAAATGTTTTGTTCAGAGTGTGAAAGGAGTCAAAGGCCTCAATTCACTAAGCTTATCTCCTGTCCTTAATAACGTTTCTAGAGTTAACACCATGGTGATAAGGCATGTAGTATTCAGGAAACATTTTACCTCAGGCAAACCTAAAGTTAACTCTTCAATCCTTAAAATAACCAGAATTCTAAAGTTAAAGACAGGCTGTTAATTAACTGCGTGTGAAAATAACTACAGAGGAGGTAACATAACTACAGAGGAGGTAACTTAACCTTTTGGGGACCGACGTAGGTTGAATCTACGTCCAGCAGGTGGTGCTGCCGCACTGACTGGACGTTGATTCGACGTCCGTGCTAACGAACCGACCCGACGCGATCGTGCACACCGGAATGGGGAGATTAAGTTGTCATATGACAGCTGACATCTCCCCTCAGTGATCAGCAGCCATCGCGTATGGCTGCTGATCACGTGATCACTACGATCGCCGGCGGATCGGAGTGATCAATTTGACAACTGCAGTGGAAGGGGGGAAAGAAGAGGATCCACTCACCTCCCAGCCGTTCCCACGACGATCGGCGCTCCCCTCCGCTTTTGCTGGCATCTCTGCTCCTTCTGACGTCAGCCCCGGGTCTCGGCTTGATGACGTCATCAAGCCCCGACCCGGAACTGAGCGTCAGTAGGAGCAGAGATGCCGGCCGGAGCAGAGGGGTCTGCTGCGGCTCGTCGCTGGAGCCTGGAAGGTGAGTGAATGGGTCTGCATGAAGGGGGGACACCTGGCCACCATGGGAGGACACTGCCCAGCAAGGCCCTGCAGGGATCAGGCTGCCCTGACCCCCCAAACCCGCCCCCCCCCCCTTTCAGCAAAAACACCTGGTCCTTAAGGGGCCGGTCCCAAAACGGTTAAGGAATGAAGAGATAAGATAACTCTCTGACTGTGTGGTGGCAAGTTATCTCTTGCCTTATTATCTCCAGCATGATCTTAGTGAATTGAGGCCATTATCTTTAAAAAGATTCTACTGAATCTTCCCAGCATTTTGCCAATTATTACATGAGAAGTAGGGTGGCCCATCCTATCTGGGCACCTCCTTGACTACTTATAAATGCATAACAGAAAGAATTAAGAAAATAAATATCTCAAAGGTGCTGGCAGCCTCCAACTGAGCTCTAGCAGAGAAATTACTATATTGGGGGAACACAGTTTGGCAATTTGGACACAATTTGTGTTGCCCCTCCACCCAATCAGACTTGATGCTGTGGGGGACACTACAGGCCGCAATGATAGACAACAGCCAAGCAATGCATTCTCGGAGCAGGCGATTTTGGTGCACATTTCTCAGCATTGACTGACAAAACGAGACCGCCAAAACATTGCAGTAATGTTATACTGCGCAGGACGAGCAAGGGTAATTTGGGGTTCCAGCAATAGCAAGACCCCAAATTACTCCTTCCTCTGAGTTGTTACTACTCGGAGGGACAATAGAATTTAACACAGCTTTGGATTTGAGCAGCAGCAGGGTGAGCCTTCATTTGGCTCACCCTGCGCTCAGCTCACCAGGATACAATAGACTTTGCCACCAATTACTGCTTAAGGATCTGCCATACTAGATTATAAAAGCAATCTCAGTAGATGTTGGGGGAAACCTGTGCTAGATTTATGGCCAAGAACTATTGCATGTGTACCAGTACTATCTTACCAGGAAGGGAAAATGTTTTTAGAAAAAATTCCAATAACAATCAGTTAGATCGATTAACAGAGCAACTGTAGACATGATATTGTTCCCTTCTCATGTCAAAAAAGAACAGATTGGGAGTACACTTTGTGCTGCCGTCACATCAATTGGGCACTGGGTAGTGCCGCTAACAGTAAAATATTGCTAATTTAAATTAGCGATATTTTACTATGCACTACCCGGCACTTAACCTTAACCCTTCCATGTATGGACCTAACCCTAACCCCTCTCACCTAATGCCTAACCACCGTGTAGGTGTCTAACCTTAAAGAGGAACTTCAGCCTAAACAAACATACTGTCATTAAGTTACATTAGTTATGTTAATTACAATAGATAGGTAATATAATCTCTTACCCACCCTGTTTTAAAAGAACAGGCAAATGTTTGTGATTTCATGGGGGATGGGGCAGCCATCTTTTTGGTTGAAAGGAGGTGACAGGGAGCATAAGACACAGTTCCAACTGTCCTTTGTCCTGATCACCCCTCCCAGCCGCTTGACAACAAGAACAACAACATCAGAAATCCCATCATGCTTTGCTCAGCATTAGGGGAAAAATGCCTGGACATTTTTCTTTGAGGGGACGGAGCTTAGCTTCTAAGCAGCTAAAAATTAGGCTTGGGTATAAAAAACAAAGTTCTGATGCTGTGAAACTGTTAAAGAAACACCAAGCCTTTTCTGTGCGGCTGAGTAGATTTTTAGTCTAGAGGTTCACGTTAATGCTCACTTCCATTTCATCTTAAAGTGGACCCAAATTAAAAATACAAGATTTGAGAAATAAAATCTATTTTCTAAAATATAATAATAAATAGCAGCCTTTTTTCGGCTGCATGATGACAAATATAAAATATTTTACATTTATTGAAGGAACCCCTCCCTTCCTTTAATATTGCCGGGACAGAATCCGGCAAACTGGTTTAGTAGATGGTCTCCAGCAAAGGAGGAATTGCTAATGGCTGCCACATGTATAACCCTAGTAATGAAAAGAGAAGGGTAAAATGTATGCACTGAAATGCTCATAGGCTTGAAGGAGTGTTTATTTATCTTTGTATGTGTCAGAGTGGTGCAACTAAATATTCTGAATTAAAAAAATGTTTGGTTTGGGTCCTCTTTAATCCTTCTCTGCCCTGTGGTGAAGTAAGGGGCCACACTTGTAGCCTTCTAAATCAAGTGAGTTCACTACCACTGTGGAGGCTTTGATTATCTAGAATAAAATTCCCTTTGTGGGTCAGTGGAGATTTGCATAATTTGGACATTTTTTGTTCATCATTATTCATTATGAATCTAAAATGAACAGAACAGGGGAAAAAACATGGGATGAGTATCAAAACATATATTTGTAAAATAAAATATGTTGGATTTTGCAGCTATTTTCTATTGCCCAGGTTCTCATCACGTAGTACATGTACCCCTTTGGGTTCTTTAATTGGGCTCAGAGGGTATTTGAACTTGGTCAATTTGTTATAGTAAGTTTTGAGATTAAAAATATAATCAAGCATTTCAGTTCTGGAATAAGAATGTATCATTAATTAAGGGCGTAAAGGAATGTTTAAAAAGGAACAAAAACTATTTTATAATATTAGTATTATTTTTTTATTGAGCTGTACATAGTACAAAACATAGTTACACAGTTATTTGGGTTGAAAAAAGACATACATCTATCGAGTTCAACCAGAAAACAAAGTACAACACCAGCCCGCTCCCTCACATATCCCCATTGATCCAGAGGTTAGCTTTAGGCACTTTGTATTTATTTATGTTTAAAAAAGCTTTATATACAATGTTGGAATACTCCTAACAAACATGTATGTATCAAGAGGTACTTGAGATGCTGTTACTTACAGCATGGGGGTACCTGGCCGACACAGTCAATAATAAAGAGGTACATGTAATAATAGCGTTAAGAAACACTGTTCGATTGCATCTTTATATAATAACTAGTAGACACAAGCCCATTTTAAAACGGGCTCTAGGTCTATCTTTTAACAGTGCGCGCATACCTGTCTGCCCGCGCACACGCCGGCCCGGCTCACTGGCACCGTCCTGTCTAAACAGTTGTCTGTGTCCGTGCTGCGCACATGCGCAGTAGAGAAAAGCACAGATCCAGCTACACAGAGACAGGCACACTCAGGGACACAGGGGTTTTATTATAGAGGTTAATTGACACATTGTAGAAAAAAAGCACAAACAAAAACAAAGAAAAACCCTACCCTCAAAGTTGACATCAACTAGATTTTCACACAGACCTGCAGAAGCTCTTAGGCTATTTTGCCCCTCCCACAGGTGAGACTCCCATCCCCATCTGGCAATGACACCGGACAAATTGTTTCTTCTTCTTTGACTACTAGGAGAATCATAATTTCCTCAAATACTAGATTTGCTTTTAAAATTCCTGACTGATGAACATAGCCAAGTATAATGTCACTTGTGTTCATTATCTTTGTAAGTTTCCTATCTGAGCCTTTCTCCTCTTGTTCGAGTGACCTGACCTGCTATCATGGTGATCAGGGACATTCCTAGGTGAAACTTCTTAACCTGTCAAGATAGATATTCCTCATTTATCTGCATAGAAGGCATCCAGAGGAAGCCTGTTTTGGAAGGCTACCTTTCTGATATTTCTGTAAAAGTTATAGTAAACTCATCCAGTCATGTGTAGAAGGACATAAAGAAACAGTAAAATTACTAAAGACTGTCATTTTGTTTCATTATTCCGACTGCGCTTTTCTGCCTTTCAACTTGGTCAAACTCCTGAGAATTCTCCCTTTTCTTTTCATTCCACTTTAAAACACAGTAGTATTTCTATTCACATTGCCAAAGCTTCAGAACTGAGACCTACTCTGCAGTTAAGGAATCCCAGCTGAAAGTGAATACTTTGATCTGCTACTCAGTTTGAGTTTCATAAAAAGCAACCAAACAGTGAAGCATAGCTAGATTCTGACAGAGATGTGATTTGCATGCATAATGCTTGTACATATATTAATGCAGAAAGAGCGTCATGGAGGCACATTAGGAGGCAATGCCATCACAGCCAGAACACTTTGACGCATACCAATGGCATGCTTCTTGTGCAGAACTAGGGACTAGTGTTCGGCTCACTGGCAATTATGGTCACATCTGACATTACCTAGTCTGAATACAACATTCTGCTAACATCAAATATTGTGCATCAGTATGCCTTATATGGCCTACTGGCCTGAACTATTATAAAGAATAGAAACTGTTACATAGACTAGAACCAACCCTGTTGCATTGCCACAATCCCCTTAAAACCATTTCAAGTGATTCAAACTATACACATTTTCATTACAATTTATGCTAGCAATGTCAGAGAGAATAAATGAAGGTGAAATAAAATCTTGAACTTTCCAGGTCAGTAGAAACTGGTGTAACAATACATAATCAGAAATTTCCTTATGCAAAGATTAAAATAGATGCCTGATGAAATAATAAGCCAATTTCAGCCCTTCCTGTAAACATTATCATGTATCAGGTCTCAGAAACTTATGCTATGACTAATCGGTTCTTACAGATATGATTCCACCCATACCTTTTGTTTCCACAGGTGTAGCTCCTTTCAGTATAAATTTCCCTCTTTCACTGGCAAGTCTCTGTGAAGTGAACAGCATCCTAGTGACAAAGGCGTCAATTCACCAGAGGTTACCGAACTATTTATCACACGGTCAGTAATTTACCTCATGTGATAACTCAAAATAGCAATTCTCCAGAAATATAGGTTGAAATACTGACAGGTCGAAATTCGATAAATAGTCGGTTAGTTAATAGTTCTTTTTTCTCAAAATCACAATTCACCAGGGAAAAAGGGGATGTGACCATTCGTTAATTTAGATCTATTTATCACCTAAATGTACCTGGTGATATGTGGTTTTTCACACAGCTTCTGCAGCTCACTCTGCAGCTAGTTTACTAGCAGCACATAGTAACAGCTTATACTGTACATATTTCAGGCACCAGAGAGCAGCCCATTTACAATATTAAGCATATTAAGCAATATTAAGCATTTACAATATTAAGTGAATGGGTGAAACGAAGGAGGAATTTGGATACATTTTTCATCTGGAGGGAGTGCGAAAATGTACCCAAATAGCTCCTCCATTTCAACTATCCACTTAAAATTGTAAATGCTTAATATTGCTTAATATGCAGAATGGAGGGAGGGATTTGTAATGGAAGGAGAGGGTAAAAAAACAGGGAGGGAAACTCTCTGCGGTCACCTGCTGGTAATAACCTCCTCCTCCTACCCACAATCCTTTACTTCCAGCATCCAGAGCGGCAAAGTATTGCATGCAAATCATTAACACCGCATAATTACCGACCGTTTTTTGCTCGGTTTTCGCATCCATATCGCTCCATTATCGCCTGCTGTCAAACACTCCTCTAACTATCCTCGCACAGTGGTGAATTGCAAAAAAAAAAGTTAAAATACCGCATGAGGTAAAATACCGACCTTTTATCACTTACTAACTCTCCTGTGGTGAATTGAGGCCAAAGTCTAGCATAAACAAACCTTCCACATGGAAACAGCAGAGCCAGAGATAACCCATTAGTGTCTGCAGCTGCATAACACAACACTCCACAAAAAGTCAGAGGGCAGCTCCCACGAAACGAGTCAGCAGATTCTTCCGAGCAAGGTGAGATGATACTGTGCACTATTAAATAATGTCATTTAGGAAAGTAAAACATACCACATATGGGCTCAAGTGGATAACAGTTTAAAGCAAACTTGAACTGAAAACAAACTCAGGTGATAATTAATTGTATGTGTTATAACAATTTTCTGGTATTTCAGATTCTTATTTTCACTTTCACTTTTTAAATCTTATCTCTGAAGTAACCACAGCAGACATGTAAATGTGACATAAAATTTGGTCTGTTCAGTTCCTAACAAAAAATAAATAATTAGCTTTGGGCTTCTCAGCATGCTGGTGTTTTTGGGATTGTTTTCTCAATCAGATAAAAGTGTTTTGATTCTATCTACTTTTCAAGAGGGCTGCTGCTTTTGACTGTAATTTGTCTCCCAAGCTCTTGTATGTTGTTGTAATAAAAACGTGAATACAGGCAAGCTCTAAATAGGCTTTAGGTGCATACACACC
This sequence comes from Hyperolius riggenbachi, assembly GCF_040937935.1. Classification (NCBI taxonomy): domain Eukaryota; kingdom Metazoa; phylum Chordata; class Amphibia; order Anura; family Hyperoliidae; genus Hyperolius; species Hyperolius riggenbachi. The sequence continues at coordinate 199,085,736 of NC_090653.1, read as the reverse complement.
TTTGATGGATGTTGCCCATCAGGGATCAGGAGCTGGGCCAGGCTGTGCACACATGTGTCAGCTGTGTAGCTGATGACGCGCTATGTTACTATGTTGGAGGATGATGGAGGGATGACAAGTGGTGTATGCATTATCGACTGCCTCAGCTGATTTAAAGAGGAACTCCAGTGAAAATAACGTATTTAAAAAAATGCTTAATTTTTTACAATAATATATATAAACTAGTCAACCCGCCGCGTGCCTGCTGCCTGCACCCACACGCCCGCCGCATGCATGCACACACGCCTGCCACGAACATGCACACACGCCTGCCGCGTGCATGCCCGCATGCCCGCACACACGCCCGCCCAGGGCCCTGGCCCGTCTTCGTCCTGTCCAAACGACTGTCAGTGCAGTTCATGCGTAGTAGCACAAAAGTACTGACACAGGGACATGGGACGCAGAGACACAGGCAAATTATTATATTGGATGATAAACTAGTCGACCTAATCCCGTTTAAAAATGGGCTCTAGGTCTGTCACTGCCACCACCACCGCATGTCAGCACGCATGCACTGACATCACACTGTGGGAGGGGTTTTACCACAATAACAGCCATACAGAGCCCCCTGATGATCCGTTTGTGAAAAGGTAAAGATTTCTTGTGGGAAAGGGGATATCAGCTACTGATTGGGATGGGAAGTTCAATTTTTGGTTACGGATTCTATTTAAGCCAGGGGTGTGCACGAGGCTTTAGTATTGTTTACCCACTATCTCATTATGTTACTCGTCAGTTCAAGTTTACTTTATTTAAATTAAGCTTCACTCAAATGCTTTTACTTTTAAGAATATAACTGATGATTTCACTAGGCAAAAAAACAAAAGAAACTCAGTCTATGCTACTTTCACTCTTACTTCAATTATAGTAGTTAATGGGCTTGATCCAATTTACTTTTTCTCTTACGTTTTCTCTTAGGAAATATTTTTTCATTTTGTATTTGAAAAAGTACCAAAAAGTAAGAGAAAAAGTAATGTCAAAATTGTTCTGAGTATTTCCTTGCTTGCTGATAGCTTAAAAAGCATTTTATTATATCCCCTAGGAGAAAAAGTGAATTGGATCTAGCGCAATATCTCTGAAGTAGTTGATAATTTAAAGTGACGCTGAAGAAGAAAAAAAATATGATATAATAAATTGGTTGTGTAATACGGATAATTAATTAGTAGCAAAGAAAATAGTCTCGTGTTTTTATTTTCAGGTATATGGCTTTTTTTTTATAACATTGCATCATTCCCTAATAACTGCAGTTTCCACACTACACTCAGCATTTTGAATGATGAAACAGAGCAGGCTAATGACCCTTCAAACTTTCCTCTGCAGTAAAACAATAAACAAAAAACAGCAAGAGAAAGTTGAAATAAGGGCTTCAGAAGACAGTGCTGCCTGCAGAGTTCAGAGAAGCTCTTTTGCATAGATAACAACTGAAGTTTCTTAATCTTAACTCTTCCTGTTCCATATCTGTGCTAATAATGTTCAATTTCTTAGCTGTACTACACATACAAATCATTATATCATACGTTTAATATCACTTCAGATTCTTTTTAAATATGCATCTCAGAGCTTAGGGCCCGTTTCCACTTTCGAATGGCTTTGCATCACTTCTGCTCCCATCCGTGTCACTTCCACATCTCCCAATGCGGAAGAGTATAGGAGGAGACGGCGGGTGGATGCGGCCCTGCAAGAATCTGCCACATGCTGCAGATTCTTGGATCACTCCACACTGCTCCGCACAACCAGCACGCAATTGAAACTGTTCCATTGCCGTGCATTTGTTACAGTACAGCCGCGGTGTGATGCATCTATGTAGCCACATTGCACTGCGTTCAATGGAAACGGGCCCTTAGGCAACACATGTGACTTTCTAGCTGTAGCTGCTTACACAGTCTCAAGTTTCTGCTACTCTCCCAGGTGATGCCATACCTTCAGCAGTTATAACTCTTAAAGAGGAACTCGAGTGAAAATAATGTAATTAAAAAAGTTAAATATTAAATAATTACCGTAAATAATTACCATATGTATAAATGATTTAGTCAGTGTTTGCCCATTGTAAAATATTTTAAATCCCTGATTTACATTCTGACATTTATTACATGGTGACATTTTTACTGTTGGCAGGTGATGTAGCTGCTGCATGTTTTGTTGGCAGTTGGAAACAGCTGTAAACAGCTATTTCCCACAATGCAGCAAGGTTCCCAGACAGGAAAGTGCCAGGAGTACGTACTCAAGAGTTTCTTGTGGGAGGGGATACACCACAATATCAGTCATACAGCGCCCCCTGATGATCTGTTTGTGAAAAGGAATAGATTTCTCACAGAAAAGGGGGTATCAACTACTGATTGGGATACAGTTCAATTCTTGGTTGGAGTTTCTCTATAAGCTTCCCCCTGACGTATGAGCAGGTGCTGAGGCTCCCAACACCAGATCTGACATTGTTAAGACAATGGGGTGGGGCTTAGTAGGAGTGACACTCTTAATCATGTGTGAACTTTGTGCCAGCATGTTATTTGGTGTACATAGCTGCTGATATTTGTGATTTTTTTTAATACACTTACACATATATGCCCTGTGTCTGCAGCAGCCTGTCCTTATAAAAGTTCAAGTTTAAAGACCTTGCAGCACTTCCATATATGAGACTAAAGGTCTCTCATGAGGGATAGCTTTTACACTGACGGTATGAAAAAATCACAGCTCCGCAAAAGTAAATGGAATGCTGGACCATTATTATGGTCCATAGGAAAGCTGACTGCAGTTCAATTACAATTATTCCTAAGACCCTCTCTATGTTTAGAGGTTTAAAATACAAATACACCTCTAATAGGATGGTTGTCAGCACCAGCTTTGTTGTGGAATGTTCTTTTTAGCATCCTGTCCCAACTTTTTGGGAACCATGTTGCTGGCATCAAACTCAAAGCATGTATTTTTTTTATTTCAACATTGTCTCTGTACTAAATATATGCATTTGAATATAGGGTTAAATGATTTGCAAATCATCTGTTTTTATATAAAATTGTATACAGTGCCCCAAATTTGGGGGAAATCGAGTTGTATACACAGGTTACTTTATACGCAGATTTTGACATAGTTCTGCTGTAGCGTACTTTTGGTATGCTTCAAGCCAGCAGCTTTAGATATGCAGGCTCAGAGAGGCAAAAAACAATGATTTTCATCGCTCCACCCACTGACCTGAAATTATCCAGTATGGGTGTTGCATTTAAACCAAAATAATGTTATTACATGCCTTATCTTTTATTTAAAAAGCCAATACTATACTGCTATATTTTATGTAATGATGAAGGGAAGCTATACCACATATGATGAGGCTAGGTGAGGCTCAACAAATTGTGGAGCCCAAGCCAGCTCTGAAGACAGGGGTTTAATAATGATGTTTGAAGTGTGGGTTATAATGGTGTGTGAAGGTATTGTCAAGGTGGGTGCCGAGGTGTGCTATGACAAAAACAAATGTTGTGGTTGTAAAACTGGTTGTTTTAGCAATTAAAGCGGAATATAACCCAGCATTTCAACTTTGCTCTAAAACATTATTTACAGCATATTATATGCAACCAGCATTTTTTTTACTAGACCAGCATTGGAAGGGTTGTTACACACAGAGCTTTAAAGTTCCGTGGAGAGAAATGCAGACGCATCCGAAGTTTAGATAGATACATTTAAGTAAACACAATGTAACAAGTGTGGAATGTGACTCACTCTCTGACTGTGCAGGAGCTGGAGGACAGCCAGAGAGTGTGTAACATTTGCCACTTGTTACATTGTGTTTACTTAAATGTATCTATCTAAACTTCGGATGCGTCTGCATTTCTCTCCATGGAACTTTAAAGCTCTGTGTGTAACCCTTCCAATGCTCGTCTAGTAAAAAAAAAAAATGCTGGTTGTATATAATATGCTGTAAATAATGTTTTAGAGCAAAGTTGAAATGCTGGGTTATATTCCGCTTTAAGGAAGCCTATTACCTTACTTTTCTTTTCTACTGCTGATACCTGGCTTTGTGGGCTCATGCAGCTTTTGCTGTAACTTCCCCTCTCTCCTGTGCCTCTTTTCTTCTGATCAGTTTTCAGCTAGTGATATCACTGCTTGCATCCTCTGTTATTGACCAACTAGTGGGGGGGTACCTATCCCTGGTTGGGCAACATCCGCCTCTTCCTTATGACTTTAACTCTTCCAACTCCAAGACTTTAGTCATGATGCTTATACTTACAGTCAGGAATTACATTGGGGGGCACTTAGGGCGACACAGCACTAATAACTACTGGAAAGAATTGTTGATCAACTCCAAGCTGAATATAAATATCTAATTCAATGCACAAACATTCTACTAAAGAAGACCTTTATAACTGTTCAAGTTCAATTAAACCTGGCAATAGTGAAGACATTTAATGAATTCCTTTACTTATCAATGGTTTTCCCTAAGCAGAAAATGTCTATAGTTCATGAGTTCATATAGCTTCTTTTGAGTAAGGCATTGTTGGTGGTGGGGATGGGGTGCAATGAAATAAACAGGGGTGATAATTCTCCAGCAATTAAACAATGTCAGCTTAATCACCCATTCTGCTGCAATATTCAGCAGCTAAATTGTTGTTTTATTTGTTGTAGAACTTCGTAAAGACCTTCAAAGTGGTTTCAATGAATAGAATACTATTCATCCATAAAACATAACTTTTATTAAATATCACTGTAACAAAAACCTTCTCAGATGCCAATATGTAGTGCATGTATAGTGAATCATATATAGACATTACCCCTATTCTGGAAACTATGACTCAAATAAGAAAGTATTGGTGTGACTTTGTAGGCAATTGTAATGGGCTGTATTGTATTAATGGCTCAAGCTGGTTGTCCCTAGATAGCTTCTAGAATGACTTGTGCACACAACAATCAAGTCATGAATAAAATTGAAAACACTTTATTAAGACCTCATTATAGGCTAACTGGCTGAAAACACATAAAACTAATCAATACCATATTGGAAATTGGATGAACATATTCATAAATGGTTATAGTCAATCAACCCTTGACACATGTAAGCATGCACTAAATCAAATAGATAAAATATGTTGTGGAAGTCTTGGTAAAAAAAAAAATGAATACCCACCCTGCTAAATACACATAATGCCTATAGTATGAACTGAAAGTATATCTATCCAAGTTCACATACAGAATATCTCAACATTAACATAAGCACAAACAATGCACATAAAATAATATTATGAACCTACAGTCTGATCTTTATGAATATTGATCACATTGGCTTTCACAGTAAATAATATAAAATATGTATATAATGTGATTATACTGTATAGCCAATGTGGCCAAAATCTATAAATTGTAAAGAATAAAATTATAGTATTTACTATACAACTGTGTCTTATAGCTTATGCATCATACATCTTATATAGTTCTTCACAAATACCTTCTACACGTCTACACATTTTACAGGGCAAGACCTGCTTCTTCATAAAGAATATTTGTACAATTTATACAGTTTTAACAGTGTGAGTAATTCATAACATGCCATCCTGATGTAGACTAATAATCTTTTTTATGTTGTGTGTGATACTCACCAGCTTCCTGCGCGTCAGTCCCGGGGATCGGTACGCACTCGCACCCGCAGGAGGGGCCGGCATTTGTTATGCATCTCGCGTGGTATTACGTCCTTTGGCGTGATGTCACCACGCTGTGTAGTTCGCACAGGCGCAGTCGCGCGCACCCGTTATCATGCGGACAATAGTACGCATGTGCGTGCTTCTACGCATGCGCAATGCGTCCATGCGTACGCTTGTGCGCATGCGTGGCGTCCAGTCCTTGGCGCCAAACGGCCTATTTAAACCAGCTAGCCCTGAGCATCATTGCTGTCAGTTCTTACAGCTTTCCAGCAGTAGCCTGTGTTTCTGCCCGCTCGTATCCTGATTGATTCCTGTTGTTGACCTCGGCCTGTTCCTGTTTCCGTTTGATCTCCGCCTGCCCTGACCTTTGCCTGTTAATTGTGTTGCCTGAACTCTGCCTGCCTCGACCCTTGGACTGCCTTACCGTGTTGATTGAACTCTGCCAGCCCTGACCTTGGAACTGTCTGACCACGATATCGCCTGCTGATTTTGTACCTTGCATTTCCACATTGCAGCGTTGCTGTTCTCTGAACCACTGTTAGGACGACCTGGGGCGCAACCTGGTGGGCACTAGGCAGCGAAGTCCGACATCCCCGTTAGGGGGGTGTTCCTGCTTCCCCCTCAAGGGGTCGTGGGTGAAGACCCGTGGTCACTTAGACTCTGTGCTCCAGGAAGTTCTTTTCCGCAGTGGTAAGGTCAACAGTATTCCCTGTGAAGCTTAACATTGTGAAGGCAAACTCCATGAAGGTAAACGCCATAAATTTGAGAAATTTCATTTAAGTCAGTAAGCAGCTTACTTACATAGTATGAGTTCAATACCAAGCATAAATGGAATATCATAAGTCTTGAAAAGACCCTAACTGCATCTGGACATTGATCTAGGTTGTGGCTATCTGGTGATTGTCTGTGTATGATGGCTTCTCTAGTGTGTTGGGTTGAAGGCTAATTTTATAGCTATAGCTTCACCTGTTACAGGATTTATGTAGACTGGGGTGGGCAGTTTGCCATCTCTGATGGAAACTGTGGTGGAGACATTTCTTAACACCTCACAACAGAAACTGCATATGCATTATTACTATATTGTTTATATTGTTATTGTATAATCATAAACAAAAAATAATGTAAAATAAACTTTACTCATAATTCTGCACATTCCACCAATCAAGTGGACTACTTCTTGAAGGTTGCTGACAGATGCAGCTTCAGGCCCCAGCACATCAGATGAGCCATAATACAGAGGCAGGCTCCCATAAACCACCAGATTTGCTCTGAACTACAAGGCTGAAATAACACTTTGGAGTGCTGGCAGAATCTTTTCAACAGAAAGGATACAGAATCAAAACCATGAACATCACCAATGCAACATTAGGAACCAAAAGGAAAATCTATTACAATACAAAGTTAAAAAGGTACACATATACTACTAATAGTCACCTAAACCATACAAGGGAAAAGGATGGAAAATGTTCAAACACTTTAATCAGTTACCAAGAGCCACAACTACAACCAAGGACCTTTAAGATTATATAATCATACTGCTGCTTTACCATGATTGGGGTTTATCTCATTCAATACAAGAGGTGTGAAAAGGCAAGTTACTCTGGTGAAATAAAACATACATTACAGAACATAACAAGCCTTCACAGACACAGCAACAATGGAGATAAGTATTGCAGTTCATAAAAAAGGGCATACCACCAACATTTAAATAACATGGCTTTGAAGTTTAAAAGGAACCCGAGGTGAGAGAACTTTGGAAGTTGTCATATTTATTTCCTTTTAAACAAAACCAGTTGGCTGGCAGTCTTGCTAATCTTTCTGGTCAGTAGGGTCCAACAAACACCTGAAACAAGCATCCAGCTAATTTTGTCAGATTTGTCATAGACATCTAATCTTCATGCTTGTTCGGGGTTTCTGGCTAAATGTATTAGAGGCAGAGGATCAGCAGGACAGCCAGGCAATGTGCATTGTGTAAATGGAAATAAACATGTCAGGCTCCATATCCCTCTCACCTCGGGTTACCTTTAAGAACTGCTAAAAACAGAAAAAACTTTTAGGGCTTTAGAAGATGTTTCATCATTCTGATTGAACAACTTCTTTAGAATCAGAATCAATTTTGTTTGGTCAAATAAGTTTGCACTTACAAGGAATTTAACCTGACAGTTGCTTAACAGACACAAACAAAACAATACAAGGACAGACAGTATAGATATGTCAAGTCAAGGACAGTATGTAAGTTATAGTGGTAGCAAGCAGGGTGAGAAGCATTCATTTTCAATTGTATGCTGTAATATGTTCTAGTCCTAGCAGTTCTAGCATGGTTCTGCATTAAAGGGAATCTGAAGTGAAAATAAACTTATGATATAATGATTTGTATGTGTAGTACAGCAGAGATATGAGTCTAATATTGTTTCCAGTACAGGAAGAGTTAAGAAACTCCAGTTGTTATCTATGCAGAAGAGCTTCACTGATCTCTCCAACTTTCAAAGTCGCAGAGAGCTCTGTCTTCTGAAGCTTATTATCTCAAGTGTCTGTCACTGTATTTTGTTTTTTCTGCAGAGCAAAGTTCAAAAGGTCATTAGCCTGCTCTGTGAAATCATTTAGAATGCTGAGTGTAGTGTGTAAATTGCAAATATTAGAGAATGATGCAATGTTATAAAAAACAACTATATAATTGAAAATAAAAATACAGGACTATTTTCTTTGCTACTAATGTTCTATTAATTATCCGTACTACTCAACCAATTTATTATATCATTAAAAAATTGCTACAGTGTCACTTTAAGCAAGGCTTGTGCCTGAGGGAAAAAGCTGTTCCTGTGCCTGGAAGTTTTAGTTGCAACTGACTGGTATCTCACTCCTACACACACAAGCAATAGAACGCAGCAGTACATGCATCCAGCTACATTTAAGTGGTCAGCAGGTGCTCGTCAGCCAATCAGGATGCACTGTCATACACCCTTTACCTGCCATACCACATCTAGCAGCCATTAGCATTCAGGTGGGAGGCTTCAGTTGGATGCCATCGCAAGATTGCGTCGCTAGCAGGACCGCCCATGCAGGCATCCCTCCCACAGGGGTCCCTCCCTAACCGCTCACCTGTCCGCCATGTCCTAGAGCTGAAAGAAAACATTTAAAAACACACAATTGGTTCGCATGATGGCCAGGGGCCCCGGACCTCTCTCACTGGCCGGGGCCCCAAGGCCAGCATGCGATACCTGGAGGGGAGTGCAGGTGGGCCTGGACCTCTCACACCCAGGCTCTGGACCTCTCACATCCAGAAAACCCACCAACACTGCCTCCATACTGAATGCTAAATTCAACACACACAAGCAATAGAACACAGCAGTACATGCATCCAGCTACATTTAAGTGGTCAGCAGGTGCTCGTCAGCCAATCAGGATGCACTGTCATAGACCCTTTACCTGCCATACCACATCTAGCAGCCATTAGCATTCAGGTGGGAGGCTTCAGTTGGACGCCATCGCAAGATTGCGTCGCTAGCAGGACCGCCCCGTGCAGGCATCCCTCCCACAGGGGTCCCTCCCTAACCGCTCACCTGTCCGCCATGTCCTAGAGCTGAAAGAAAACATTTAAAAACACACAATTGGTTTGCACGATGGCCTGGGGCCCCGGACCACTCTCACTGGCCGGGGCCCCAAGGCCAGCATGCGATACCTGGAGGGGAGTGCAGGTGGGCCTGGACCTCTCACACCCAGGCTCTGGACCTCTCACATCCAGAAAACCCACCAACACTGCTTACATACTGAATGCTAAATTCAACACACACAAGCAATAGAACGCAGCAGTACATGCATCCAGCTACATTTAAGTGGTCAGCAGGTGCTCGTCAGCCAATCAGGATGCACTGTCGTACACCCTTTACCTGCCATACCACATCTAGCAGCCATTAGCATTCAGGTGGGAGGCTTCAGTTGGACGCCATCGCAAGATTGCGTTGCTAGCAGGACCGCCCCGTGCAGGCATCCCTCCCACAGGGGTCCCTCCCTAACCGCTCACCTGTCCGCCATGTCCTAGAGCTGAAAGAAAACATTTAAAAACACACGATTGGTTTGCACGATGGCCAGGGGCCCCGGACCTCTCTCACTGGCCGGGGCCCCAAGGCCAGCATGCGATACCTGGAGGGGAGTGCAGGTGGGCCTGGACCTCTCACACCCAGGCTCTGGACCTCTCACATCCAGAAAACCCACCAACACTGCCTCCATACTGAATGCTAAATTCAACACACACAAGCAATAGAACACAGCAGTACATGCATCCAGCTACATTTAAGTGGTCAGCAGGTGCTCGTCAGCCAATCAGGATGCACTGTCATACACCCTTTACCTGCCATACCACATCTAGCAGCCATTAGCATTCAGGTGGGAGGCTTCAGTTGGACGCCATCGCAAGATTGCGTCGCTAGCAGGACCGCCCCGTGCAGGCATCCCTCCCACAGGGGTCCCTCCCTAACCGCTTACCTGTCCGCCATGTCCTAGAGCTGAAAGAAAACACACGATTGGTTCGCACAATGGCCAGGGGCCACGGACCTCTGTCACTGGCCGGGGCCCCAAGGCCAGCATGCGATACCTGGAGGGGAGTGCAGGTGGGCCTAAAAGCATAAGCTGGAAGATGGAGTACACTGGGTGAGAGAGGTCAGGGGCAATCTCGTTCACCTTCTTTCTGCACTTGCTAGCATAAAGATCCTGCAGGGAAGGTAAGCTACAGCCAATTGTCCTTTCTGTTGGCCAGATGATGCGCTGCAGTCTCACCTTTCCTAATACTGAGCAGGAGCCAAACCAGACAGTCATAGATGTTGTCATGATGGATTCAATGATCACAGTGTAGAACTGCACCATCAATTTTTTGTGGTAGGCCAAACTTTTTCAGCTGCTATAGGTGTTACATCCTCTGTTGCACTTTCTTGATGATGGTGTCAGGATTGTTGTCTAATTTTAGGTTGTTGGAGATTGTGGACCTAAGAAATTTAAATAACTCTATTCCAGCTACTGTAGATCCATTTATTGATATGGGGAGGTGTTAGGGGGAGTTCTCCTGAAGTCTATTATCATCCCCATGGTCTTAAAGAGACTCCGTAACAAAAATTGCATCCTGTTTTTTATCATCCTACAAGTTCCAAAAGCTATTCTAATGTGTTCTGGCTAACTGCAGCACGTTCTACTATCACCATCTCTGTAATAAATCAACTTATCTCTCTCGTGTCAGACTTGTCAGCCTGTGTCTGGAAGGCTGCCAAGTTCTTCAGTGTTGTGGTTCTGCTATGAACTCCCCCTTCCAGGCCTCTCTATGCACACTGCCTGTGTATTATTTAGATTAGGGCAGCTTCTCTCTTCTCTCTTATCTTTTACAAGCTGGATAAATCGTCCTCTGAGCTGGCTGGGCTTTCACATACTGAGGAATTACAGACAAAGGCAAAGCTGTTTGCAGGAAGAAACGAGCAGCCTGAAACTTCAGTGCATGAGAACTGCAGGGGGAAAGAAACACACAAATGATCTCTTGAGATTCAAAAGGAAGGGTGTATACAGCCTGCTTGTGTATGGATGTATTTTCTATGTGTGGACATACTGTACATCAATCTACTTCCTGTTTTGGTGGCCATTTTGTTTGTTTATAAACAAACTTTTTAAAACTGTTTTTAACCACTTTTAATGCGGCGAGGAGCGGCGAAATTGTGACAGAGGGTAATAGGAGATGTCCCCTAACACACTGGTATGTTTATTTTTGTGCGATTTTAACAATACAGATTCTCTTTAAAGAGAATCTGTATTGTTAAAATCGCACAAAAATAAACATACCAGTGCGTTAGGGGACATCTCCTATTACCCTCTGTCACAATTTCACTGCTCCCCGCCGCATTAAAAGTGGTTAAAAACAGTTTTAAAAAGTTTGTTTATAAACAAACAAAATGGTCACCAAAACAGGAAGTAGGTTGATGTACAGTATGTCCACACATAGAAAATACATCCATACACAAGCAGGCTGTATACAGACTTCCTTTTTAATCTCAAGAGATCATTTGTGTGTTTCTTTCCCCCTGCAGCTATCTTCCACTGAAGTGTCAGGCTGTTTCGTCCTGCAGAGTGCAGACAGCTCTGCCTGTATGTAATTCTTCAGTATGTGAAAGCCCAGCCAACTCAGAGAAGGAATTTATCCAGCTTGTAAAAGATAATAGAGCAGAGAGAACCTGCCATAATCTAAATAACACACAGGCAGTGTGCAGAGAGGGGCCTGGAGGGGGGAGATGCATCACAGAACCACAACACTGAAGAACTTGGCAGCCTTCCAGACACAGGCCGACAAGTCTGACAGGAGAGAGATAAGTTGATTTATTACAGAGATGGTGATAGTAGAACGTGCTGCAGTAAGCCAAAACACATTAGAATAGATTTTGGAACTTGTAGGATGGAAGAAAACCGGATGAAATTTTTGTTACGGAGTCTCTTTAAGAGCATGACATTGCAAGTTCCAAGGAGTTAACTTTATGAGCATAGGTTACAGTATCTACTTACTTGTGTCAACAAACAGTAAAGCTAAATGTGATCATTGTGCAGATGTTAAATGCTTACATGTCTGGTTGAAAGTGTGTATTGTCTTTAAATCTTAACCACTTGCCGACCAGGGGATTTTTCAATGATCGGTGCTACGTGGGCTCTACAGCCCGCAGCACCGATCAGGAGTGCAGCAGGGCGATCAGACTACCCCCCTTTTTTCCCCACTAGGGGGATGTCCTGCTGGGGGGGTCTGATCGCCGCCGGCTGCATTTGCTTAGCGGGGGGGCTCTTCAAAGCCCCCCTCTGCAGCGTTCTCCGCCGTCTCGCCGCTCCCTCCCTCTCCCTCTCCCTGTGAGCTGCGCAGGACGGATTTCCGTCCTGCGCATTAAAGGATAGGCTTCAGCCTATCATATGTCGGCGATCCCCGGCCAATCAGAGGCCGGGGATCGCCGATCTGCCTTACGGCGCTGCTGCCTTACGGCGTATGATGTAAACAGCTGGGATTTCTTCCCCGCCTGTTTACATTTTGCCGGCGATCGGCGGCTCTCCGGCTGTTCACGGAGACACCCTCCATGAACTGACATGGATAGGCCGGATCGAGCTGCCGTTTCCATGGTATCCCGCAGACGACCAGTTTACGCCAAGCGGCGTTAGCTGGTCGTCAAGAGGTTAAGGAGGCTAGAATTGTAACATTGTATGTTGATGATAAATGGTTTTGACTGCCCCTTCCACGTTTAGGAATGGATGTTTCAGTTTAAATTGATATTTTCTGGGGGTTTTTTGTTTGATATTTAAACAGTAGTTTATGAATTCAAGACAAAAATAACAAGAAAAATCACATTTTTGGTTACAACTGTGAATGATTGCAGGTATATAAAAATATTTTTACAAGGCAGAAATACAAATACAGAACAGTTATAAAAAAAGGAGAAAGAATATACACATACGTAATGCAAACATACGTAAGCAACAAGGCAGTAGACTGTATACCATTGGAGGTAATTAAGGTTCTGAACCCCATGACAATCACGTTTTCCCTGAATCATACCTTCATGCACCATCCTTTAATTATTATAATACATGTGAATATCTGTACTTGTAAAAAAAGGTATTCAGCCCCTCTTTAAATTCTGTAACTGCTTAAGCCATTACCTCCTAATGCACTAGGGCGTGCGACAGCTTAAAGAGAAACTCCAAACTAGAATTGAAGTTTATCCCAATCAGTAGCTGATACCCCCTTTTACATGAGAAATATGATGCTTTTCACAAACAGACCATCAGGGGGCGCTGTATGACTGATTTTGTGCTGAAACCTCTCCCACAAGAAGCTCTGAGTACCGCGGTACTCTGGGCAAACTGCCACAATGTAACAATGTTCACAGACAGGAATTAGCTGTTTACAGCTGTCTCTAACAGCCAAAACAGCTAGGAGCAGCTACATAACCTGCCCACAGTAAAAATGTCACCATGTAATAAATGTCAAAATGTAAATCGGGGAGAGGAATTTACAATGAGCAAACACTGACTAAATCATTTATACATAATTATTGTAAAAATGAAGCACTTTTTTTTTACTACATTATTTTCACTGGAGTTCCTCTTTAATGCACACACGAACTGTGATTAAACCTTTAGCCTTTTACTTACCTGGGGCTTCTTCAAACCCTCATAGTCCGTGAGGTCCTGTAGAATGTACTCTCGCACTTACACTTGATCTCATTGTGGATTTATTTACAAATAGATTAATGTACAACTTATGGCATATGAAATATTGAATGCTAGCTAAGGGAATGGGGAAAACACAAGGGAGGCATCCTATCTACTCTGTCTCATCATACTCACATGTTCAGGTCACTCTTCTTCCATGTCTCATCACTGTGAGCCAGAGATCCCGATGTAGATTCTCTTGATATATCAGGTGAAGATCCTGCCTCCATGGCAAAGAGCACCAGTTGGGTGTTGATGCCAGTTTAATAGTTCATCTGTGGCAAGAACATCAATTGTAAATACAACATTAACAGGTTCCTGTAAAATCTCCAAACCTAGTTCTGTAGAGGCTCCTTGAAGTCACATCCTGGGGCTATCACTCCCAGCTGGGATCCACTCAATCACTATGAAATACAACGGTTTATTCAGTCAATGCCAATACAATGAGATTTTGAGAAGTATTTATGACACCCAGATGGTCAGGTTTGCTAGCCATGAAGGCATGTCCAAAGTAATGCAGTTTATGTAGATTTGGAATATTATAAACTCCAACATCTCCTCTTGTGCCTGAATGGCACCCACAGCCGAGACAAGGTCCTCCAGCACCCAAGGCTGAGACACCGAAGTGCGCCCCTCCATCCCTCCCACCCCAGCCGTCACACACTGATTGCAATTAGATTAAAAGGTGTCCCAGGGCCCCCGACCCCCTCCCCCCAACACCTTAATCTCTAGTCATCTGGCTTGCAGTCACTGCCATGTATCCCCTTTTCTTATTTCTCTCTGCTTCAAACACAATGGTGGAATGTTAGCTGAGTGAGTTGTGCACATTGAGTGTGAGTTGGCTACATTGAGTCACAAAACATTTTCTGCTGGGTAAAAGCAACCGAACAATATCTCCCCCAGGCAGTATAGTTCCATGGTTACCTGGAGTTATATTTTCTGTAGACACAATCATTTGAGGTATCCAGCTAAAGGGGCCAAACATTCATCAGGAACCCATCATTCACAACCACACATACTCACTAATAGAGTTGGGCCGAACCTCCGATTTTAGGTTCGCGAACCGGGTTCGCGAACTTCCGCGGAACGTTCGGTTCGCGGAAAAGTTCGCGAACCGCAATAGACTTCAATGGGGAGGCGAACTTTGTAAAAAAAAATTCTGCTGGCCACAAAAGTGATGGAAAAGATGTTTCAAGGGGTCTAACACCTGGAGGGGGGCATAGCGGAGTGGGATACACGCCAAAAGACCTGGATTTAACGCAATGCAGTGGCGGGTTCACTGAACAGGTATACAGTGGCGGGTTCACTGAACAGAACAGGTATACAGTGGCGGGTCCACTGAACAGAACAGGTATGCAGTGGCGGGTTCACAGAACAGGTATGCAGTGGCAGGTTCACTGAACACAACAGGTATGCAGTGGTGGGTTCACTGAACAGGTATACAGTGGCGGGTCCACTGAACAGAAGAGGTATGCAGTGGCGGGTTCACTGAACACAACAGGTATGCAGTGGTGGGTTCACTGAACAGGTATGCGGTGGTGGGTTCACAGAACAGGTATGCAGTGGTGGGTTCACAGAACAGGTATGCAGTGGCAGGTTTACTGAACAGGTATGCAGTGGTGGGTTCACTGAACAGGTATGCAGTGGTGGGTTCAATGAACAGGTATGCAGTGGTGGGTTCACAGTACAGGTATGCAGTGGTGGGTTCACAGAACAGGTATGCAGCCAGGAACAAGCTAAGCCTAACTAATCTTTCCCTATGAGAGACAGTCTGCAGCAGCTCGCTCTACTCTCACTAATGCAGGCACACGAGTGACCGTAATGGCCGCCGCTGCCTGCCTTATATAAGGGGGTGGGGCTCCAGGGGCTAGTGTAGCCTAATTGGCTACACTGGGCCTGCTGACTGTGATGTAGAGGGTCAAAGTTGACCCTCCATGGTGCATTATGGGGCGAACCGAACTTCCGCAAATGTTCACCTGCGGGACGTGAACGCGAACCACGGAAGTTCGCATGGAACCGTTCGCAGGCGAACCGTTCGGCCCAACTCTACTCACTAAACTAATATGCCACTAATTAATATAATAAAGGTAAATATATAACAATATATCCATCTTGCATCACTTGAACTTTACAAATTACATCATCTCACCATGTTAATTAACATTAGTTTTATTTTTCATTGATATCATTTTATAAATGTATGTTAGAGACACATCATACCCATTAATTATCCATTGCAACCTATTATCACTAATGTATCTATCTGTTAGTTTACCTGTCTACATAGATTATGTGTAAGGAAGTACACAAATATTCAAAAACTACATATACTGTAATATCACTGTAATATCACAGGTCACAATTTCAGTTGAGTTAGTAATTGCCTCATCTCACTGCAAAACACATTTACATAGTTATTTGGGTTGAAAAAAGACATATGTCCATTGAGTTCAAAATAAAGTACAACACTAGCCTGCACCCTCACATATCTCTGTTGATCCAGAGGAAGGTGAAAAAACCTCACATGGCATGGCTTCCCCCTAAATTGTCCCTAGATTACAAATTTATGATACATACACTACACAATACATACATAAATATATGTGAGGAAACGCGGAAAAGCCGCCGCGTGTGCCAAGAGCTAGGCGGCTGACTCCGCGTCCTACGCGACGGTTTGCACGCGTCTGGTGGTGTGGTGGAACGCGGAAAAGCTGCCGCATGTCCTGACAGCAAAGCGGCTGTTTGCATGCAGCAGCATGTGCTTGGTGTGGCTGGGTCTGTTAGTGCACCTAGGCAGATGGAGAGCTATGCTCGCGCGGGTCTGAATTCAGGACCTTTATACCTGCAGAGGAAGTGTCAGCTGATCAGGAAGGTCAGCTGATTCCTGCAGGACTCATGATTGGCTGAATGGTTCGGGCGGGGCAGCAGAGTCCAGCAACTATATATTCTGCTGCTTATTCAGTTGCTGGTTGTCTGGCGTTGCGATCACATACGTGGGAGCACCCAGATCCGTAGTCAGATCCGCAAGTGTGCCGGGACCAGCTGGAGCTTTAATCCTACACTTAGCTAGTTTCTGTTGATAGCTTAAAGTACTAGTTTGATTGTGATTATCTGTTTTGACCTTTTGCCTGCCTGACTATCCTCCTGAACTCTGATCTTGTACCTCGATATTTCTGATACTCTGTTGCCGAACCCCGGCTCGTCCTTAGACTCTGCTTCTGCCTACTGATCTTGTACCTCGATATTTCTGATACCCTGTTGCCGAACCCTGCCTGTACCTGACTCCGCCTTTGCCTCTTGATATTGTACTTTATCTGTCCGTGTGTGTACGACCTGGCTTGTCCGACCTCGAGAACCGACCTCACTGTTGGAGGCGGTTCCCCGTTCTATCAGTGACACTTCCTCCAGAGTGTTACTTTTAGACAATCCTTCCTACTCGCAGCCTGACTCCTCCCATCTTGGAGAGTCCAGGTCTTCGGAAGGAATCCGTGCAGTATACCTTACTGCGCTGGGGCCTAGTCCTCAAAGTGTTACTGTTACACCAAACACTACACTCTATTCAGGTGAACAGAGGTTAGCTGGTATATCGGATTATCGGTGATACTGCAGATCACTTATAATCTGGTATACATCTGTATTCCCAGTGATACTGCAGATCACCGGTAATCAGATCCTCTCTGTGCTTCACCGATCGTTACAGAACGCCAGACCAAAAAACAGATGGACGCACGCGCTGACCCTCTGACTGTGCTTGCCACTTCGGGTGGATAGCATCCATCAAGCACTGGGCCAGCACAAAGCCTTAATTGATGCTCTATCAGTCTCTGTGCGAACCCTTCAGACGTCAGTTGATTCGGTGCGATCCCCTCCTAGTGATGACATACGTATGCCCGTACCTGATACATTTTCCGGCCACAAGTCTGACTTTCGGAATTTTAAGAGTAGAGTGTTATCATATTTTGAGCTGAGACCCCGATCCTCGGGAACTGAGACCCAACGGGTCATATTTATTAAGACCTTACTAACTGGTGACTCCCAGACCTGGGCGTACAATTTGCCGGCCAGTGATTTAGCCCTTACTTCGGTAGAGGAATTCTTTAAAGCCATGGCAGTGATTTACGACGACCCTGACCTTGCTGCGACCTTTGAGCGGAAGCTTAAGCTTTTGCGGCAAGGCAGTGGTCCAGTCGAAGATTACACGGCCGAATTTCGTAGGTGGTCAGTTACGGTGGTTAGGTTTGACAACTATGCCCTGTTAGACTACTTCCTGTCTGGGTTGTCGGATGAGGTCTCCGACCTAATGTTAAGCCAACCCGAGCCCAAGACAGTCGATGAGGCCATCTCGAATCGACCGTAGGCTACGCCATCAAAGACAAACTAGGGGCAGTCATCGTGTCAGGGTGACTTCCTACGCAGCACCTCCTGCTGCACCCCTAGTAACTCCATCTCCTGCTGTCTCATCGTCTCCGGTCTTGCCGCCACCTGAACCGATGCAGATCGGTCGGTCTAAGTTGACCCAAGTGGAGAGAAGACGGAGAATGTCTGAGCAATTATGTCTATACTGTGGTGAAGGGGGGCATAGGGTACGAGACTGTCCCATTAAACCGGATAAAAATAAGCCGAGAAACGCTATCGCCTAGGAGTTGTAAGGGGTGACACCCTGGGCGCTCAACTCACACCCCTAAAAGAAAGACGTTTACTCCTTCCTTGTACGATTACGTGGGGGGACAAATCTGAAGCCACAAAGGCCTTTCTTGATTCAGGCTCCGTGGCTAACTTTATGAGTTCAGAGTTCGCAGAAAAGTTGGGCATTCCGCTCACCCCAGTAAGACCACCTATCCAGGTTACTGCTGTGGACGATTCCCCGCTGCAAAGGGACCGTCCGCTGTCTCAGACACCAGAGGTGGAAGTCACTATTGGGGTTCTGCATAACGAAAGTCTAAGTTTCTTTGTATTACACATGACCACCTCCACAATTGTTTTGGGTATGCCCTGGCTGCAGCTCCATTCGCCACAGATTAATTGGGCTGCGGGACAATTAACTAGTTGGTCAGACTTCTGTTCCCAACAGTGTCTAGGGAAGGTGACTTTAGGTCAGACCAAGTTTCATGTGGAGCGTGTTCCCGAGAAATTCTCCGAGTTCTCAGATGTATTCTGTCCCAAGGCTGCTGACAAGTTACCTCCTCATCGCCCTTTTGATTGCCCCATCGATCTCCATGCCGGTTGTATGCCCCCTAGGGGTCACCTGTATAATTTGTCTGGACCAGAGAAAATAGCGATGCAGGAGTACATTCGTGACAATTTAGCCAAAGGGTTCATTCGCCCCTCCCGGTCGCCTGCAGGGGCCGGTTTCTTTTTTGTTAAGAAGAAAGACGGAGGGCTTCGACCTTGCATCGACTACCGTGGCCTGAATAAAATCACGGTGAAGAATCGATATCCGTTACCATTGATAGATGATTTATTTACGCAGGTCACGAACGCCAAGTTCTTTTCAAAATTAGATCTGAGGGGTGCATACAATTTGATCCGCATTAGAAAGGGCGATGAATGGAAGACGGCCTTCAACACTCCCGACGGGCATTACGAGTACTTAGTGATGCCCTTCGGGTTGTGCAATGCGCCAGCCGTCTTCCAAGAATTAATCAACGAGGTATTCAGGGAGGTGTTGGGTAGTTTTGTGCTAGTATATCTTGACGATATACTGATCTATTCCAACAACCTCTCCGAGCACAGGGTCCACGTTAAATTCGTGTTGGACAAATTGAGGCAAAATATGCTGTATGCCAAGTGGAGAAATGTATTTTCGAGGTGACCACTGTCACATTTCTAGGGTATGTGATTTCCACCTCAGGCTTGTCAATGGATCCTGCCAAGGTCACAGCTGTCCTGGAATGGCCACAGCCAGTGGGGTTGAAGCCCCTGCAGAGATTTTTAGGTTTTGCGAACTACTATAGGAGGTTCATAAAGGGGTACTCCACGATAATTGCCCCTCTCACCAGTCTCACAAAAAAGGGGGCAGATACCACCCACTGGTCTCCTGAGGCTGTGGCAGCCTTTTCGCACTTGAAAAAACTGTTTTGCTCAGCGCCTATTTTAAGACATGTAGACACGTCCTTTCCCTTTATTGTGGAGGTTGACACTTCGGAGGTTGGGGTAGGGGCGGTGCTGTCTCAGCGGTCAGGGTTACAAGGCAGATTGCATCCATGCGCTTATTTTTCCCGTAGGTTTTCTGCAGCAGAGAAAAACTACGACATAGGCAACCGGGAACTTCTGGCCATTAAATTGGCATTTGAAGAATGGCGCCACTGGTTGGAGGGGGCAGAGCACACGATCACGGTTTATACTGATCACAAAAATTTGGAATACATCGAGGGGGCTAAGAGACTAAGTCCCCGACAGGTCCGTTGGTCTTTATTTTTTACGAGATTCAGATTTATTATCACGTACACTCCAGGCAGCAAAAACATCAAGGCAGATGCCCTGTCCAGATGTTTCGAATTAGAGACAGCACAGCCCCCCGCTCCTGAGTCCATCATCCCGCAAAGGCTGGTATTAGCAGCCACAGAGACCTGGGAGGATTGGACAAAAGCTTTGGGTCCCTTTCAGCAGGATGTCCCTGAGGGATAACCAGAGAGGGGTTTTGTTTATCCCACTACCTTTTCGTCTACAGGTCTTACAAATGTTTCACGCCCATAAGAATGCTGGTCACCCTGGTGCTGCCAGAACACAGGATCTGATCGCCAGGTGTGCTTGGTGGCCTTCTATGGCAACAGACTGCAAGGAGTATGTCAGGGAGTGTGCGGTATGTGCCAAGAGTAAACCCTCCCGGCAGGCACCTGTCGGTACCTTGCAGCCTTTGCCCGCCCCGAGTGAACCATGGATTTTGTGGGTGAACTCCCCAGGTCTGAAGGCATGTCGGTCATTTGGGTGGTAGTCGACCGCTTCAGCAAAATGGCCCATTTCGTGCCCTTGAAAGGACTCCCCTCGGCCCAGGAATTGGCCGACCTATTTATCATCCACATTTTCCGGCTGCACGGCATTCCGGAAAACATTGTGTCCGATCGGGGAGTCCAATTCATCTCTAAATTCTGGAGGGTATTTTGCCACCAAATGGGCATGAAGCTGTCTTTCTCGTCAGGCTACCACCCACAGACCAATGGGCAGACCGAACGAATTAATCAGTCTTTTAAAAACAGTTCTTAAGATGTTATGTTGCGGAGACACAGAATGATTGGGTAAAGTTTCTGGCTTTTGCAGAATTCGCACAGAATAATTTGAAGAGTTCTTCTTCTGGTTTTTCTCCATTCCAGATTGTGACAGGGAGGTCGCCCAAGTTCTCCCCGCTGCCAGTTGCCTCTTCTCCGTTTCCCGCACTGGAGGATTGGCAGAAGTCACTCAAGGGGCAATTGGGGAATTGTTAGAGAGAATTTGCAGAAAGCGTTCCAAAGTCAAAAGGGTCAAGCGGACAAGAGACGTTCCATGGAATGGAAGTTTCAGCCAGGGGATTTAGTCTGGGTGTCCACACGTCACTTGAACCTGAAGCAGCCATCTGCCAAACTGGGCCCCAGGTTTGTGGGTCCATTTTCTGTGACCAAGAAGATCAACAACGTCACTTATGCCATTGATCTTCCTGCCAGCATGCGGGGCGTAAGGTCGTTTCACGTGTCCCTACTCAAACCTGCGGTTCATGTGGGTCCTATTCCTCCTCCTCCTGTGATGGTGGAGAACCAACCCGAGTATGAGGTAGAGAAAATCTTAGATTCGCGCATTGTACAGAACTCAGTACAATATCTGGTGCATTGGAAAGGGTATGGCATTGAGGAGAGACAATGGGTACCTGGGAACCGCATGCATGCGGACGAATTAAGGAAAGAGTTTCACGCTTTACATCCCGAGAAACCTGGTAGGAGTTGTCCGGAGTCCACTCCTCGTGGGGGGGGGGGGTACTGTGAGGAAACGCGGAAAAGCCGCCGCGTGTGCCAAGAGCTAGGCGGCTGACTCCGCGTCCTACGCGGCGGTTTGCACGCGTCTGGTGGTGTGGTGGAACGCGGAAAAGCTGCCACATGTCCTGACAGCAAAGCGGCTGTTTGCATGCAGCAGCATGTGCTTGGTGTGGCTGGGTCTGTTAGTGCACCTAGGCAGATGGAGAGCTATGCTCGCGCGGGTCTGAATTCAGGACCTTTATACCTGCAGAGGAAGTGTCAGCTGATCAGGAAGGTCAGCTGATTCCTGCAGGACTCATGATTGGCTGAATGGTTCGGGCAGGGCAGCAGAGTCCAGCAACTATATATTCTGCTGCTTATTCAGTTGCTGGTTGTCTGGCGTTGCGATCACATACATGGGAGCACCCAGATCCGTAGTCAGATCCGCAAGTGTGCCGGGACCAGCTGGAGCTGTAATCCTACACTTAGCTAGTTTCTGTTGATAGCTTAAAGTACTAGTTTGATTGTGATTATCTGTTTTGACCTTTTGCCTGCCTGACTATCCTCCTGAACTCTGATCTTGTACCTCGATATTTCTGATACTCTGTTGCCGAACCCCGGCTCGTCCTTAGACTCTGCTTCTGCCTACTGATCTTGTACCTCGATATTTCTGATACCCTGTTGCCGAACCCTGCCTGTACCTGACTCCGCCTTTGCCTCTTGATATTGTACTTTATCTGTCCGTGTGTGTACGACCTGGCTTGTCCGACCTCGAGAACTGACCTCACTGTTGGAGGCGGTTCCCCGTTCTATCAGTGACACTTCCTCCAGAGTGTTACTTTTAGACAATCCTTCCTACTCGCAGCCTGACTCCTCCCGTCTTGGAGAGTCCAGGTCTTCGGAAGGAATCCGTGCAGTATACCTTACTGCACTGAGGCCTAGTCCTCAAAGTGTTACTGTTACACCAAACACTACACTCTACTCAGGTGAACAGAGGTTAGCTGGTATATCGGATTATCGGTGATACTGCAGATCACTTATAATCTGGTATACATCTGTATTCCCAGTGATACTGCAGATCACCGGTAATCAGATCCTCTCTGTGCTTCACCGATCGTTACATATATGACTAGGATAGGGACTAGATTGTGAGCTCCTTCGAGGGACAGTGACAAAATAATATATATACTCTGTACAGTGCTGCGGAAGATGTCAGCACTATATAAATACTAAATAATAATAATAATAAATTGTCCAATTAGCCCCAAAAGGGACAAAAAATATATTTCCTGATGCCACATGGCAATCAGATAAAATCCCTGGATCAACACTACTAGGAATTACCTAGTAATAATAGCCATGGATGTCTTTCAATGCAAGGAAAGCATCTAATCCCCCCTTAAACGCAGATATAGAAATTGTCATAACTAGTTCCTGTGACAATACATTCTACATTTTAATCACTCTCACTGTCAAGAGCTTTTTACTAAATATGTGGCTAAAACCTTTTTCCTCCATGCGCAGATCATGTTCCCTAGTAATTTTCAAAAGCCTAGGGACAAGAATCTCATCTGCTATTATATTGCCCTCTATTGTATTTATGCATGTTAATTAGATCTCCTCTAATGCTAGGTACACACTATGAGATTTTTTGGCAGATGAGTTATTTCCAACATGTCTGATCTGATTTCTGATCGATTAAATCTGATAGAAGTTTACAGAAAACACTTGAAAATCGTTCGGAAAACAATCAGAAAAGAATCGGAAATCAGCTCTGAAAGAAAATCTAACAGATATAATCTCAGAGTGCGTACCTAGTATTAGGCATCTTTTCTCCAGAATAAATAAACCCAGTTTATCTAACCTTTCTTCTAATCAATTTTGTTGCTCATCTCCGCACCTGCTCTAAAACTGCAATATCTTTCCTGTAATGCGGTGCTCAGACCTGAATTCCATATTCCAGATGTGCCCTTACTAGAGAGTTAACCAGGGGCAATATTATGTTAGCATCCTGAGTTTTTATTTCCCTTTTAATTCTTCCCAAAATGTTAATTGCTTTAGCTGCAGCAGCTTGGCATTGAATACCATTTTGGACTTGTTGGCGATGAGTACTTCTAAGTTCTTCTCCAAGTTTGATGTCCCTATCTGCAGGGCCGGTTCAAGTAACAGTTGGGCCCTAGGGCAAAATTAGCCTGGGGGCCGTCCAACAGACACCCCCCGACCAAAAAGCGTCATTAGAGGCCCTTTGTTGCAGCCAAACTTCCCTCCTGGGCCCCTGAGCTGGCTGCTGACCCTCCCCCAATCACCTCCCAACTTAACAGACTCTGCAGAGACCCTGGAGAGCAACAGTTAACATGGGGAGGGACAACTTCGGGCTCCTACAGGCTCTGGGGCCCTGGGGCAGTTGCCTATTTTTTTCTATGGTAGCTCCGGCCCTGCCCATCTGTATCCTGTTTATTTTGTATGCTGCTAGACCGATGCTTTACATCTGACTACATACAATTAATCAATTACTGTGGATTGAGAATAATGTAAATAATAAAAAATGGTTTAACTTCTAATCAGTTAATATTAGCTTTACACTACACCATTTGTGCAAAGACATGACAAGTTCAGATACTATCAGCCCCAATTATATATTTGAAGATTGGGCTTAATTATCAAATTAGCTGGACACCAAGATTTTATACAAAATGAATACTGATCAGGTTTTTATCTATAAAGCAACCTATTATATTTACAGCATTCAATACCTTTAAACTATCATCTTAAACACATTATTCTCCTAGGATCATTTTAACATGTGAGTGGACTCTGCCCTATTTAGCTAAATACAAGTTTGTCTTTCTCAGTAACATTTAACCTCTGCTACTCCTATAGAATGCACTGCACTTTACTGAAGACTTGGCTATGTTAATCATTCTTACTGTTGTCGTTAGATCAGAATCAGAATCAGAATAAATTTATTTTCGCCAAGTAAGTTTGCACCTACAAGGAATTTGTCTGTGCATATCTTTGAATGCATTTGCAAAACAAACAATCTACAGTAACAATAGGAACCGTTTAAATTGAACCTGAAATCAGAATTTCCTCTCTGCTTTTAAAGATGCCACCCACTGTATTTCCGCACACACTGCTGAATTCTGTGTTTTGGGGTAACACCTAATTGTTATGTGGGGGATCTGTCTGTTTAATTATAATGTAAAACATATCTATTTTGTTATGTGCAGTTTGTAAGGTAACAAGGGCCTTATTTTTTACTAAAGGATATTGGCCTTCAGTTTTGCTTGGGAGGCCCACTGTTACGATTGGTGTCAGCACGCAGAGAGAATCTGATTATTGGTGATCTGCAGTATCACCAAGAATGCAGATATATACCCGATTATTGATGATCTGCAGTAGCACCGATAATTAGATATATTGCTAACCTTTGGACACCTAAGGATAAGTGAGTAAGTGTTTGGTGTAACAGTAATACTTTGAGTAATGTACCTGCTGAGCAGGTGGTATACAATATAGAGACACAGCTCTGGGAGAACAGGAACCTTCCAGCAGCCTGAAGCTCTCCGGGGGGAGGAGTCAGGCTGGAGACGGGAAGGACCTAGGAGTGAATGACACCTAAGATGGATGTCACTGATCTGGAGACTATCTCTTTTAAGGGGAGAGATATCTCTCGAGGTCGGGCACACCGGGTCGGCAACACACTGACAGATAAAGTACAAAGACAGAAGGCTGATTCAGTATCCAAGTCAAGCAGGGTCTGGCAACGGAATATCAGATATACGAGGTACCGAATCAGAAGACAGAGGAGTAGTCAGAAAAGCTATAAGTCATAACATATATCAAACAATGCCTATTCTGGGTGCGAGGTCCGTGGTCTCAGCACCCCGGAACTAGTCTGAAGAATACACAGATGATAATACAGTATTCCCTAGACTGGGTGCGAGGTCCGTAGTCTCAGCACCCTGGAACTAGTCTGAAGTATAACACAGATGATAACACAGTTTCCTAAGCTGGGTGTGAGGACCTTGGTCTCTACACCCTGGAACTAGCTTAAGCATAAACAGAATACAATTCAAATAATCTGGCTAAGTGTGTATTCCCAGGTCCACCTGGTTCAAACACACTGAGGATCTGACTAGGTCTGAGTGCTTCCACGTAGTGATCGCAACGGCAGACAACTTGCAAGTGACCAGCAGGAACTATATATGGAGTAGTGCTCTCCAGCACCACCCCTAATTGCTCAACCAATAGTATCCCGCTCAGGAGTCAGCTGATCGGCGTGGTCAGCTGACTCTTCCTGCTTAGTATAAGAATTCTGCCTCTCAGCGTGTGCGCGTGTATTCCTAAGTCTATGTGCACTAACAGACTCAGCCACACCAGAGACACGCTGCCGCGTGCAAACCGTCGCGCTGGACGCGGAACCAGCCGCCTTACTGTTGCTGCATGCAGCGGCTTTTCCGCGTTTTGCCCTGCTACCAAACACACGCTTCCGCGTGCAAACCGCCGCACTGGCCGCGGAATCAGCCGCCTGCTCAGTAGCACATGAGAGATCGCGGCTTTTCCGCCATCTCTCACACCCACTGTCTTTGAATTACAGTACTGCTAGGATCATGTACATTTGGCTCTGCCCACAACCCATGACCACACTTCACACTTACTTTTAACTGTCACCTTCCCAATACCCAGGGCCCCCAGATCTTCCGGGATCCTAACAATGCTCCTGAACCACATCCACTTTTGGCATATGCTACTACCGTACAATTTACTTAAAGGACAACTGTAATGAAAGGGATATGGAGGCTGCCATATTTATTTCATTTTAAAGGACATCGAAGGTGAAAATAAACTGATGAGAAAAACAATTGTATCTATCCTCAGTCTCCTAAAAATTACTTTATTTTAGATATCCCACAGTTTTATTTTATATTTAAATCTAGTTTTTACTGTTTCATTGTCTCTGTTCAATGACACCTTCACTGAAGTGTGTCAGAGCTCAAATCTATAAATTGATTACCCTTTTTATCTCTTTCCTACTCTAAGAAGCCATTTACTGACAGGAAAGCGTTGTAGCTGTAATTACTTATCAGTAAGAGTTATGCTATAGTCTGACTCAGTCCGACCCATTTGCATACCTGATGTTTAACTTTTTCAGGCAGAGAAAGAAAAAAAGGAACACAGCCTAGATATTTGTGTGCTTGGCACAGTACATACACATGTCTATCTCATCATGTCACATGTCAACTCGGTTGTCCTTTAACCACTTCAGGACCACAGGCTTTACCCCCTAAAGACCAGGCCATTTTCCACAAAAATGGCCACTGCAGCTTTAAGGGCTCGCTGCAAGGCTGCACAACTCAGCACACAAGTAATTCCACCCCTTTTCTTCCCACCAAAACAGCTCTCTGTTGGTGGGGTCTGATTGCACCCCAGGTGTTTTTTTTTTTAAATAATTATTTATGTCTGCATTTTTCTAATACTTTTTACAATTTTCTTCCTCTTTTTTCCTGAAACTCCACAGTATAGATTGGTCGAGCACCCTGTAAGGGCCCGTTCACACCTGAGCGGGAATTGCGCGATTCCCGCTCACGGCAAACCGCTAGCGGTTCTGCAAGAACCGCTACACAATGTAGCGAGTGACAGTGTTCTCACTGCCGCGGTTGCGGTTAGCGATAACCGCAACCGCGCTGCAAGCAGCGGTTTGCCAGCGCCGAGCGCTCCGCGATTAGCGATCGTGATTAGCGTGCATAGCACGCTAATCACGACCGCTCCAAAACCGCCGCAGTGCCCAGTGATTTTTCCGAGCTAATCACGGGGAAATCACTCTCACAAAACGCAGGCGGTAATCGCCGGCGTTCTGAGATTTTAAGTGTGAACGGGCCCTAAGGGAGTGTTATCAATGGCAGTTACACATAACTTCTCTGGTAGCCCTAAGGCAGGAATTCCAAGGTCTTGTGCTAAAGTTTTATCCATAAAATTACCTGCAGCCCCACGATCAACAAAAGCTTGACAGATAAATGATTTTTAACCCCAATTAATATCAACTGGTAATAGCACACGTTCATTTTTAAGAGGAAATACCTGCTCGCTTAGATGGGTTTCGTCGACCCCATCTAAGCGCTGGAGTTTTCCGGCTTCCTCTTTTCCGGGCATACTCGAGCCAGATGACCTTAACCTCCGCAGTATAGACAGAGACCCTCATTACGCCTTCTGGTCTTTTCTGCAATGGAGAGCTTGGAAGAGCCCATCTGCATGGGTTCTTCAGACTGGGTAGCGATGGCGCCACCTTGTGGAGCTGTAACAGAAGTAAAGGGAACTGGAGGAGCTCTACCTTGTTGTTTTTAACGGACTCAACAGTCAATACTTATGGCCAAGGTGATGGCCTCCTCTAAAGAGACTGGAACTGGGTGACTCAACACAATGGGCTTGATTCACAAAGCGGTGCTAACCTACTTAGCACGTCTAAAGTCTTTAGACGTGCTAACCAGGGTGCTAAGTAGGTTAGCACCGGATTTCTCAATTGAGAAAACCGGTGCTAACCTACTTAGCACCCTGGTTAGCGCGCCTAAAGACTTTAGACGTGCTAAGTAGGTTAGCACCGCTTTGTGAATCAAGCCCAATGTCCTTGATGATTTCAGAGAGACCAAATAGGAACTGATCAAGCAGAGCAGAGTCATTCCATTTTGTGGACACTGACCATCTCCGGAATTCAGAGGCATATTCTTCAGCACGGATTTTCTGAACTGCTGTAGAAGTTATATCTGGATCGGAGGACAGCACTCCCATTGCTTTGAAGAATTCGTCTACAAAAGATAAAGCTATATGATCTGGAGGTAGTCCAAATGCCCAAGTCTGAGGTTCCCCCCTGAAGCAAAGATATAATAATGGCAATCCTTTGAGATTCAGAACCTGAGGCAACAGGTCTTACACGAAAGTACATAAGACAATTGTTCATAAAGTTACTGAACTGACTGCGGGATCCAGAAAACTTCTCAGGCAGAGGTAACTTTGGTTCCACAAAAGTCCCAGGAGGCAGCGGGCGAACCTGAGAAGTTGAAGAAGAAGCATCTTGAGGAGAAACAACTTGATTAGGTTTCTGTTGAGCGGCAACCATTTGAGTCTGATGACGCAATTCTTCCATGCTGTGTTTTTAGGCCCGTGATAATGTCAGGCCTGTAGGAATATCCACCCACGAATCGGCTCCAATGCCCAAATCTAACTCCACACGCTTCACCCTATGTGGCATGTCCCCGATTGAACGGGAGGTGAGGAAGTAACACCTGCCCGACTTCGGTTACACCCAGGCCTTTAGTGTGCAAGGTATTGGAGCTGAATGCAGGGTGAGTGAATAAACTTCCAGGCCAAACAAGGATTCAGAGTAAGCAAAGTCCAGTAACAGTCCAGGGTCATACACGGGTGCTCAAATATATATCGCGGTACAGGAGGGCTAGGTAAAAGAGAGGTCAAAAACTTATCCGAGGTCAAACCAGGCAGCAAACAGTCATGAGGTAATCCAGGCAAGAGGTCAGTACAGGCAGCAGGCAAGGGAAGGTCCAATAACAAGCAGAGGTTGAAGTCCAGGTAATCCAATATAACAAGATAGTACAATACCAGCAACCAGCAAGCTAGAGCTATCACGGGCAATGTGTTACAGAAAAAGCAGTGTTTTAATACCTTCAATCAATCCAATCAGTGGCCAGCCACTCACACATCACCCAATCAGCAATGAAAGCCCTGCCTGAAGGTCAGCTGCTAAGGAGTCAGCTGACCTGACACCCAGCCAATCAAAAATCTAAAACCCCTGCCTGAGTGTCAGCTGACTAGGATGTCAGCTGACACTAAAGTCTGCACTTTCTTAATAAATAGGACAATAGGACGGACGCCTAGGCAGATGCATCCGCCCCCTTGCCAGCCTGGAGTGAGAGTATGCATCCCTGTTGCCATGGACGCGGCAGCTGATGTGCAAGCCAGGAGAGTGCGCCGACCCGGAAGGACAAGAAGCCGCACAAATCTCGTCCGGGATGGGCGCCTCGCTAGATCCTACAGGTGAGTTCCTGATATTACACCCCCCCCCCCCCCCGCCCCGAGGGGTGGCCTCAGGACACTCTAATCGAGGCTTATTAGGACATTTATCATAAAATTAGCTTATTAACTGCTCAGCATGAACTTGTTTAGCGGGTACCTAAGACCTTTCCTCAGGTCTGTACCCCTTCCAATCAATAAGAAATTGTAACGATTTTGTAACATCTGCAACTATGGCGGCTGCGGACACGCAGTGTATACCCACAGCCGCCTTTGTTCCCTGCTCACAGGCCTCATCCGTTCTGTCGGCGTCTAGCACGCAGGGAACGGTACTGTCTCGTGCTCATAGGGTCGCTGTATCGCGCGGGCGCGCACGGAGACAGGACCTTTATGCTGGAAGAGGGCGCGTCATCTGACCTGCCGGTCGGCTGACGTCAGAGGTGGCTCACGCCGCTCGGATTGGCTGATTGGTAAGGGGCGTGGCTGTGACCTCTCCTCTGCTTCTTAAGCCTTCACTGGTCATTTGCAACTTGTCTGCTGTTGCGAATACACTCGTGTTAGCGCTCAGACCTTAGACTAGTATCCGGTGTGCTTTGATCTGGGAGGAAACCAGGACAAGACTAGGACTATTGTTATATTGTATTACTAATAACCTGTGTATGATTCTGGCTATACTCTGACTTTGCTATTGCTCATCGATTCTGTACATCTGCCTATCTGACTTAGTTGCTGAACCTGTGCCTGATAACTCACTATTCTTCTGCCTCACGTTTCTGTACTGTATCTGCCTCTCAGTTGCCGAACCTTGCATGTCAGACCTCTCTACTCACCAGTGGGCCCTTGCCACTGGTGAGATGCTCTTTGACTGATATTCGCCAGCTCCTCTGGTGAGGTTCAGTTTAAGTTATACAGCTCCTGTGACTGATAGTACCTTACCAGCTCCTCTGGTAAGGTCCAGTTAAACTATTCAGTCGCTTGTGCTGATAGTACCTTACCAGCTCCCCTGGTAGGTTTAGCCAAACTTTGTTGTCACTCTTGCTGTTAGTACTTTACCAGCTCCTCTGGTAAAGCTTATTATTTATACTACTGTTGTTACAGCTAGTACCCACCAGCTCCCCTGGTGAGGTCTAGCACTGTTGTTTCAGATAGTACTCACCAGCTTCTCTGGTGAGATCTATGCATTTGTTCTACTGTTGCACCAAACTCTTTACACGTCTGTTTCTCAGCCTTCTATACTTGCATTACTGGTGATACTGCAGATCACCACATAATCGGGTATAGAGTCTGTATTATTTGTGATTCTGCAGATCACACAATAATCAGACGTCTGTGTGCTACACCAATCGTTACAGATTTCCTCACAAAATGGGAGTTTAAGATTCTCTCTACCTCAAACTCAGGTTCACCATAAATCTCCAGAGGAGCAGGAGGAAAATTAGACTGGACAACATTACTTGCAGGTTTCAAAAGAGAAACGTGAAATGAATTCACCCCTTTGACAGAGTTGGTCAATTTGACCCTCTAGGTAACATTGTTAATTTTTTCTAACATAAGATATGGACCAATAAATGTAGGACCAAATTTAACAGAAGGTTGCCGTAGAGAGATGTTTCGGGTTGACACCCAAACCAAATCTCCAGGGACAAACTCCACCTCTGAAGAATGATGACGATTTGCGAATGATTTTTGTTGTTTAACTTCAACCTTCAAATTCTCTTGAACCTGTTTCCACATACATAAAAAGAGAGAACCGAGAGCCAAATATAGTGTAGTATGTACTAATAAATGGGTAAAATAGAAAAGAGTACAAAGTTATACTCACAAACCAGGGTTACCTCCAGGCAACCACTGTAATAGGCAGGTGAGGAGATT
This sequence comes from Hyperolius riggenbachi, assembly GCF_040937935.1. Classification (NCBI taxonomy): domain Eukaryota; kingdom Metazoa; phylum Chordata; class Amphibia; order Anura; family Hyperoliidae; genus Hyperolius; species Hyperolius riggenbachi. The sequence continues at coordinate 199,054,046 of NC_090653.1, read as the reverse complement.
GTCCTGTCTTCACTCAGGGTTAAGAAGTCGCTCTCTGTAGATAGGAAGAACAAGGGGTATCCCCCTCCCCGAGGGGTGGATATTATGTCTAGTATAATGGATAACAGAGGCCCCAAAAGGATAAAATCAATTGTTAAAAAGTTTAAAAATGCTTTGGAGGCAGTTGGTGGACTTATCTCCTGTAAGCAGACACAACAAGCTGTGTATTCAACAAACAAAGTAGATTTATTGGTACACGCCAGGGTATATTCGCAACGCGTTTCACAGGTATATTCCCGCTTCCTCTGGCAATAATTAACAGGAGTACACACAGTGCAGTCTTAAGGTCACGATACGGGCCACTGTGAGGAGCCTCATCCTGAAATTCTCTTTAGAGTCTCTGATAGATCCCCAGATATATCCATATCAATGGCTGCTGCAAAAATACAATGTTTAGGAACAATAGACTCAGGTGTTTCAGAAGAAGAAATTTGAGCATCAAAACTACAGGACAAGGCATCAGCCTTGACATTTTTTGAACCAGGCTTATAGGTAATGGTGAAATTAAACCGCCAAAAGAACAACGCCCATCGTGCCTGATGGGGATTTAGTCTTTTGGCGTTTTCAATATATTCAAGGTTTTTATGATCCGTATAAACTGTAAGGTCAGCTGCTAAGGAGTCAGCTGACCTGACACCCAGCCTGAAGGTCAACTGCTAAGGAGTCAGCTGACCTGACACCCAGCCAATCAAAGATCTAAAACTCCTGCCTGAGTGTCAGCTGACTAGGATGTCAGCTAACACTAAAGTCTGCACTTCCTTAATGAATAGGACAGAAACATAGGCAGATGCATCTTCCCCCTTGCCATCCTGGAGCAAGAGTTCGCATCCCCGTTGCCATGGACGCAGCAGATGACGCACAAGCCAGGGGAGCACGCCGACCCGGAAGGACCAGAAGCCACGCAGATCTCGTCCAGGAGGGGCGCCTCGCTGGATCCTACAGGTGAGTTCCTGATAAGGCTCTAGCAGGATGTTTTTATAAGTCTGCTTGTCATTAAGTGATTAAGCAATACCAAGTGCCTGGCTATCCTGCTGATCTTCTGCCTCTAATTCTTTTAGCAAAAGACCCTAAACAAGCATGCAGCAGATCAGGTGTTTCTGACATCATTGTCAGATCTGACAGGATTAGCTGCATACAATTTTCTGGTGTGATTCAAACACTACTGCAGCCAAGTAGATCAACAGGGCTGCCAGGCAATTGGTATTGTTTAAAAGGAAATAAATATGGCAGCCTCCATATTCTTTTCACTTCAGTTGTCCTTAAAAGAAATCCTGAACTGAAAATAAACTTAAAGGAATACTATCGATTCACATATTTTTTTCAATTGACACAGGAATTGTTTGGGAAGTGCTGCTAAGTACTGGTGTATACATTTTAGTAGCAACTTCTTTGTTTACTGTTATCAAAATACATTTAAACTTTACTGACGCCAAAACTGACGGCTGACTGAGCCATGAGGAGAGGGAAAATTCCCCTCACACTTGATCAGTTAACTCTATGTGTGGCTCTGTGTGTGACAGAGAAGAAAGCTCCCAACAGCTGCAGCTTCTGTGTCCTGTGTTTCTGACTGACCTGTCTGAAGAGAGCAGAGGAAATGTAACTAATTGTCACAGCTTTTTCATACTGTTTTTGCTTTCAAAGTTTGATATGTTTGATATTTGCTTTCTGTAGTCTGATATGCAACTCTGGCTGTGCATTGAAGCAGACACCCCTTCTGCAATTGATTTGTCCCAATATAGCTAAATTCTACCCACAATAAATTACAGCTTTTGCCTCTGATATCTAACATGAAAAGTAGGAAAATGTTTACACAGCTACTTAGACATTATTTGCACGCTGTCATTTTAGAACACTTGGGTATCGATAGTATTCCTTTAAGAGATAATTAGTTGTATATGTAGTACTAATGGTAAATAGAACATTTGGAGAATAGAACTGAAACGTATATTGTTATTTTCAGTTTAAGTGCTTCCTTTTTTAAGACTGAATTCTAAACAACAGCCATTACAGTCCGATGGAAAAACTGCTTCATTCAGCTGCAAAAAACAGAAATAATGACCCTTTGAACTATTCAGCACTAAAATGTTATCAGCAATATCAGCCAGTGTTTTGACTTCTATTTATTTGTCAGGGCAGCAGGCTGTATTGGATTTGCTCGTTTGCATGGATAACAGCACTAGTTAACACTTGTAATACAGGGGGAAAAAAGGACTTTGGACAATTTTCTAGTAAGGTACAAGGTGTACCTATGTTTATCTCATCATGTCACTTGTCTGTTCAGGTACACTATAATATTCTATTATCTTCTGGTTAGTGACTTGCATTGGGTTGGGTTCTTACAATTTACCCAGTTTCTGCTTCAAGTTTGGGTGCCCTGCATTTGTGTGTGGATGGGTTGCATTCTGGGTGCAACCCAACTTGAAAGTGCAGTGAGTGAGTTGTACCAAACTAATTCTGCCTGGTTTAAATGACCAATAGTCAAAGGATGCCTGGCCATGGCCACTTGACTCAGAAGTAGGAAACGCAAGTGTAACCAACATGGCTATTCAGTACTTGTACAAAATACTGTATATTCTGTATGTAATCATATCTGGGATATGTGGTTCTATGAAATCAGATCTGAAACAGTTAGTCAATTGCTAAATAGTTTGCTGTTTGAAGTTTCCCCTTCTACATCTAGGTGGAGAATTCCTCTTACCAATAGGAAAGAAGCTTTTATACTGTGGATATTTTGTAGCCAATGAGAGAAAATCTTAGCTCAGAGAACAGAGAATTTGCTAGAAACTGGGTTGAGTGAGGTGGGAGCAGTGGAGTACTGCCTGGAAAGAGAAAGGAAAGCCTGATGGAGATCTGAAGAGCTGTGCTGACTGTCAGGTGAAATCCTTTACCTCACAGACCATGGTCCTGACATCACACTGTGGGAGGGGTTTCACCACAATATCAGCCATACAGAACCCCCTGATGATTCTTTAGTAAAAAGGAAAATATTTCTCAAGGGAAAGGGGGTATCAGCTACTGATTAGGATGAAGTTCAATTCTTAGTTACGGTTTCTCTTTAAAGTGCACTGAATGACTTACTGTGATTTTTGGGATTTAACATCTCTTGATTTGCTAGTGCTTCTTTGGGCCAAACCCTTTCCAGTGGCTTTGGAGGTGTCATTCTCTATTGCATTACTTTGCAAGCAACTGTTGGCATTCCATTATTGCCATAATTGTGAGTTCAGATGCTATGACCCATCTGTTAGAACATATTACTAGAAGGTAAATTGTTAATTTTATCTTTATTACTGAGTCTCCAGATCCAATAAAATTGCTTAGCATTATACTTCTTGTTTATGTGTATCACTGGAGGTTGTGGGTGTCACTGAAGTTGAACAAGAGCTGGACCCATTTAACACAGCTACACCTAAGGGTACGCTACAGAATTGAAGTCTTTTATAAGGAAAAGACCCGTAGCAGTGCCGTTTTGAAGGAGAGGATCGCAGTTTACAAAGTGCATTCACACTATCACAGACCTATATGACTGGAATGCTATATGTGATTAGAATGCTACAGCACACACAACTTTGAAGAGGACTCACGAGTTTCAAGTTATGAAATTTGTTGCCCTGGAGTCTAGGAAGGAGATTGTTCGCAGTGGAGCAGTATTTGTTTCCTGTCAGTGTATTGATGAAGAAAATTCAAAGATTACTGTATTGGCTCATTTGATTAAAAATCAAGGTTTTCTTATTAAGATTTTTATTTCTGTCCCTCCTTTCTCTTTATTATTACACCGTGGGTTCACATTAGAATTTAGTTAACCCTTGATGTTACAGAGACAAGAAATAAGGGAAAATTTCTTCAGAAAAAACAAAGAAAGCAATATTATTCCACCAGGGTTCTAGTCTATTGATCTTTTTTATCTCAGTTTCCATACTATAGATTGAACTTACCGGTATATGGCTATTCATATCTAAGAAGTTGGTGAATTAATGTAAATACTGTATCTGTTGTTGTAATGTTTAAATCATGTTTAATGTTATTTTCTATTAGCCAGCTAGTGTTCATTTTAAAGGACAGAGTGAAAGCAGGTTCAGGTCACTTTGTAGGTTAATAAGTGATGGCACCAACCAGCAAAAAATTAGCTCTGCAAGTGTGTCACTGCCAATAGTCATACAAGAGTTGGCAAGCTGAGAATGCAAATGACACCTTAATGGACACCATAGTTTTATGGTTACATAACTTACTTAAAGTTTTTCTTATCATTGTAATTATTATTATTTTTATTATTATTATCATTATGTATTTTGCACCAACTGTGCATTTCACATATTGGTTTATACCATTGTCTGTATTATTTTGTACCCCATGTTTGTTTGTTTCTTACTTTGTACAGCGCTACGGAATATATTGGTGCTTTATAAATCAATAATAATTATTATTATTTATAATTCTGGTTATGTGTAGCTTATGTACTGTATGAGTAGAGTGCTCTAGTGTTGGCTGTATTGATTTTTGAAGAGATGTTAGATAATGATAATTAGATGCATTTTTATATATATATTTTTGAGAACTGAGATTTGCTAACTAAAATTCAAATATTAGTGCAACCCTTTAACCACTTCCCGACTGCCGTGTATACAATTGGCGGCCGGGAAGTGGACGCCGCAAGGACCGCCGTATTGACAAAATGCGGCGGTCCTTGTATGGGCATGGGCGGAGCGATCGCGTCATCCGTGACGCGATCCTCCGCCTCCGCCGCTCACCCGCCGCAACATCCCGCCGGCCATACGGAAGCGCCGGCGGGATGTTAACCCGACGATCGCCGCATACAAAGTGTATAATACACTTTGTAATGTTTACAAAGTGTATTATACAGGCTGCCTCCTGCCCTGGTGGTCCCAATGTCCGAGGGACCACCAGGGCAGGCTGCAGCCACCCTAGTCTGCACCAAGCACACTGATTTCCCCCCCCCCTGCCCCAGATCGCCCACAGCACCCATCAGACCCCCCCCCCCCTGCCCACCCCCCAGACCCCTGTTTGCACCCAATCACCCCCCTAATCACCCATCAATCACTCCCTGTCACTATCTGTCAACGCTATTTTTTTTTTATCCCCCCCTGCCCCCCGCTCCCTCCTGATCACCCCCCCACCCCTCAGATTCTCCCCAGACCCCCCCCCCCATGTACTGTATGCATCTATCCCCCCTGATCACCTGTCAATCACCTGTCAATCACCCGTCAATCACCCCCTGTCACTGCCACCCATCAATCAGCCCCTAACCTGCCCCTTGCGGACAATCTGATCACCCCCCCCCCCACACCAATAGATCGCCCGCAGATCCGACATCAGATCACCTCCCAAATCCATTGTTTACATCTATTCTCTCCTCTAAACACCCACTAATTACCCATCAATCACCCATCAATCACCCCCTATCACCACCTGTCACTTTTACCTATCAGATCAGACCCTAATCTGCCCCTTGCGGGCACCCAATCACCCGCCCACACGCTCAGATTGCCCTCTGACCCCCCCTTATCAATTCACCAGTGCATTAATTACATCTGTTCTTCCCTGTAATAACCCACTGATCACCTGTCAATCACCTGCCAATCACCTATCACCCATCAATCACCCCCTGTCACCCCCTGTCACTGCCACCCATCAATCAGCCCCTAACCTGCCCCTTGCGGGCAATCTGATCACCCACCCACACCATTAGATCGCCCGCAAACCCGCCGTCAGATTACCTCCCAAATGTATTGTTTACATCTGTTATCTTCTCTAAACACCCACTAATTACCCATCAATCACCCATCAATCACCCCCTATCACCAACCGTCACTGTTACCTATCAGATCAGACCCTAATCTGCCCCTTGCGGGCAAACTGATCACCCACCCACACCAATAGATCGCCCGCAGATCCGACATCAGATCACCACCCAAGCGCAGTGTTTCCATCTATTCTTTCCTCTAAACACCCACTAATTACCCATCAATCACCCATCAATCACCCCCTATCACCACCTGTCACTGTTACCCATCAGATCAGACCCTAATCTGCCCCTTGCGGGCACCCAATCGCCCGCCTACATGCTCAGATTGCCCTCAGACCCCCCACCCCCCCCCCCCCTTATCAATTCGCCAGTGCAATATTTACATCTGTTCTCCCCTGTAATAACCCACTGATTACCTGTCAATCACCTATCAATCACCCATCAATCACCCCCTGTCACTGCCACCCATCAATCACCCCCTGTCACTGCCACCCATCAATCAGCCCCTAACCTGCCCCTTGCGGGCAATCTGATCACCCACCCACACCAATAGATCGCCCGCAGATCCGACGTCCGATCACCTCCTAAGTGCAGTGTTTACATCTGTTCTCTACCCTAAACACCCACTAATTACCCATCAATCACCCCCTGTCACTGCTACCTATCAGATTAGACCCCTATCTGCCCCTAGGGCACTCAATCACCCGCCCACACCCTCAGAATGCCCTCAGACCCCAGCCCTGATCACCTCGCCAGTGCATTGCTTGCATCTATTCCCCCCTCTAATCACACCTTGAGACACCCATCAATCACCTCCTGTCACCCCCTAGCACACCTACCCATCAGATCAGGCCCAATACAACCTGTCATCTAAAAGGCCACCCTGCTTATGACCGGTTCCACAAAATTCGCCCCCTCATAGACCACCTGTCATCAAAATTTGCAGATGCTTATACCCCTGAACAGTCATTTTGAGACATTTGGTTTCCAGACTACTCACGGTTTTGGGCCTGTAAAATGCCAGGGCGGTATAGGAACCCCACAAGTGACCCCATTTTAGAAAAAAAAGACACCCCAAGGTATTCTGTTAGGTGTATGACGAGTTCATAGAAGATTTTATTTTTTGTCAAAAGTTAGCGGAAATTGATTTTTATTGGTTTTTTTTCACAAAGTGTCATTTTTCACTAACTTGTGACAAAAAATAAAATCTTCTATGAACTCGCCATACACCTAACGGAATACCTTGGGGTGTCTTCTTTCTAAAATGGGGTCACTTGTGGGGTTCCTATACTGCCCTTGCATTTTAGGGGCCCTAAACCGCGAGGAGTAGTCTAGAAAACAAATGCCTCAAAATGACCTGTGAATAGGACGTTGGACCCCTTAGCGCACCTAGGCTGCAAAAAAGTGTCACACATGTGGTACCGCCGTACTCAGGAAAAGTAGTATAATGTGTTTTGGGGTGTATTTTTACACATACCCATGCTGGGTGGGAGAAATTTCTATGTAAATGGACAATTGTGTGTAAAAAAATCAAACAATTGTCATTTACAGAGATATTTCTCCCACTTAGCATGGGTATGTGTAAAAATACACCCCAAAACGCATTATACTACTTCTCCTGAGTACGGCGGTAACACATGTGTGGCACTTTTTTTTACACCCTAAGTACGCTAAGGGGCCCAAAGTCCAATGAGTACCTTTAGGATTTCGCAGGTCATTTTGCGACATTTGGTTTCAAGACTACTCCTCACGGTTTAGGGCCCCTAAAATGCCAGGGCAGTATAGGAACCCCACAAATGACCCCATTCTAGAAAGAAGACACCCAAAGGTATTCCGTACGGAGTATGGTGAGTTCATAGAAGATTTTATTTTTTGTCACAAGTTAGCGGAAAATGACACTTTGTGAAAAAAAAACAATTAAAATCAATTTCCGCTAACTTGTGACAAAAAAAAAAAAACTTCTATGAACTCACCATACTCCTAACGGAATACCTTGGGGTGTCTTCTTTCTAAAATGGGGTCATTAGTGGGGTTCCTATACTGCCCTGGCATTTTAGGGGCCCTAAACCGTGAGGAGTAGTCTTGAAACAAAAATGACCTGTGAAATCCTAAAGGTACTCATTGGACTTTGGGCCCCTTAGTGCAGTTAGGGTGCAAAAAAGTGCCACACATGTGGTATCGCCGTACTCGGGAGAAGTAGTATAATGTGTTTTGGGGTGTATTTTTACACATACCCATGCTGGGTGGGAGAAATACTTCTGTAAATGACAATCTTTTGATTTTTTTTACACACAATTGTCCATTTACAGAGGTATTTCTCCCCCCCAGCATGGGTATGTGTAAAAATACACCCCAAAACACATTGTATTACTTCTCCCGAGTATGGCGATACCACATGTGTGGCACTTTTTTGCACCCTAACTGCGCTAAAGGGCCCAAAGTCCAATGAGTACCTTTAGGATTTCACAGGTCATTTTGAGAAATTTCGTTTCAAGACTCCTCACGGTTTAGGGCCCCTAAAATGCCAGGGCAGTATAGGAACCCCACAAATGACCCCATTTTAGAAAGAAGACACCCCAAGGTATTCCGTTAGTAGTATGGTGAGTTCATAGAAGATTTTATTTTTTGTCACAAGTTAGCGGAAATTGATTTTAATTGTGTTTTTTCACAAAGTGTCATTTTCCGCTAACTTTTGACAAAAAATAAAATCTTCTATGAACTCACCATACTCCTAACGGAATACCTTGGGGTGTCTTCTTTCTAAAATGGGGTCATTTGTGGGGTTCCTATACTGCCCTGGCATTTTAGGGGCCCTAAACCGTGAGGAGTAGTCTTGAAATGAAATTTCTCAAAATGACCTGTGAAATCCTAAAGGTACTCATTGGACTTTGGGCCCTTTAGCGCAGTTAAGGTGCAAAAAAGTGCCACACATGTGGTATCGCCGTACTCAGGAGAAGTAGTATAATGTGTTTTGTGGTGTATTTTTACACATACCCATGCTGAGTGGGAGAAAGATCTCTGTAAATGGACAATTGTGTGTAAAAAAAATTAACAAATTGTCATTTACAGAGATATTTCTCCCACCCAGCATGGGTATGTGTAAAAATACGCCCCAAAACACATTATACTACTTCTCCTGAGTACGGCAATACCACATGTGTGGCACTTTTTTGCAGCCTAACTGCGCTAAGGGGTCCAAAGTCCAATGAGCACCTTTAGGCTTTACAGGGGTGCTTACAATTTAGCACCCCCCAAAATGTCAGGACAGTAAACACACCCCACAAATGACCCCATTTTGGAAAGTAGACCCTTCAAGGTATTCAGAGAGGGGCATGGTGAGTCCGTGGCAGATTTAATTTTTTTTTTTTTGTCGCAAGTTAGAAGAAATGGAAACTTTTTTTTTTTTTTTTTTCTCACAAAGTGTCATTTTCCGCTTACTTGTGACAAAAAATAATATCTTCTATGAACTCACTATGCCTCTCAGTGAATACTTTGGGATGTCTTCTTTCCAAAATGGGGTCATTTGGGGGGTATTTATACTATCCTGGAATTCTAGCCCCTCATGAAACATGACAGGGGGTCAGAAAAGTCATAGATGCTTGAAAATGAGAAAATTCACTTTTTGCACCATAGTTTGTAAACGCTATAACTTTTACCCAAACCAATAAATATACACTGAATGGGTTTTTTTTAATCAAAAACATGTTTGTCCACATTTTTCGCGCTGCATGTATACAGAAATTTTACTTTATTTGAAAAATGTCAGCACAGAAAGTAAAAAAAAATTAATTTTTTGGCAAAATTCATGTCTTTTTTGATGAATATAATAAAAAGTAAAAATCGCAGGAGCAATCAAATAGCACCAAAAGAAAGCTTTATTAGTGACAAGTAAAGGAGCCAAAATTAATTTAGGTGGTAGGTTGTATGAGCGAGCAATAAACCGTGAAAGCTGCAGTGGTTTGAATGGAAAAAAAGTGGCCGGTCCTTAAGGGGTAGAAAGCCCTAGGTCCTCAAGTGGTTAAAAAAGAGTGATCACATTTGCTAGGAATTGGATTAATCTAAGTATAGTAACTGTTTCTGATAGGTTTGTTGTTTAGCATTGATTTATATGATTTACTTCATCTTTCCTAATTTTCCAAGTAGTGTTAAAGTAGATGAACTGAAACAGTACTTAAGATATTGTATTCTCAAATCTCACAGGATAAATCGTTGGAGGGCTGGGGAAAGGAAAGGGTTGCAATGGGAAAACTCCCGCTACCGGTAGTATTGTGACCACTTCTTAAAGTGTACCTGAAACAAAAGGGGTGAAACTTTTTTTATACATTCCTGGTGCTTCCTCCAGCTCCTTCCATGCAGTCCTCTGCCTCCTGGATGGTCCGGTAGATCATCTTCGGCCAGTCGGGGCCAGTTGGCACAGGCGCAGTACACCCGCGTACACTCCCCTGTTGCGATCCCGCTGCTGGGAGCGCTCTGTGCCTGCGCCTGCGCAGTAGTACTACGTAAAACGATGCCCACGATGGGAGCGCAGCGGTACACACTTGCGCAGTACGCCCAACTGGCCAAAGATAATGGGTCTTCTACCAGACCATCCAGGAGGCGGAGGACGGCGGTGAGGGATCTGCATGGAGGGGGCTGGAGGAAGCCCCAAGTATATATAAAACTTTGCACTCCTTTCATCTCAGGTTTACTTTAAGGTAAAAAATACCTACCTGGTCTTTATTCATTTTTAGATCCCTCTAAAACTATCCTTATATTTTATCAAAGTGGGGAGAATTTTACTGCTCCAAATATATCACAAGGATGCAACACAGCCTAGGTAACAAATTACACAAATATGGTAGTGTACACTATAATTTACATTTGAATAACTATAACTTTATAGGTTCTACTTATTTGCTTAGGATTATTTGCTTCTACTGTCCACAGTCTTTCTCCCTTAGAAGATGTGGAAAAGCAGGTTCCTATTTAGACCTTAATTTAGCATTTTAGAGGGCACAAAAAGCTTTCTGCAAATCTCTCTGGCAGTCTCTAAACTGCCTATGCACTAAAACAGACACAATATAAAAACAACATAAAATAGAAATACAGTAAGAAGAAACAGTACAGTTTTCTTAGTTTTTATATCATTTCTAGTGTTTGCTGAAATTGGTAAATTTTTGTTTTTAAAGTTATAAATCAAAATAAAATCAGAGAAATAAACTAACTCTCATGCCTAACATTTAGGCTTGGTTTTACATGTGCTATATGGAGACGGTGATAGTGGTAAAATATGGTAGATGGAAAGTGATATAATCAGTTCCATTTAGATATACAATTTAGTCTCAAAGATAATTTTGAGATCCTAACCAAATTATCTGCATGTTACTTTACTTTGAATAACAAAAAAGTGACCTCCAAGCATTAGCAAACTTTCCAAAAGAAAAATAATATGTAAGGATATGTTCTTGATTTTCACAGTTATCTATCCTACATCTTAACTACATAGCTTTTTATGTGGATAATGGATTGGGGAATTATGTGTTTGTATCTCAATGCATCACAGAGTATTTCTATTCTTTGCCAAAATGGGATCTTTTCTTCTTTTGTTATGTTGTTAGGTCAAAACTGAACTGCAGGAATTGAGGTATTGATATCAAAAGGAAATTATTCTATGTGACTTAACAACTAGAAACCTGCTGCATTTTAAGTATGTCCCAACAAACTGTAATTAAACTACCCATGTGAAGTACACCATTTTTTCATCTCATTGTAAGAGAGGAATTTAGAGAAAAGAAAAACTACTTTTGAAGAGTATCTAAATAGGGTAGAGTTGTTATAGTGCATAAAAAGGACCTGCATAGCCCCTCTGAAAGCTGTGCTTTTTTGTTCTCTTTCAGTAAAATGGAAAGTCATAATCCAGCCCTTATTTTCATTGCTGCACTCCATCTCCTCTTCTAGCCTAAGCAGTGACCAGAACTGTCTGCAATGTGAATGAAGAGCTGTAAATATTTTGTTGTTCAATTGCTAGGACCAGTACATAACATATATAGTTGATATTAAACACAAAAATACTGTCAGCTAAATAATGTTCTTAGGCTTATTTCTGCTCAGAAGTAATTAAAGTTGTATCAGAATATTTGACTGATCAAGTGGTGGAGATTGTTGCAAAAAGTTCATGAGAGAGAGAAGAATGATTGCATAGCAAAGGGAAGGGTATCCCTAAGTTCAAGACATTAGTCCTCTGTATGACAAAACAATTTAGGTGTTAACAAAACAAGGATAGTGGCAGTAAATCACAAGTAAATATAGTTTAGACTGTTATACTTGTAATGCAATAGCTAGAAGCTCTCTACCTGTCTCCCTATCTATCTATCTATCTATCTATCTATCTATCTATCTATCTATCTATCTATCTATCTATCTATCTAGATTTCATTGAAGTCCATATGATTATTTGATTAATTGTAGTCCTTATCTATCTTTAGAACAAGAAGACAAAAAGGTGTTATACTTATTTAGGGTATTGCCAGTCCCCATATCCCTCAAGGACATAACAATACAACAGAAATTAAATGTGTTTATTTGGCAGGAGACAGTAAGCTACCTAACTGGGAGTATTTGTCTACAAAATGTGGACTTCCTAACTCGGGAACTCTTTAGGTATCTACAGTTGAAGGGCTTCACACAAAGGGCCGCAAGGGCTGGTGTGTCACCAGAATTGGCAATGCTTGAATATGAATTCTTAAAATTTCCCCCAAACATGGCCTAATCTCTGATCTGTTCTCTCTTATATGATACAATAGATTACCCCAGAATATACCACCATGGAGAATTGGCAGAGTGGTTTTCAGCAAGCCTGGGAGGAGGATGACTGGTTGTTTATGTTCCAAAACATATATAACTTATAACAAGAATCCAGGAGACAAATGTATTTGAGCAGACACTATTCTTCGCTAGGGAAAAACCTGATACATTTTCAGAAGTTTGGGGCCCCTGGATCTTGTGATCCACTGTCCACCTCAAATAAGCCAATGCTTTGGCTATATGATTGGGATCTTTTGTAATATTATGCGCCTCCCTGGTGGGCTCATGTTGGGGTTGTTTGAGATCCTTGGTGAGAGGAGGTTCTAGGGGGGAGAGGATGGTGTGTGGTCAGAGTTAATGATAGTTATAATACTGTATGCATAATTGTAATCTCGCACAACTGGATTTTGTGCGCCTAGAGAATCTCATTTGTTTATACAATTCTTTTACTTATTTTATTTTCTATTTTTTTATTTTGAAAGATTTATATGTTATGTTAAGCAAATCCCCTCCCCCCATCCTTAGTGAATTAATTTACCCTCTTGGGTTTTCTGTGGACCAACAGACCTTTGTTTAATCTCTCTATTCTACTCCCAATATAGCAGACTCTGTCAAGATCTGGAAGTCTCTTCTTAGAAGCTTATGATATCTAGGGGACAAACTAGCCTGGAATCTCTGTTCATTAACCTTGATTTTATTCCTGGGCGTATATATCAGTCTTGGGCTGAATGGAAGTCAAGGAGAATCTTACACTTGAATTACTTGCAGTCGGCTACAGGTTCTACAGCAGGGATGGGCTGCACCTTAATGGGGAGGCTGCAGCTGCATTGGGGAAGAAGATGGCTAAACGGTTGGAGGAGATTTTATAGTAGGATCTGAGGGGATGCGGGAGGATAAAGTCTCAATATGTAGACAAGATAAGGTAAAAAGACACTGGGACTCCAATCTTACACCTATGAGCCTCACCTCTGCTAACTCTTGACAAGGTAGCAACAGTCGGAACTCCTCTCCTGCAGGTACACCACTCCTGCAAACCAACGTAATCCAATATGTAGAAGAAGGCACTCCACAGGCTCCAAACTTGCGTTTGACTTCTTTATTTGAGCAACAGCACACACTACATGTTACAGGTACTCTGACCCGTCATCAGGTGTAACCACCCACCACAACACCACCCCTTATATAGGACCACCCACAGGAAGTACAACCCCCAGGAAGTCATAAAGACAGGTCATGTTTGACTAACATGCTCAGCTTTTATGAGGTAGTGAAAGCTAATGTGGATATTGGGAATGCTGTAGATGTGATATACTTGGACTTTGAAAAGGCCTTGGACACTGTTCCACACAAAAGTCTGGTGCAAAAGTTGAGGATGCAAGTACTGGGAAAGAGTCTGTGTGCATGGATAGGGAACTGGATAATGGACAGAAAACAAAGAGATGGGGTCAATGGATCATACTCAAAATGGGTGACTGTTACCAGTGGGGTCCCACAGGGATCTGTACTGGGTCCAGTGCTCTTCAATTTATTTATTAATGACCTAGTAGATGCAGTAGTAAGCAATGTTGCTATTTTTGCAGATGATACAGAATCGTGCAGAATCATCAACTTCTCAGGAAGATAGGGACATATTGCAACAGGATCTGGATAGAATGGCTATATGGGCACATAATTGGCAGATGAAATTCAATGTTGAAAAATGTAAAGTCATGCATTTTGGTCATACCAATGGTCTAGCACCATACAAAATAAATGGGATACATTTGAGGACATCAAACTTGGAGAAGGACTTAGGAGTACTTATCGACAACAAGTTAAATAATCATACTCAATGCCAAGCAGCTGCAGCTAAAGCTAATACAATTTTGGGATGCATTAAAAGTGAAATAAAAACTCGAGATGCTAGCATAATATTGCCCCTGTTTAACTCTCTAGTAAGGCCACATCTGGAATATGGAATTCAGTTTTGGGCATCACATTACAGGAAAGATATTGCAGTTTTAGAGCAGGTGCAGAGACGAGCAACAAAATTGATATGTGGGATGGAAGGTCTCACTTACCAAGAAAGGTTCGATAAACTTGGTTTATTTAGTCTAGAGAAAAGACGCCTTAGAGGGGATCTAATTAACATGTATAAATACATCAGAGGGCAATATAAAAGCTTGGTGGATTGTAACGATCGGGGTAACACAGAGAGGGTCTGATTATTGGTGATCTGCAGTATCACCAAGAATACAGATATATACCTGATTATTGACGATCTGCAGTATCACCAATAATCAGATATATTACTAACCTCGGGACACCTGAGAGATATGAGTGTTTGGTGCAACAGTAATACTTTGAGAACAATATAAGGAGGACAGGTACAAAGGCAGTAAGGAATACTGCTGGAGTATGAGTACCTTTCAGCAGCCTGAGAACCTCCCGCAGGGAGGAGTTAGACTGGGAGAGGAAGGACCAGAGCGTGAGTGACACCAATAGGAGGATGTCACTGACTGGTCTGTGAACTATCTCTTAACTGAGGAGATAGCTCTCAAGGTTGGACAAGCCAGGTCGGCAACACACGGACATACAAAGTACAAAGACAGGAGGCTGATACGGTAATCCTAAGGCAAGCAGGGTTTGGCAACAGAGTATCAGATATAGCGAAGTACCGAATCAGTGAACAGAAGAGTGGTCAGGAAAGCAGAAGGTCATAACAGAAAATAAACAATGCCTGGCAGCAGATTTCTGGCAGCACTACAGGACAATTACTTGACTCAAATGGTAACTGAACCAACTAGGGGGAATGCGTTACTGGATCTGATCATTTCTAATAGACCAGATAATGTATCAAATGTGCAGGTTCAAGAACATTTGGGAAATAGTGATCACAACATGATAACGTTTGAGCTGGTGACTGATAGGCCACGGGGCAGCGGGACCACTAAAACTATGAACTTTAGAAAAGCAAAGTTCACTCAAATTAGGCAGGCTCTAAGTTTGGTGAACTGGGATAATGTACTACAAGGGGAAGACACTGAAGGAAAATGGCAAGCTTTTAAACTTATACTCAATCAATACTGTAGTATGTATATCCCATATGGAAACAAAATGTCTAGGAATAAA
This sequence comes from Hyperolius riggenbachi, assembly GCF_040937935.1. Lineage (NCBI taxonomy): Eukaryota > Metazoa > Chordata > Amphibia > Anura > Hyperoliidae > Hyperolius > Hyperolius riggenbachi. The sequence goes on along the minus strand of NC_090653.1, from coordinate 199,038,352 downwards.
AAAAGGCCTCTATGGATGAATAGAAAGGTTAAAGATAAAATGAAGAGGAAAAAGAATGCCTATAAGGTCTTAAAACAGGAGGGGACAGAGGCTGCACTAAGCAATTATAAGGAGTGCAATAAAAATTGTAAAAAAGAAATTAGGCAGGCAAAGATTGAAGCTAAAAAACAAATCGCTAAGGATATCAAATCTAACCCAAAAAAGTTTTACAAGTACATTAACTCTAAAAAAAGAAAGGTTGACTGTATAGGACTCCTGGAGGATGAGGATGGGAACTCAGTGGTGGATGACCAAGGTAGGGCAGAGTTATTAAATGCTTTCTTTGCTTCTGTCTTCACAAAAGAAACAGCACTGTTGCAAACTACAGAGGCGGAAGAGTCTCAATCTTCTAACTGTAATATTAAATACTTAAAGCAGGAAGAAGTGAAGGCAAGACTAAATAAATTAAAAATAGACAAGGCACCTGGCCCGGATGGCATGCATCCTCGGGTCCTAAGGGAATTAAGTTCAGTTATAGATAAACCCCTTTATCTTATCTTTTGTGACTCTCTTGCAACTGGCAGAGTCCCAGTGGATTGGCGTACAGCCCACGTTTTCCCATTATTTAAAAAGGGCAAAAAATCTGATCCAGGAAATTATAGACCTGTAAGTTTAACATCAGTTGTATGCAAACTATTTGAGGGGTTACTAAGAGATACTATACATGACTTCATAGTAGAAAATAATCTTATTTCTCAGCATCAACATGGGTTTACTAAAGACAGGTCCTGTTTGACTAACATGCTCAGCTTTTATGAGGTAGTGAATGCTAATATGGATATTGGGAATGCTGTAGATGTGATATACTTGGACTTTGCAAAGGCCTTCGACACTGTTCCCCACAAAAGTCTGGTGCAAAAGTTGAGGATGCAAGGACTGGGGAAGAGTCTGTGTTCATGGATAGGGAACTGGCTAATGGACAGAAAACAAAGAGTTGTGGTCAATGGATCATACTCAAAATGGGAGACTGTTAGCAGTGGGGTCCCACAGGGGTCTGTTCTGGGTCCAGTGCTCTTCAATTTATTTATTAATGACCTAGTAGATGCAGTAGTGAGCAATGTTGCTATTTTTGCAGATGATACAAAATTGTGCAGAATCATTAACTCTCAGGAAGATAGTGTCACATTGCAACAGGATCTGGATAGGATGGCTATATGGGCACATACATGGCAGATGAAATTCAATGTTGACAAATGTAAGGTCATGCATTTTGGACGTACTAATGGTCTAGCACCATACAAAATAAATGGGATACAGTTGGGGACATCAAACTTGGAGAAGGACTTAGGAGTACTCATTGACAACAAGTTATGGAATTCAGTTCTGGGCACCACATTACAAAAAAGATATTGCAGTTTTAGAGCAGGTGCAGAGACGAGCAACAAAATTGATGCGTGGGATGGAAGGTCTCACTTATCGAGAAAGGTTAGATAAACTGGGTTTATTTAGTCTAGAGAAAAGACGCCTTAGAGGGGATCTAATTAACATGTATAAATACATCAGAGGGCAATATAATACCTTGGCGGATGAGCTTTTTGTCCCTAGGCCTTCTCAAAGGACTAGAGGACATGATCTGCGCATGGAGGAAAAATGTTTTAGCCATTTATTTAGGAAAGGGTTCTTTACAGTAAGAGTGATTAAGATGTGGAATGCATTGCCACAGGAAGTCGTTATGGCAAACTCTATACCTGCATTTAAAGGGGGCTTAGATGCTTTCCTTGCGTTGAAAGACATCCATGGCTACAATTACTAGGTAATGCCTAATGATGTTGATCCAGGGATTTTATCTGATTGCCATCTGGAGTCGGGAAGGAATTTTTCCCTTTAGGGGCTAATTGGACCATGGGTTTTTTCGCCTTCCTCTGGATCAACAGGGATATGTGAGGGAGCAGGCTGGTGTTGTACTTTATACTGGTTGAACTCGATGGACGTATGTCTTTTTTCAACCAAAATAACTATGTAACTATGTAACTATGTAACTAGTCTTGGGTGTGAGCTCCGTGATCATCAACACCCTGGAACTAGTCTGAGGTATAACAGAATGATAACACAGATTCCTAATCTTTGGGTGTGAGGTCCTTGATCGTCAACACCCTGGAACTAGTCTGAGGTATAACAGAATGATAACACAGATTCTGACAATAAGGTCTGAGTGCTTCCACGTAGTGATCGCAACGGCAGACAACCAGAGAATGACCAGCACCCAGTATATATAGTCCAGCGCTCTCCAGCGCCTCCCCTAAGTGCTAGACCAATGAGAACTGGTACAATCGTCAGCTGACCGGCTTGGTCAGCTGACTCCCTTCTGGCTGTCATAAAAGTTCTGCCTCTCAACGCGCGCGCGCGTCCTTCTGAACCTGTGTGGACTATCAGTCCCAGCCACACCAGACATATCTTGCGTACCACCCGCCGCACCGATATCAAGGCATGCGGCGGTTTCTCCGCGTTCGGCCATACTAGCAGATGTAGGCCCACGCGTGCAGACCGCCGTGTTGGACGCGGAAACAGCCGCCTTACTCTGAGCGCACGCGGCGGCTTTTCCGCGTTTTCTCACACGGATGAGCTTTTTGTCCCTAGGCCTTCTCAAAGGACAAGAGGACATGATCTGCGCATGGAGGAAAAACGTTTTAGCCATTTATTTAGGAAAGGGTTCTTTACAGTAAGAGTGATTAAGATGTGGAATACATTGCCACAGGAAGTAGTTATGGCAAATTCTATACCTGCATTTAAAGGGGGCTTAGATGCTTTCATTGCGTTGAAAGACAACCATGGCTACAATTACTAGGTAACGCCCAATGATGTTGATCCAGGGATCAACGCCATGCCATGCCAATACCCACATGGAGAATTGGCAGAGTGGTCTTCAGCAAACCTGGGAGGAGGATGACTGGTTGTCTATGTTCCAAAACATGGCTTCATCATCTATTAATATTGTTACTAAGGAAAGGAGTTATAAAGTACTATTTGGCTTGTACAGAAACCCTGTGCAGCTCTGAAAATGGGACCTTATCATCTCAGACTTCTGCTTCACGGTATGTGGTCCCCCAATTGCTTACTTAAACTGTTGGTGGCCATGTGCCATTGTTCGGGTATCTTGTATAATGTGCTTTTTATTTGCATCCGAAGTGTTAGAGATGGCAGTGGACCTGCACCCCTGGGCAGCGTTATTCCACAAACAAGTCTCGACCATCAAGTATCAAAACAAATTACCAAGCCATATCTGTAATGCAAGCAAGGTGCTTATCACTGGCTCGTGGAAATCACTTCCCCTTCCTAAAGATTCGCTTATAACGAGAATCCAGGAGACAAATGTATTTGAGCAGACGCTATTCTTCACTAGGGAAAAACCTGATAAATTTTCAGAAGTTTGGGCCCCTGGATCTTGTGATCCACTGTCCACCTTAGATAAGCCAATGCTTTGGCTATATGATTGGGATCTTTTTTAATATTGTGCGCCTCCCTGGTAGGCTCGTGTTAAGGTTGTTTGAGATCCTTGGTGAGAGGAGGTTCTAGGGGGGAGAGGATGGTGAGTGGTCAGTGTTAATGATAGTTATAATACTGTATGCATAATTGAAATCTCTTACAACTGGATTTTGTGCGCTTAGAGAACCTCATTCATTTATACAATTCTTTTACTTATTTTATTTTCAATTTGTTTATTTTGGAAGATTTATATGTTATGTTAAGCAAATCTCAAATTTCTTGGATCACATTTATACTCTGTATACTGGTACAGTTTGTTTACCTGTACATTGCAAGACTTTATTTCAATAAAAATATTATTGCAAAAAAACAAAAAGACACATTCTTGTAATAAATACACATAACAAATCATATTTTTATCTCCATTTTCAGTAAACATTACCACAAAATGCATACTTTATCATTATGCCCAGTTTTCTTATTTTTCCAAAAAGGATCATATGGATGACATTGAACTTATAGAAACAAAATATATCTATTGTAAAAGGAATTGTCAAAATAAAGAATAATAGCTGAACAATTTATCTTCTTTCCAGAAACCTGTAAAATGACATGGTTCATAAAGTTTTGAGGCCCTAGAGCTCGTGCAGTTAATTTAAATGTAGAAGTAGCAATCAGTGTCTTACCTGTTGATCCATGGGCCTCCATTAATATGCTGGTGCATGTGTAGGTCGGGGATGTGTACCTCAGTCTCACACAAAGTAAAGTTTCTTATGCAACCATCAGTGTACCATATACCATTTACATTATTTTGCAATCTTTTTGACTGTCACACCCGGGAAGATTCACTAATCATCCAAATCTTCTCCATTTGGAGATGATAACTGTCATTCTAATTTATCTGAGCCCAAGAGCTTACAGGTGACTTTTTAACCATTTAGAGATGCATGCATTTCAACAGCTTTTTTATAATCTGTTCTGTCATTTTCTTTGCTCATAAGTATAATTTTCTAGTTATCATGTACACTGGTAGAGTTATTAATGGACAGCTACTTTTTCACAATAGTAAAATGAGTATTGGATAACTTTGTTCCCTAAAGACACTCAAATGCCACAGTATACGTAGCCACTATTCATTTAAAACAAACATTTCTAAATGCCTACTTTAACTATTTTCATTTTGCACTGTGTTTTTCTGATCCCTCTTCAGGAACATGTAGTACCTTCAGAGTGGGGTACAAGTCCCGGCTGTCAGTAAAGGCAGCCATACACTGGTCGATGTGCCACCAGATCGACCAGCTGACAGATCCCTATCTGATCGAATCTGATCAGAGAGGGATCGTATGGCTGCCTTACTGCAAACAGATTGTGAATCGATTTCAGCCTGAAACCGATCACAATCTGTTCAGCTGCTCCTGCCGCCTGTCCCTGTCCCCCCCCCCCCCCCGCATACATTACCTGATGCGGGCTCCGGGGCGTCTTCTCCTCTTCTTCTCAGCGCTGCACCCGCTCCATCCCGGCGCTTCCTGTGTCACTCCGTGACCAGGAAGTTCAAATAGAGCGCCCTCTATTTGAACTTCCTGGGTCACTGCAGTGACCCAGGAAGCGCCGGGATGGAGCGGGTGCAGCGCTGAGAAGATGCGGAGAAGACGCCTGGGAGCCCGCATCAGGTAATGTATTTTTCGTCGCATCGGCCGCCGCTAGCGACGCGCACTTTACCCGCGGGCGATCGAGGGTAATTTCCCGCACGGCGCGATCGACGAACCGATCCGATTTCGGTAAGGAAATTGGATCGGCGGCGGCGTTTACCGCGAACGATTGGCAGCAGATTCGATCCCAGGATCGAATCTGCTGTCGAAACAGGCGAGAATCGGGCCAGTGTATGGCCACCTTTACACCCCACTCCAAGCACCTACTGAAAGTGAGTCATGGAATGCCACTCTCTCCCCTTCTTACTAATACTGTATTTATGATAGAGGAGTAAGGGGTGGGTAGCTCACCATGAAACTTAAGCTTTAAATAAAGAATAAATAATTAAAAAAATGCATTTAGGTTCCAATCTAATATTACAATATTGTTTAAAGATCAAAAACCAGTTGGTATAAAAAAATATGTAATAAAAGGAAAATCTGGAAGGAGCAAAAACCTTTTCACATCACCGTGCAATTTTTATTTTGTCCAGGAGAGAGCTAAAAATACCATGTCCAAAGTAAGCTCAATCCAAAGCTGAAATATCACATTTAATTGGGCAGCTGTATATTGAGTTATCACCAGTATATTACATCTCTTGAAATCTCCAATTACCAATGGGTAATTTAAAAAAAATGGTTTCCAGCCGGCATAAAAATGATATCTAAGTGACAAAATATAAGGAATTCAGAAATTCTATTGAAATGTAGGTGGACAAGAACAACCTGGAGCAATGTAATATTGATTTTCTGGTGACTAGTAAACACATTTGAATGCTTTCCTATCTCACCATAAGTTCTAGGTTTAGTGTGAATTGCAGGAAAATGCACTAGATATTATACAGTGCAGCACAGTAAATAGGGGTGCAGAAGACATATCTGCATGCATAACAAGCACACACTATGGCACAGGAAGAGAAACGAGCCCTATCCTATTAAGCTTACAACCTAAGAGGCGTATATTTTTTTAAAAAAGTGCTGCAGTAATTTGGCTTACAAATATTCAGCTATAGTCAGTGGCTAATTCTGATAGTATAATATTGGTCATTTTTATTAAAAATGTTACTAACACCTAACCTGACCCTGTTTTTACACAAGCCTCTTCCTCTACTGATGCCTAACCCCAGCCAACTTTCCCCGTTGCATTCTCTGCCAATATGTATCACCTAACCGATTCTCACACTAACCCTCCCTCTGCCAATGCCTAACACTAGCAGCGATTGCGGTCTATGCGGTGCCCATTTTGCCACAGCACCACTGGCACCCAAATGACCTGCTTCGCCTAAGAGCACTTAAGCTTACAATCATTACAGTTCCATCATCAATGCTTAGCTCTGTTTATTCTAAACATGTGTTTTTTTTCTTTGCAAGCAAGGATGTGACTTGATGTGTTGGGGCCTCATATTTATAAGACTCCTTATTGTCTAACCTGTGTTTCAGAGGCAACCCTCCAATGAGACACATATTATATATATACTGTATATTCCTGCATATAAGACTACTTTTTAACCCTTGAAAATCTTCTGAAAAGTTGGGGGTCGTCTTATACGCCGGGTGTCACTGATGCCGGGTGATACGCCCTATCCTGTTACCGCCTCTCAGATCTCCCTGCTGAGGGAGCGTAATGTATTCTTCCATACCGCTCTGATAAACAGGTAGACAAGGAGAGCTGACCAGTCTACTCAAGGAGAGTTGACCAATGCAACAAGTCAATTGACTATATACTGTTATATACTGGGTAACACATAGAGTACAGCACCAGTATCTGTTCATACACAGCACCAGTACATGATTTTTTTTATTTTAATTTTAATTTGATGTGCGTTGGAAGAGGGGTAGTCTTATACGGCAAGTATATCCCAAACTCTATATTTTAACTGGAAAAATTGGGGGGGGGTCGTCTTATACGCCCAGTCGTCTTATATGCCGGAATATACGGTATATATATTTACTCAAACATAATTTCCACTTGCAATAATTAGCTTGTAGCTAAATAATACTGGGCCACCATGGACAGTATTTTCTCAGAGCAGCTGCATGATCTGCTATGGCTATAGACATGCCCTGTGAGAAACTCACCTAGTTCAGCTTTTCCCAGGCATACTTTTACCATGGGCACAGTGGAATTTGGGTGCCTGGGAAATCCACAAGTAGAGTAAATTACCGATTTTCTACTATGAATCATTAGGTAAAAGTAGAATGTCAGTAACCTTTACCGATATTTTGCTATAGCTTAACCTAACCTTACTATCCCAAAAGCCCTCCCTCTCAATGCCTAACCTTAACTGACCTCCCATGACTAACCCTAACTGAACCCCCTTTCAATACCTAATCCTAACCAACTTCCCACAGCTATATCTGCCAATACCAATGCCTCACACAGTGTCACACTAACCTAACACCCATCCCTGGAATCTGCGCCGATATAACCGCCTACTTCACTGCTGAACACTTACTCCCTGTATGCTAATTAACAGGTGCTGGCAGCCGAATTCGGATATTTATTGGCAGCCCAAACGACCCCATGGGTAGTATTAGATAGTCAGATGTGCCCCTAATGGTATTTGGCAGCGAGATGTGCACCCCAATAGGATAAGGTAGCCAGAGGTACCTCCAGTATCAAGTAGCTAAATGTGCTCAAAGTAATAGGTGGTAAGAGGTGCCCCCCTCCAGTATTAGGTAGCCAAAAGTCCCCCCAGTATTAAGTAGCTAGAGGTCCCTTCAAGTATAAAGTAGGTAGAGGTGCCCCAAGTATCGGGTAGTCAGAGATAGTTCCCCTGTATTAGCCATATGCACATCACTCAGTATTGGTAGCAGATATCGAAGCAAGTAATTTTAGTGTGATCACGGCCTGGAGAAAAAAGTCATCATAGGTGCAGATGATTGAAAATCAGCCAGTAATTTTGGAGCCTGGGGCGTCTGACAAGATATCGGTGGGTAAGTTCCGCTAGATTGTAAAGGAACTAAAAGAGGCTATTTCATCTACTACAGTGTTCTGATATAGTGGATAATACAGCACAGGGACAGTGATGGAGCGTTATAGTAGCCAATGTAAATAGCCATAATTAGTGTTTATAAGTGGTAATTTGGGTGCAGGAGGCCCCCAATAAACAAGAGCATCTGCTATATGTAAGCACAGTTTGTACAGTGGACAAACTCGCTTTTTTATAAGCTGTCTCTAATGAAAAAATTACCACTTATATTCAATAACCATGGCTATTTACATTGGCGCCTATGGTTGTGCCAAAACAAATTATTTGTAGCCGCAGTTTAGTTAGGATAATATTTCGTTGGGAGGGCAGCTACTGTTAGGCAGAGGTTTAGGGGGTTGGTTAGGGAGTGGTTTAGGGTTAGGCATAGGTTGGGGAGTTGGTTAGGGTTAGACATTAATTGGGAAGTTGGTTAGGGTTAGGCATCCACAAAGGGAGGGTCCAAATAAGAATGGGGTCAGGTTACGGATTGATATTGATAAAAAAGTACTAATATCTTACATTCGTAATTACATACAGCATAATAGTAGAACATTGGTAATTTTAGCGATATTCTAGTAGCAGATATTTCCGGCACCCAAATTAAGGCAGCACCCTTTTTACATGTATCCTTTTTTTATGGGATTGAGAATCCCTGGTTGCGGTGCGATTAGATGACTTGAGGATAACACAATTAGATAACTTCCAGGTGGGCGAGCTGTGGCAGTAGTGCCCAGACGCTTGCCGGCAGCGTCCTTGATCATGCGCCAATGACCAGTAGCACTCTGTGCATGCACATTACATAGTCACGACTGATGGTGTTTGTCCACTTAGGGCTGGGGAGAAGGCTACTTTTTGAGTGAGGGCATTGTTAAACTTGCACTGGAGCCCACCGCTCCATAGCCACACCACTGCATGCAACCACAATGTACTGCAAAAGCATGCCTGGTTTTGGCACCTAATAACCATGTTATCAGTTGGTGCCAATGGTAAACCTAAATACTGAAGCTGAATGGATTCATAGAATGCTGAAGCCAAATCAGAAGAGTGAATGTCAGTATCAGGTTGAGCAGAATAACAGTTACTTTTGGTCATGTCCCACAAGCTGCAAAAATGAACATGATTATGACCAGTTCAGGCATTGGAACAAACCAGACACTAATAAAAACCTTAGTGGTAAGACCATGGTTGGATAGCCCCATAGCTTGAACCTATAAAGGTCATTTCAATTTTACAGAGCTGTTACTTGGAATTCTAATTAGGTAAAGTGATTGCTATGGTCAAAGGGGTGTAACCTGGAGTGCTTTTTTTTGCTTATATCTGACATCTTATAGTGCTTGACCTACGCATTGCCCTCAGCCTGCTCATAAACATGTTCAGGAATTAAAAACAAAACACTAAGGCACATGAGAAGCGGGGAGCCCCAGGCTCTGCCACTGCGCCGGGAACCCCACTCCATATGCAACACCAAAAGGGCAGTGCAGGTGGACCCCAGTGCTCCCACCAGCTGGGGGAACCACCCACGGGAGCCACAAAATCGAAATGCCAGGTGTAGAGATGGCCTGAATGGTGAACCGATTCGGGCAAACTTCGATGGTTCACGCTCGCACTGAACCGCGAACTATATGCGAGTTCGACCCGCCCTTACTACATCATTAGGGTCAACTTTGACCCTCTACATCACAGTCAGCAGACACAGGGTAGCCAATCAGGCTACACACCCTCCTAGAGCCCCCCCCCCCTTCCCCTTTAAAGGCAGGCAGCGTCAGCCTTTTCACTCACTCGTGTGGCTGCAGTAATTATAGAAGGGAGAGAACCTGCTGTGGTCATTGGGAAAGCTTAGTTAGGCTCTTGTTAGGCTTGTTAGCTTGCTCCTTGCTGATCCTTATTGCTAAAAAGCACCCCTCAACAGCTCTTTTGAGAGCTAATGTTGTTCTTGTGATCTTTTTTTTGTGTGTGTCCCACAGACACTTGTGTTGCATATACAGCCCTGTCAGTCAGTCGCAGCTGGCCCTTGGCACCTTGGTAATTCCTACTGTGCCACTGCCAGGCCCAGCTCATTCAGTGACTACCTGTGTGTGTGACAGCTGCACATTTGTAATACCAATCACTGCATACCTACCTGTTCAGTGCACCTACCTACGTGAGCGCACGCAGTGTTATATACCACCAGTCACTGCACCTGTTCACGGTACCTGTGTGTGTGACAGCTGCACATTTGTTATACCAATCACTGCATACCTACCTGTTCAGTGCACCTACCTACGTGACCGCATGCAGTGTTATATACCACCAGTCCTGCACCTGTTCACGGTACGTGTGTGTGTGTGTGTGTGTGTATGTGTGTGTGTGTGTGTGTGACAACTGCACATTTGTAATACCAATCACTGCATACCTGGTGTGTATCCCACTCCGCCATGCAAAAACTCAGGTGTTAGACCCCTTGAAACATCTTTTCCATCACTTTTGTGCCCAGCATAAATGTTTGTAGTTTTCAAAGTTTGCTTCCCCATTGAAGTCTATTGCGGAAGTTCGCGTTCGAGGTTCGCGAACTGAAAATTGGTGGTTCGAGCTATCTCTAGCCCGGTGTCACCAGCAGAGGGGGTGACAAAAAAGCTCCAGGCTAAGTTAGAGTGGAGTAGGCTATGTAAGTACAGACCTGGCTAGTGCCTGATGGACTTCTTGCTCCCTTTTCCCTTCCGACTGCTCTATGTTCAGGTGATAATGGAGTTCAGAGGCCACCACGGCCAAATGGTTCTCATCTTGACCTCTCCCTATAACAAGCACTGTTACTGCCTGGTGAGGTTGAAGGTCCATGGGGTAAGAGGGGGTGACGCCATACGTTTCCGCACCAGCTGACACCAACCCTAGTGACACCTCTGACGGGCAGCCATAGACAGGAGAGAGACCTCAGTCGCACACAATCATAGATCATGTGACCAGCAGGGGGCACCGCATGCAGGTATCCCTCTCCGGGGCCCCCCTCCCTACACTGACCTGTCCCTAGGAGCTGCATAAGTAAGAGTTTAAATAACAAAAGACACTGGGGCACATGAGAAGCAGGGCTCTGCCACTGTGCCGGAACCCCCAATCCACATGCAACACCAAAAGGGCAGTTTTAATATTTTTTTTTTGGGGGGGGGGGGCATGGATACCCTTTGGCTGCATTAATATTTTTCTGGAGAGGTGCATTTTCAAGGAGTAGCTAGGGGTATAAGACATGGGGCGCCTATTTCATCCATGGGACACATTATCTTTTGTCATGATACTGTATTGGCTGCTGCCCTATATGAATCTGTTTTAGATAAAAGGCTAGTTATAATGCAATGATATAATATTTGAATTGAGAAATCATCTGATTTATTGACGTTCTGTGCGCGCTTCCTGTGCGTCCCCGCCGCCCGATCCGGCTTCCTGGTCTCCCTCGCCCCTGTCCCCGGGCCTGCGTGCGTGCGGGGGGGCGGGGCTTGGCGGACGCGCCGGGCGCACCATTGGTTGGTTCGCCCGTCGCGTCTGCCCGCCCCGCCCCCCTGCTCGCATTGGCCGGGGGGCGGGGGCGCGGGTGGCAGTGTGGTATGGCCGGATTGGGCGGCGGCGACTACATAGGAAGCGTGTCACGGCTTTTCGGACACGCCTCCTGAAGAAGCCGGTAGTAGCCGGCGAAATCGATCGAGGACGCCGTCCTCTATGGCGGTGGATCCCCCGGGCACCTGAGTCCCCATGCTCCTCCAGGACATCACCTCCTCTCAGCTTACACCGCTGCTAGTTGCCGAAACCTGCCCGGATGAGTAAGAGCCCACTGGGCAATCACACACCATGTATATTTATATGCTCGGCTGACATACAGTGCTATTATGCTTCATGGCTATTGCTACTGCTGCTTTTTCATCTACTGGCTGTTTGACCTGCTTTCAGCAATGATGTGCTTTCTTGCAAGGATCTGCTAACATCAATACTGTCTACATCTGTCAACCTGCTTGTGGCCATCAAGCCCCTGCTGCATGGACTTTTGTTTCCATTTATGCTGCTACATACTAGCCCTAGTGCTTCTGCAGATTTGCAAGGAACTGCTGGCAATAACACTGTTTTCATTTATCTGCTTTCTGCTAATGAGCTATTGCTACATGGACTTGTGCTTTCAACTAAATGCTGCAATATATTTGCTCTTGGTGTGTGTGCAACAACTAACAAGCTGTCAGAATTGACTTGTCGGCATGGTGTGCTGGGAGTTGAGGATACCTGCTCCTTGCTTTGACCTCTCTCTACACCGGAATGTTTATATCCATTAGGTGACCAGTCTGAACTCCTTTTTTGCATCCTAATTTTTGATTTTTGATTTTCGAGTTTTCTGCTTATGCTCTGGAGATTTTTTGATTTTTTGATTTTTTTGTCATCAAGCTGCGCAGCTTTGAATCATCATACATGTGCACTAAGTCCACTGGCTGGATTTCATCAGAGTAGAGGGCTCTGGGTATAGCGGGTTTTGGGGTGTGGGTGTTTTGGGAGCTGGGGGTTCCCTTCTGCCATACATGGTTTTATGTTATTTCTGCATAGTGTTTTTTGTAAATGAATAATAAAGTTTTGTATTTTTATAAATATCTAAGGTGTTTGTATTCAATCAGGCCATACCCCTTCCGCATTATATCTCACAAGCTTGTTTCCTAGGTATAAGACATGAATTTTAAGAAAAGAAATGTCACGTCATGTCTATAGGAAAACAAACACATCTTGCACAGAATATACTGTACACCGTATTTAGTTGAGAGCGAAAATTACCAAGGGACATTTTATATGTATGCAGGTGAGGCTGCTGCTGCTGCTTCGCTCAGCACTATCTTACTGCTCAGACTGAAGGAGACAGGCACAACCATAATGTTCTGAGAAATTTCCAGCTGCCAGCTCTGGAAATCTGTTTTGCAAGAAGTGACTGGAGAGAGGACTCCAAAACGGCTGGTTTAATGTGATTTATTTGACATCAGCTAATGACAACTAATATATACAGACGAAAACAAGCTCTACTTAATGCTTACACAGGACTAAAAAAACATTTGTAACTAGAGTTTGGCTTTCAGAAAATTCTGTCTACAGGCTCTCTGGACAAAACAAGTATGCTACCAGAAACACTTTTGGCATTTCACATCAATATGGGTTTGATTCATAAAGCTTTTTTGTTAAATTATCTTACTGTACTTATTTTTCACCTCAGCCTCAGTTAAGTTTTGTGTTCGCACATTAGACTAAACTCGGCTGAGGTGGCTGATCAGGGCCAACTTGGCCAAAAATCTATTATGTCTACAGCCAATTCACTGCAGGACACTCAGCAGGTGTGTGTATATACAAATTTTAAAAAGCCAAGTTTTCCAGATTTCTCATGTGACAGTAAGGAGCAGTGACAGTGCTAGGGACATGGAGTAAGGCAAATCACAGTGGCCTTGTGGTGACACACCATATATTTAGAAACTTGCAGATTTATAAAACTGACCTGAGGATCACTTATTTTCTAGTGATCCTACATTTTTGGGCTCCTCCTATCCTGTTGTTATCCCTAGTCTCATTTCCTGAGGAGGTTAAGCGCTATGGAGCTTAGAGGAAAGCACTATTCTAGAGTCTTTCAGAGGAACGTGACCATCCAGTTTGTGATCGGTCCAGTAGGAACTGAGCGAGAACGATACTTCCCCACAGGCTAATATGGTGGTTGCAAGGATTGCAACCTACCTTTGTAGTATTATTTACTATACATACACCATCTATATCAACAGACGATATTGCACTATTGGGCCCCTGGTCTCTTCTCATCCCCTACAGATGACCATTGTTTGATGAACTGTGTTGATCATCTGGTACCCCAGAATCTAAAATGCATAAATACATGGTAAGGTATTGTCTTAAATTAAAGCTACTTTCCACTCTCAGCTATGTTCTACCCCATGCCTTGCTCACCTCAAAAAGTATAATAACATATGATAGAAGGTGGTATACACTAAATTCTATGATAAGTATAGCTGTCATGTGAATGATGTTTTTGCAATGTGTTTTGGTTCAAGTAGACAGGTTTTCTCTGACACCCCTCGTAGGGGCCTGCCACTAATGTAAGTACCTCACCTCCACCTCCCTGCCCTTGACAAATCACTGTGGGGCAGATTTAGATTATTTAAAAGCAGTGCAAAGAAAACTGGAGCAGAACTGGTGCAAAAATGGTCCATATCAAGGATTCTGATTGGTCATTCTGAGCAACTATTTCATAACTGCAACTGTTCTGCATCAGATTTACTCCAATTCTCCTTGCACTGATTTTGATAAATCTTATAAATCTGTCCCTTTGTTCACTTCAATGGGAGCGGGTTAAGTGGCAGCTAAGACACACACCCCTCTCCTAGACAGGAAGGAACTTCAGACAGCAGTGCATGATGGTGCTGTTGAATGTGGAAATGTTTGGTGTTTACAATGTTTTAATCATTTTTCATATGTTGTTTTACTTTTGGAGAGCAAAAATGGAGGTGGCAGAAATTAGATTGTGGACAGGAATTTTAATGGATTTAGAGTTTTGTTTTGTTTTTGGTAAAGGTCTGAAAGCAAAAAAAAGTATGAAAAGCTGTGGTGTTACAGACAATTACAAATTTTTATAACTAGTTGCATTTCCTCTGCTCTCTTCAGACACTTTAGTCAGAAACACAGGACACAGGACTTTCTCTCACACACACGTATGGTTAACAGATGCACTGTGAGGGAATTCCCCCTCCCTTCATGGATCGCTCTGCTGTCAGATTAGAGCAGACTGCCATCAGTTTAGAGTGGAAGGAATTTGGTAAAAGTAAACAAAAGAGATAAGCAAGTGAATTGTATAGATCATTACTTCAGGAACTCTCTTAATCCCAGGTTAAAAAACATGTTAATCGATACTGTTCCTTTAAACCTGTGTGAATAACACAATATTCAAAGCGCAGAATGGTGTTCCTCGTGAGCTGAAGCCCGTCACTGCAGTGTACACCAGGGCACAAGTTGTCAGTCCTAAAAATTGGCAATATTTGCCGTGCTTACAAGGACTCCTTCAGTCAACTCGGCATGATTCTATGAACTCAGGGCACAAAAGTAATTGCTGCACCAGACAGCACACAGCTTTACTTTATTACTGCCTTTGCAAAAACTGTCCCTATCAAAAAAAGAAAGAAAGTTGGGAGGGGAGCTGCAGGTCACCAAAACAACCTACTGGTGTTTCAGATATACATAGTTATAACGCCCTTGTGTAGCCTGATCGCATTAGGACCCAGAAAAGACTTTTGTCTTTTTCTAGCAAAAAAAAAACGAGGGTCCTTGTAGTTGGCAAACATGATACGTGTACCATATAGTCCCTAGCTACAATTTACAGTACAGCATGGTGATTTGCCTGTCCCTTCTTAACACAACCTCTCCCTCATTTTTACTCCAAATGTGCCGATTTAAAGTCCAGAGTCACTTTAAAAGGAGCTGTCAGTGACTTAAAAAATCAAGCTAAAGATTAGCTAATAAAATGACTAGATAAGGAGGTCTATAAAATGATACATTAACAAAAAAGCTGTGATCAAAGCAACAGTCCCTTCCCTGTGGACACTTCCCAACCCTACCTCCAACAACACTGGTTAGTAACCAGTAACTTTTTGTCATTCAGAATGAGTTAATCAGAGGAGCCCATTCGGTCCTATGGTGGACAGCAGTGGGGAGAGAATGAGCAGCAGATATCCCATATTAACTACAATAGCACTTCACTGAGCATTTACTGTACCAGCTCAGCAGTTTGCTAAAGAAGAAGGAGCTAATGCAGGGGTAATCTGTACTCAGGCTACAATGTCCCTTTTCAGTCAGTGAACATTTTGCAAGAGTATGTAGCTTAAATCATTTCTGCCCTGACCATGTCTTATAAGAGAGGTTGATTCATGCTGATTAAAGTGGTCCCTCCATATTCATGAAGAAAAGCACAATTACCCTTCTTTCCCCATGTACTACACATCACAAATACTAAGCGGCCATATATAGTCTTTTTAGTCTAGAATTTGTTTATTTTGTTTGGGGACTTAAGATTTAAATACATAATGTAGTAGCTGCGCAAATTTTATTAGCTGAAACATAACAATAAACTAAACTGGTGCCAATTTTGAGATCATATCCGTGTACACAAGGCTCTGAGATAAATAATAGTCTGATGTCATTATTTATTTATTCAGTTGGTTAAAGTGTATTAGTTTGCTACATTTGCTGTGTTTTAGAGTCCTCTGGTGGTGAAGGTGCATAAAATAATCCTGTTCAAAGAAAAATATGCTATTTATTGTGTCATACTACCACCATTTGGTAAGATTGAGTAATAGCAGCCCCTAACTTGATTAAAAGAAAAGCAAAGTTCTTTTAATTTACCTATTGTGGTATAAATACACACACAAAAATATTAAAACTTTATAAAAAATCAAAAGTCTATACAGCCTTAATGTATAAGGATTCAAGCACTGAATAAATAATAAAAACAAGTGTGGAACTATTAAAATTTTAGCTATAATGAATATAATTTTACATTTATTGTGCTGCCACTTTACAGAGCTAGTGAACAGTTAATTTCCTGTCCATCCCTCAGCATATCTAATATACAATCTAATATCCATACTACAATTGTGAAGGGGGGGGGGGGTGCACGACCCAATTCTTGAGCTGGTGAAAGCTGTTGAAGGAAACCACAGCTTTAAAACACTCACAAACAGGGCAATAACATAAAAGCTCCATGAAAACTGTGCCCTGGGAGAGTTTTAAACCCGGACTCTACAGCTGCAGGTCAAGAGATGCTTAAATTGGGTGCCAGCCCTTATCAGAAGTTTCGGCACTGCCATAACATCCGATAGGGGCCAGAAAAAAAGACCTATGCAGCCATGGTGTGCCGAGTGTATAATTTTGGTGTGGGGGGGGCGCCAGAGTTTGTAGCTGAACTTATGGGTTGCAGCTATGATGTGCAGAGTGTTTAAATTAGGTGCCGAGGGTGCCAGCATTCAGTTATCGTATAGACTGTAACGCTTGATGGTGTATCCTCTACGGTCAGCGCGCAATGCACACTCTGACGCAAAGGAGACACACACACAAGACGCAAGCAAGGCATAAAACTATGAATCTCAGGGTATAGTGCGAACGCACTGGTGGAGGAGAGGACTGACTCCAGCAGGAGATGTGGCGCACAGAGCAGGCGTAGCTCCGAGCAACCACAACACACTTAACCACTTGAGGACCCACCCTTTACCCCCCCTTAAGGACCAGCGCTGGTTTGATTGATCTGTGCTGGGTGGGCTCTGCAGCCCCCAGCACAGATCAGGGTGCAGGCAGGGAGATCAGATTGCCCCCCTTTTTTCCCCCCTATGGGGATGATGTGCTGGGGGGGTCTGATCTCTCCTGCCTGCTGTGGGTGGCGGGGGGGGCACCTCAAAGCCCCCCTCCGCGGCGAAATTCCCCCCTCCCTCTCCTACCTGCTCCCCCCCCTGAGATCCGGGCTGCACAGGACGCTATCCGTCCTGTGCAGCCAGTGACAGGACGTCCCCTGTCACATGGCGGCGATCCCCGGCCGCTGATTGGCCGGGGATCGCCGATCTGCCTTACGGCGCTGCTGCGCAGCAGCGCCGTACAAATGTAAACAAAGCGGATTATTTCCGCTTGTGTTTACATCTAGCCTGCGAGCCGCCATCGGCGGCCCGCAGGCTATTCACGGAGCCCCCCGCCGTGATTTGACAGGAAGCAGCCGCTCGTACGAGCGGCTGCTTCCTGATTAATTAGGCTGCAGCTGGCGACGCAGTACTGCGTCGCTGGTCCTGCAGCTGCCACTTTGCCGACGCACGTTATGAGTGTGCGGTCGGCAAGTGGTTAAAGGTTGCTCAGCGCAAAAACAGTGCTGAGCGTTCTTAACCAAAACTCAGAGAGAAAAGGACAGGCTGACAAAATGAACGCTTGCTAATCTAGTCACTCCTCAGTGACAGCAAGCATTCACAAACAGGACAGACTGGAACGAGGCAGTCACTCGCGACCGCAGCGATAGCTTACCTCGCAAGAACAGGACTGGAAGGATTCGCTACTCCTCCGCAGGAGATAGCGCAATCCACATGCAAGACAAAGGCAGAGCAAGAAACAAGTAAAGGAAATACACAAATATATACAGTAATCCGCGTCGCAATATGGAAAATAACAAATGCGCTAGTATGCGTATATATTGGCAATGAACCAATATATGACGCAACACTAAGAAGCAATAATCCGCGACGCAATATGGAAAATAACAAACGCGCTAGTATGCGTATATATTGGCAATGAACCAATATATGACGCAAGACTAGTGTTGGGCGAACAGTGTTCGCCACTGTTCGGGTTCTGCAGAACATAACCCTGTTCGGGTGATGTTCGGGTTCGGCCGAACACCTGATGGTGTTCGGCCAAACTGTTCGGCCATATGGCCGAACTAAGAGCGCATGGCCGAACGTTACCCGAACGTTCGGCTAGCGCTGTGATTGGCCGAACGGGTCACGTGTAGTGTTGGGCGAACATCTAGATGTTCGGGTTCGGGCCGAACATGGCCGCGATGTTCGGGTGTTCGAGCCGAACTCCGAACATAATGGAAGTCAATGGGGACCCGAACTTTCGTGCTTTGTAAAGCCTCCTTATATGCTACATACCCCAAATTTACAGGGTATATGCACCTTGGGAGTGGGTACAAGAGGGAAAAAAATTAGCAAAAAGAGCTTATAGTTTTTGAGAAAATCGATTTTAAAGTTTCAAAGGGAAAACTGTCTTTTAAATGCGGGAAATGTCTGTTTTCTTTGCACAGGTAACATGCTTTTTGTCGGCATGCAGTCATAAATGTAATACATATAAGAGGTTCCAGGAAAAGGGACCGGTAACGCTAACCCAGCAGCAGCACACGTGATGGAACAGGAGGAGGGTGGCGCAGGAGGAGAAGGCCACGCTTTGAGACACAACAACCCAGGCCTTGCATGAGGACAAGAAGCGTGCGGATAGCAATTTGCGTTTTGTCGCCATGCAGTCATAAATGTAATACAGATGAGAGGTTCAATAAACAGGGACCGGAAACGCTAACCCATCACAGATGTTCATTGTTCATGTTACTTGGTTGGGGTCCGGGAGTGTTGCGTAGTCGTTTCCAATCCAGGATTGATTCATTTTAATTTGAGTCAGACGGTCTGCATTTTCTGTGGAGAGGCGGATACGCCGATCTGTGACAATGCCTCCGGCAGCACTGAAACAGCGTTCCGACATAACGCTGGCTGCCGGGCAAGCCAGCACCTCTATTGCGTACATTGCCAGTTTGTGCCAGGTGTCTAGCTTCGATACCCAATAGTTGAAGGGTGCAGATGGATTGTTCAACACAGCTATGCCATCTGACATGTAGTCCTTGACCATCTTCTCCAGGCGATCGGTGTTGGAGGTGGATCTGCACGCTTGCTGTTCTGTGTGCTGCTGCATGGGTGTCAGAAAATGTTCCCACTCCAAGGACACTGCCGATACCATTCCCTTTTGGGCACTAGCTGCGGCTTGTGTTGTTTGCTGCCCTCCTGGTCGTCCTGGGTTTGCGGAAGTCAGTCTGTCAGCGAACAACTGGCTAGAGGAGGGGGAGGATGTCAATCTCCTCTTTAAAGTCTCCACAAGGGCCTGCTGGTATTCTTCCATTTTGACCTGTCAGACTCTTTCTTCAAGCAGTTTTGGAACATTGTGTTTGTACCGTGGATCCAGAAGGGTATAAACCCAGTAATTGGTGTTGTCCAGAATGCGCACAATGCGTAGGTCGCGTTCAATGCAGTCCTAGGCCGAAGAGGTCATAGCCTAGGGTCACAAAAACCTGTTTATTTGGGCTATTTCAATGGTAGTGATGGTGACGTACATAAATCTCAGCTATGGCCGTTAGCAACGTCTGAATTTCACGAAATATCTCATGCAGGTAGAAGACATATTGTTAGACTTGGATTCCAAAGATGGGGTCCCTGCATCTCTGCAAACCAGAGTTACAGGGGTCCAAAATTGGTAAAATCCCCCATAGACTTTCATTGCCTCCCTATTTCACTTTCCAAAATCTCACATCTTTTCAAAGGGCAATGGCTCAGCAGTACCAAATTTTCTAGCATTGTAGGGACCCTTAGGGGGAACATGACTGATGAGTTTCGGGCCCCTAGGCCAAAGAGGTCATAGCCTAGGGTCACAAAAACCTGTTTATTTGGGCTATTTCAATGGTAGTGATGGTGACATACATAAATCTCAGCTATGGCCGTTAGCAACGTCTGAATTTCACGAAATGTCTCATGCAGGTAGAAGACATATTGTTAGACTTGGATTCCAAAGATGGGGTCCCTACATCTCTGCAAACCAGAGTTACAGGGGTCCAAAATTGGTAAAATCCCCCCATAGACTTTCATTGCCTCCCTATTTCACTTTCCAAAATCTCACATCTTTTCAAAGGGCAATGGCTCAGCAGTACCAAATTTTCTAGCATTGTAGGGACCCTTAGGGGGATCATGACTGGTCAAGGACTACATGTCAGATGGCATAGCTGTGTTGAACAATCCATCTGCACCCTTCAACTATTGGGTATCGAAGCTAGACACCTGGCACAAACTAGCAATGTACGCAATAGAGGTGCTGGCTTGCCCGGCAGCCAGCGTTATGTCGGAACGCTGTTTTAGTGCTGCCGGAGGCATCGTCACAGATCGGCGTATCCGCCTCTCCACAGAAAATGCAGACCGTCTGACTCAAATTAAAATGAATCAATCCTGGATTGGAAACGACTACGCAACACTCCCGGACCCCAACCAAGTAACATGAACAATGAACATCTGTGATGGGTTAGCGTTTCCGGTCCCTGTTTATTGAACCTCTCATCTGTATTAAATTTATGACTGCATGGCGACAAAACGCAAATTGCTATCCGCACGCTTCTTGTCCTCATGCAAGGCCTGGGTTGTTGTGTCTCAAAGCGTGGCCTTCTCCTCCTGCGCCACCCTCCTCCTGTTCCATCACGTGTGCTGCTGCTGGGTTAGCGTTACCGGTCCCTTTTCCTGGAACCTCTTATATGTATTACATTTATGACTGCATGCCGACAAAAAGCATGTTACCTGTGCAAAGAAAACAGACATTTCCCGCATTTAAAAGACAGTTTTCCCTTTGAAACTTTAAAATCGATTTTCTCAAAAACTATAAGCTCTTTTTGCTAAAAAAAAAAATTCCTCTTGTACCCACTCCCAAGGTGCACATACCCTGTAAATTTGGGGTATGTAGCATGTAAGGAGGCTTTACAAAGCACAAAAGTTCGGGTCCCCATTGACTTCCATTATGTTCGGAGTTCGGCTCGAACACCCGAACATCGCGGCCATGTTCGGCCTGTTCGGCCCGAACCCGAACATCTAGGTGTTCGCCCAACACTACGCAAGACTAGCAAAATAACAAATCTAACTGAGATACGAATATACTGGCGAACCAATATATATGCACGTATCAGGAACTAACTACGGTCCCGAAGGACACACATAAACAAGGACTGAGACAAACGGAATGAACGCTTGCTAATCCAGTCACTGCCTCAGCGACAGCAAGCGTTCATACGTAGACAAACACACAGGAGTGAGATAGTCAATAACAACCGCAGCTATATGACTAATCTCCAGGAACCGAACTGGAAGGATTCACTGCTCCTCCACAAGAGCCAGTGCAATCCACACGAGAACCAGGAACAGAGGCCCAGGAGTAACAACTTAGACCGGCTGAGACTGAAACTATGACGGGCTGGGAGCACAGCAGGAAGCAACTCTTTATACTGAGGTCATCAAATGGGAGTGGACATGCAAATTCCCACACAGGTGAATGGTAATCAGTCACAAGCTGAGAGCAGGAAAAGGCAGACAAAACTATGCAACCTGCATCATGCATGAAAGGAATTGCAGCTCAGCTGCAACAGGCAATGTTTGAATTCACAAGAGCATCTCAAGCTGCAATGAACTGCAGAGCTATTGCAGATGGAATCAACACTTAATGTGAGTGCAAGCAAAGCTATGCAAGCAAATGCCTGTAAAGAAATCAGAACTGCTTGGCTGCAGTACAACTGCAGCCAGCAGTACATGCTGCAAAAGCGATCATGACATAGACAAACTAAAGACTACACAGCAAACTACAGCTAGCATCAAGGGTGGTCCGCCCATGATGCCACCTGAATGACTTGCATCAGGCAAGGGGCGTCATCCCACTTGCAGCCCACCTCCTCCCTCCCTGTCCACCATTCATTTTGAGAAGGCAATCCGCTCCTCCAGGACAGTCCCCAGATCCCCTCAGCCTCACTAATAGACCTCAGATCAGCTGTGAACCGCATGGCCACAGTGAAGAGAGGAGAGCGGCTCCCCTACTGGCGCATATATTGGATATATGCACCATTAATAGGGGAACTGCTCTTCTCTGTTCACTGTGGCCATGCGGGTCACTGCTGATCTGTGGTCTTGTAGTAAGGCAAGGGGCATCCGCAGACTGTCCTGGAGGAGACGGAAACTGATCGTTTTCAGGAGGTAAATGAGTGGCGCTCAAGGAGAGATGATGGAGGGACAGGCTGGCTACCTACTGGGGGCAACTATACCTGGCTAACCTATACCGGGGGCACCTATACCTGGGTAAACTATACTGGGGGCACCTATAACTGGCTAACCTATACTGGGGGCACCTATACCTGGCTAACCTATACTGGGAGCAAGTACACCTGGTGTCACGATACATGTCTGCTGGTGATACGGCTATGAACTTGTTACATGAACTTCCTTTAGTCACCAGCAGTTAGGCTCTTGTAGGCTTGTTAGCTTGCTCCTTGCTGATTCTTATTGCTAAAATAGCACCCCACAACAGCTCTTTTGAGAGCTAATCTTGTTCTTGTGATCTATTTTTTTTCTGTGTTGCATAGACAACCTTGCTAATTCATACTGTGTGTGTGCCACTGCCAGGCCCAGCACATTCAGTGACTACCTGTGTGTGTGACAGGTGCACATTGTAATACCCATTACTGCATATACCTACCTACCTGGTGTACTGCACATTGTATTATACCTGGCAGTCAGTGCATACCTTTCACTTGAATGGATGGCAGACTTGCCCTCCATAACAGATTCTCGTTAAAGGATTTAGAGTTGATTCATCTCACATATACAACAGGGCCTTGAAAGTCCTCCTGTATTGTTATTTTTGGTCACTACCTCGGGACGTGCATGCCATGCCATGCCATGCCATGCCATGCCTGCTGCCTTCCTTGGATGTGTGTGGAAGCCGCTTCTTAGGCTCCCACTCCGGACCGGAATCGAACCAGGATTCCCTGACCATTACCCGTGGTCACCCGCATAAAAGATTCTCGTTGCAGGTACTGAACAGCAAGCAGAACAAGTATTTAAAAAAATAGATGTAAGCTTTAACAATGGTAGAGAAAGAACCATCGAAAGTTGATAAGGCAGTCAGACATTACCTGACATTACTGAGTGAGGAAGAGCAATCTCGCCATGGTGCGCACCAGTCCAGCACGGCCGTCACTACGCAAACAGTTGTTTGAGGTGCGTTACACAGTGAGTTTGGTGTGTCAGTGTGAAGAAGTACTCTAATTACACTCCCTGATCCATGTATACACATGCAAGATGTTTTAAAGCACTTTAGGCCTGCAATTTAGCATTCAATGTGATTTCTGGCCTTAAAACGCTGCTTTGCGTCCAATCCAGATTTTTCCCCGGGACTTTTGGCATGTATCCCACTCCGCCATGCCCCCTCTAGGTTTTAGACCCCTTGAAACATCTTTTCCATCACTTTTGGAACTGGAGATTGGGCATTACTGACAATACTTGGATGCTTATTTGTGCACGCTGTCGCACTTTATGCGCTGTGTATGTACAGGGTCCCTGTTGAAAGGACTCTCAAAGTAAGTGAATGTAAACATAATCTTTTATGGATTGGAATAAACTGGTACTTTTATTATGAGTAAAAAGTTTGTAATTTTCTACTACTGTACCTTTAATAACTAACTGTACAGTTTTCTTGCAAGCTTTCAAAAGTTTAAGTTTCTTCTTCAGGCATTATACAGAACTGGTTCAGAACTGTAGAGGGGTTTATAGTACATATATTTTTGGAACACTATTTTTGCCTGGTACACACTTTCAGATGATTGATCTATTACTGCTCAATTTTACCACCTCCATGTAGTATGAGGGTTAACAGATATTGAATACTATGTGCAGATTGTGAAAGTAAACCCTCATACTACATGGAGGTGGTAACATTGGTTAGTGATTGCCTAATCATAATTGAAAGTGTGTACCAGGCTTAAGTTTCCAGACCTTAAATAGGTGTCAGTCTGTCAGGACAGAAGTGTAGATGGCTATGTGGGACAAAAGCTCATATTTCACCATACATTTAGGTTAGTTCTTCCTCTAAAGTCTTGAACAGCTTTATAAATTTGTATTTAAAGGGAAGGTTCAGGGAGGGGAGTGAAAAAATAAAAATCAATTTCCACTTACCTGGGGCTTCCTCCAGCCCGTGGCAGGCAGGAGGTGCCCTCACCGCGCAGGAGGTTTTCTCAGGCCCTGCTGGCCGATTTGCTTAATTTTTTTTTTTGCTTCACGCACTTTGATAGCTGCGCCAGCACACCGATCGCCGCCGCCCCGCGCTCGATCGCAGCTATCCGTCGCGCCGCGCCCCCCCCCCCCCAGACCCCGTGCGCTGCCTGGCCAATCAGTGCCAGGCAGCGCTGAGGGGTGGATCGGGACTCTCAATGCAATGACGTCACGACGGGGGAAGCCCTCCAGGAAATCCCGTTCTTTGCTGATCGGAGATCGCCGAAGCTGAGCAGCGGCTATCATGTAGTGAGCCCTGGGCTCGCTACATGATTTAAAAAAAACAAACTGCTGCGCTGCCTCCTGGCAGAATTTATTAGACCGCCAGGAGGGTTAAAGGGCCCTAACACCTGGACAGTGGCATGCTGGAGCTAAAGTTCCACAAAAACTTACGTAGTTTACCCAGAGTCATTTTTTAATCTCTAAAGGGCAAAAATCACATTACGTTCCTAAGTTTGTGGAATGAAGTGCTTTAAAACATCTGGCGTGTGTACACGTCGATCAGGTAGTGTAAGGGTTCGGCCCGGTTCACACTGACAGGCAAAACGCAGTGTTTACCGCATCTCAAACAACCACAAAGAGCTTTAGTGATAATGTCACGTAAGCTAATCATTGTTTTTACTAGTTGACACCTCCAGGACGTAAATGTTAGTCTTCTCAGGGGCAATCTTCGTATAGTGGTGATGGTTGCCATGCTTGTGTGCACATTCGGGGAGTGCACTCAATCTCAGTTTTCCAGCCCCTATGGTCGGGCTGAGGTAGTTCAATGACAGTTAAGTGACCAAACAAACACTGATTCTGCAGTGTGGGCCCAGTGTTGGCATGGTAGGCTTTATTGATCACCTGAGGTGATCATAAAAAAAGTGATTTTGCCAAAACTTATGCAATGGATTGAATTTAGTCTGATCACATTGAAGCAATGACCTTATCGTCTTGGGTGCGCCAACACATTGAGATATGCGAGCCCCTTCACCACATGCACATGCTTTTTTTTTTTTTTTGCAGCTACTGTAGCACCAGAGGCCAGAAAATTTGGCATGTACATGCCTGAAAAATGTTGTTTTGTTCCAGCCGCTGTAGCAGCTGCCTGAAAAATTCAGGATTTACCTATATAAAATTTTACAAAAAAAATAAAATAAAATACTGTTTGGACCCTAGTTGGTGGTGGGGGAAAAGGACAGCTGTGTAGGGAGTCATGCAGCGTGCAGAGAAGGACAGCTGTGTGGGGACTGAGTCACAAGCCTTGCGGCATGCAGTAACCCTCCGAGATCCATGACTCATTAATTTTAATAAAGGTCAGGTAATCAACAATTTGGTGACCTAGGTGACTTCTCTTGTCAGTAGACATGGGCCGAAGAATTAGACAGGCAAATAATTTGCCACGAAGATCGCGTATTCGCATTCGCCTCCTTAGGAAAATACTTGGTTGATTCAATTGCCCCTATACATCATCATTGAGCTAAACTTTGACCCCTTACCTCACAGTCAGCAGACACAGGGCAGCCAATCAGCTAGCCACCCCCGTATAAAAAAGCCAGGACGACAACAATCTTAGACTCATTCTGTGGCTGCTGTCTTAGTGAGAGCAGGGATAGTGTGTTGCTGACTGGGAGAGAGTTAGGTAGGCCTGTGTTCTGTGTCCTCTCAGTGCAGATTCTTGCTGCTACCACATTGTTCTGAACAGCTAAACCCTTCTTAGGGCTGATACATTGTTTTTATTGCTATTGTATTGCTCTTCTGTGGCCAGTGCACAAGTTAGCTGGTCGAGACAGGTCTGCTGGTCCTAGTAGTGCACCGACCATAACCCACCTTCCCACCACTACTGGCATCTAGTATCCACTACTGCCCCCTGTATAAGGACTCAGTGCAGAATCAGTCTTTTTTTGGTCACTTAACTGTCACTGAACTACCTCACCCTGACCATAGAGGCTGGAAAACCACGATCCACTGGCCCCTGTTTAAAATCTCAGTGCTGTAGGAGACAGGTCTGCTAGTCCCAGTAGTGCACTGACCATAACCCACCTTCACACCACTACTGGCATCTAGTATCCACTACTGCCCCCTGTATAAGGACTCAGTGCAGAATCAGTCTTTTTTTGGTCACTTAATTGTCACTGAACTACCTCAGCCTGACCATAGAGGCTGGAAAACCACGATCGCCTGCACTCCCACGATTGTGTACACAAGCACGGCGGACACTACACAAAGACTGCCCCCGAGAGGACTAACATTTATGTCCTGGAGGTTTCAACTAGTAAAAACAAAGAAATGCTCACCTGACATAATAACTAAATGTCTTTGCGGTTGTTTGTGGACTGCAGTGCATTAAATGCGGCGTTTCATCTGTCATTTTGAAGTGGGCGTACCCCTTACACTACCTGATCGACGTGTACACACACCGGATGTTTAAAGCACTTTATTCCACCAATTTAGGAATGTAATGTGATTTCTGCCCTTTAGCAATTAAAACACGACTCTGTGTCAACTACGTAATTTTAGGTGGGACTTTTGCCATGGATCCCCATCCGGCATGCCCCCGTCCAGGTGGTAGGTCACTTGAAAAGACTTTTCCATCACTTTTTTGGCCAGAAACTTTGTAGGTTTTAAAATTCTTCTGCCCATTGAAGTCTATGGAGATTCACAGATTCGCACATTTTTGCGGAGATTCGCCTTTGAAATTTGCTAAATCAAAATTTGATATTTGGCCCATCACTACTTGTCAGTGTCAGTGACAATGCCTCCTGCTGCACTGAAGGTCCTTTCTGATAGAACACTTGAGGCGGGGTAAGCCAAAAGTTTGATGGCAAAGTGTGACAGCTCTGGCCACCGGTCAAGCTTGCTTACCCAGTAGTCCAGGGGTTCATCTCTCCTCAGAGTATCTATATCAGCAGTTAACGCTAGGTTGTCTGCCACCTATCGGTCAGCGTTCTCTGTGGGTGGGTGCTGAAGGGTTCTGGTAATGCATTGGACTTGAAAAACTCTGCATGTCCCAATTTACCAACATATTGGTAAAGTGCCCTGTCCTTGCAGTTGTGGCTGTGGGAGGAGGATTACTGGCCCCTCTTCACCTGTCACTTCCTGCTGTAACATCAACCTTAAATGCATTGTACAGCATAGTTCATAGGCTGTTTTACAAATACTGTATCCTTTCTGACTTGTGGTACGTTGGTAAGATTTATGCCACGTTGTGCTTATACTGAGGGTCCAGTAGCGTTGCACAGGTCCTTCTCTTTTATTATTTTTCATATTCAGCGAGCAGGAGAGCATGAAAGATCTCATTTTGACAAGGTTAGATACAGAGGTAGCCATCTCCTGTTCCTCGTCATCAAAGACGTCATCCAAGGTTTCCTCCTTTTCCCCAGCCATGTACAATACCAGGGGTCCCCGAAAGGTGACAAAAAGCCCCCTGGGATGCCTGCTCCTGTTGGTCTTCCTCCTTCACAAAGCCACCTTTCTTCTCTGACTTCTCTTCAGACTCTTATTTCTGCGTTGCCACAGGTGCAGAAGGTGACAAGGCTCCTTCTGGTGGTGATCACAACTCTTCTTATTCCTGCTCCTGGTTACACTGATCTACAGACTGATCAAGCACTCTTTGCAGGGTACGCTCCAGGAAAAAAGCATATGGTATGAGGTTGCTGATGGTGCCTTTGGCACGACTGACCAGGTTTGTTATCTCCTACATCCCAAAAGGACGCATGAGCCTGCAGACATTGCGCATGAGCACCCAGTAACTCGGCAAAAAAGTTCCCAGCAGAGCCTGTCCTAGCACCCAAGTCATAGAGAAACTCATTGATGGCTCATTGTTGTTGGAGCAGACATTCAAACATCACGAGTGTGGAATTCCAGTGAGCCTGGCTGTCACAAATTAGACCCCTTACTGGCATGTTGTGTCGCCGCTTAATGTCAGCAAGGCATGCCACAGGCGTGTATGAACAAATGAAATGGCCAGACACCTTCCTGGACTGCCTGAGGACGTCCTGAACTCCTGGGTACTCAGAGACAAAACATTGGTCAATCAGATTGAGAACAAATGCCATGCAGATTGCTTCCATTGTCGACCTGTGACTTCAGAGCTGACAGGAGTACTTGTCCGATATGACTCTTAAATACCAGGTACATCATTCCCAAGACAGTGTGGCAAAGTCATACCTGTGATGTGAAATCTCTGTGATGTGGAAACTCTGGAGAGCTGGGAGTGTGCAGTTGTAGTAGAGGATGGCACAGCAGCAGAGGAAGACCCAGCCAAGGAAGATCGTGAAGAGGATGGAAGAGTAGGAGGAGAAGAGGAGGTGGCAGACCTGCATCCAATTCGTGGCAGTGAATGTCTCTGACGCGACATTGGTCGGTCCTTACAACATCCCCGGAGATAAGATCTCTGGTGGGGGACTACCCACATTTAACAGCTAAGAGAGCTATGTCTTTAAAAAACATGTTAGTACAAAGTGAATTCAAAAGAACTTCCCCTAAAACATGGCTGGAAAAAGCGATTCCAACCGGTATGTTCAGGTGTGGAAACTGTCAGGTCTGCCCCCTGGTAGATAAAACAAAAAACTTTGAGGATTCTCAATAGAAAAAAATCTATCAGATAGAATCTTTTGTAAACTGTGCATCGGAGGGTGTGGTTTATATGTTCACCTGCCCATGTAATAAGCATTATATTGGTAAAACAACGCGCCAGTTAAGATCTAGGATAGGTGAGCATATGAGAAATGCCAAAGCTATTGAGTATACCACCCCTCTGGCACAACATTATAAAGATTACCATAATGGAGACCTGGCTGGCTCTAAGGTAAAGGGTATCTATAAATTAAACATCTCTTCGCGCAGGGGAGAGTTTGATAAAATCCTAAAACAAAAGGAATGTAGTTGGATTTTTAAGTTAAAAACCCTGTCCCCCTCAGGCCATAATATTGATTTTGGCCTACAGTGTTTTTTGTAGATACCACTTTTTTCTCTTTTCCTGCATGGTCTCTATTCCGTTTGGAACCTATCTGTTCTTTCGTATTTAGTGCGGTGTTCTGATGGGAGTGTGTGGGCTGTTCTGCCTCCCTGGTATGTACCTGCTGCGTAGTGACAAGCTGCCCTTTTTGTGCTTTACTTCCGCCCTTTTGGAGGCGGTACTATCAACTCTCACAATAAAAGGCCAAAGAGGAAGAATTACTTTAGCCACACCCTGAGGAAGCGCGCATATGCGAAACCGGTCGGTGGGCGGAGTCTGGAGATCCCCTGGTGTCACATTGCCAAACCTAGATGGACTTCCTGGCTGCTCGTGTAGACGCGTCTTGGCGTCTGAATGCCTTGTTCAGTCCATAGGAAACTGACACATCTTGTGCACGGACTTTCTTTAAAGGGAAGGTTCAGGGACTGTTAAAAAAAATAAAAATCCGCATCCACTTACCTGGGGCTCACTCCAGCCCGTGGCAGGCAGGAGGTGCCCTCGGCGCCGCTCCGCAGGCTGCCGGTGGTCTCCGGTGGCCGACCCGACCTGGCCAGGCAGGCGGCCAGGTCGGGATCCTTCCGCGTTCCAAAATGCGCCTCACGGCGGCGCGCTGGCGTCATCGGACGTCCTCCGGGCTTTACTGCGTAGGCTCAGTAGTTCTGAGCCTGCGCAGTAAAGCCCGGAGGACGTCCGATGATGTCAGCCCGCTGCCGTGAGGCGCATTTTGGAACGCGGAAGGAGCCCGACCTGGCCGCCGGCCTGGCCAGGTCGGGTCGGCCACCGGAGACCACCGGCAGCCTGCGGAGCGGCGCCGAGGGCACCTCCTGCCTGCCACGGGCTGGAGGAAGCCCCAGGTAAGTGGATGCGGATTTTTATTTTTTTTTAACAGTCCCTGAACCTTCCCTTTAACCTCATTTGAAATACAGCCGCCTGAACCAGCAGAGACATGGAACAACTATATGAACCGCATGAACAGCATAAAAGATATGTGCAGGTAGATATGAGAAACTGCATAGTTTATGCCTGAGAGTCACATTCTCAGATGATATGTTTACGCTCATCTCACTAATGCTGAACTGGCTACCTTCTGCTTGCTAACACTATCGCCTTGACTGCTGTTATTCATGCATTGGAGTCTGCTATTGGGACTTTCAGCCTTTTCTTCCATGCTCATAACTGGATACATAACTATATGGGAGTCTGCAAGTGAGACTTTCTTACCGTAGTGGACTGTTATCTGTGGCTGGTTACACGCAACAGCAGGACCGTGCTTCACATGAGATAAATAGGTGTCAGCGATTCACTATTCTGGCATGTGACTACATATCATGATGTGGGATCATCCATAAGCTTTTAAAGTTTTAATGTTGTGGGCTGTTTTCTGACGGGCATGACACTCCAAATGTTTGTATTATATGTTTTTTGATTATCAATAAATGAGCTTTTTATACTGCCTTACTTCTACGAAGGATGTAGTTAAGGCTCACCTATCATATGCACAAACCCCTATTTTTAAATCCAATTCGTGGCAGTGACACCAACTCCACTGTAGAGCCACGCATTACGTGCTTCCCAGCCATCACCAGGTTTACGCAGTGGGCAGTGTAGGTGATGCGCCTGCCCTGACCGTGCTTTGAAGACCATGTATCAGTGGTGATATGGACCCTTGGCCCAACACTGTGTGCCAGAAATGCAGTGACTGGGCTCTGCACATGACAGTACAGGTTTGGTATTCCTTCTTTGAGAAAAAAATTCTGCCGGGTACCTTCCACTGCGGTGTCCCAATTGATATACATTTTTTACATGCCTCAGCGTCCACAAGCTGGTATGGTTAAAGCTGGCAGGCTAAGAGTTCAGACAAGCCAGCTGTCACACGCTGGGGAAGGAGGTGATTCTGAGACATTGTTTTCTTAAACTCAAGCATGTCCCTCACAGAAACTTGACTGTGGGCAGATGAGCAGGAGCTGGTCAAGGTGGAAGGCGGAGTGGAGGTTGGTTGAGAAGGGACAAGGAGAGGATTCATATTTGAGGGATACAGGGATATTCCTTGATTGTTTACAACATTTGCCCATTCTTCCTCAAGACTACTTGTTAGTAACTATGGAAGTGGAAAGTTTGTACACCTCCATCCCTCATGTTAAAGGTATGGAGTTCATACAAAGTGTGTTGGAAATTAGATCTTTCTTTTGATCAATGTAGATTCCTGATGGCAGTGTTGGAAATAGTGTTAACCAAAAATTACATTTTATTTTAGGATCAATTCTATGTACAGACATGTGGAACAGTGATGGGCTCGAATGTGGCCCCGTCCTATGCTAATTTGTACATGGAGATATACGAAGAGGTTTTTGTTTACTCCAATCATTTATTTCAAAATTTTGCAAAGGTTTGGCTTCGCTATATTGATTACATTTTTGCCATATGGGCAGGGCCGCATCCGAGTCTTGAAGCCTTTATTCAGGAGATTCATTTGAGATGACCCTTTATTAGACTGGCTGTTTATTGGGAGCGATACAATGGTTGACTTTTTGGACGTTAAGGTGGAGAGGACTGAAGTAGGCCTCAGGACTCATCTTTATTGAAAGCCAACAGATCGTAATTCATTGCTGTGGTTTAAAAGCTTCCATCCACCAGGTTTAAAGATGGCTATCCCTAGGTCACAACTACTTAGGGTAGACAGGATAGTGTCTGACAATGAAACAAGGAATATCAGGTTACACAAAATTAAAAATAAATATAGGGCACGAGGTTACCCTGAAAGGGCCCTAAAAGTGTATCTACAAGACGTAGAGACAGGAAAGTAGACCGTATACCTTTTGTTACAAAATATTCGATAGTTGCTAGACAGTTGAGGAATATTATTCAAAAAAGATGGCGCCTCTTGAGGGAGGGACTGAGTAGGGTACCTGAATTTAGGGATCACCTTCTGATCTCCTTTAAGAGAACTCTGTCAATGAAGGACTGTTTGGTTAGATCTGACATTGGTAGTACAAAGAGAACAGGTCCTACTGTAGGGGGCTTGTGTATGTTTCCATGTATGTCATGTATCTTATGCTCTTGTGGGCTTTTATATGTTGGTAATACCACTCAGTGTGTCAGGGACAGAATCTCCTCTCATTAATCTACTATCAGAAAAAGGATTTGGTTGTTCTGACACATTTTTGTGAAAAACGACATCTTGTATCGGATTTAAAATTTTGTGTATTACAACAAGTGATACGGACCAGGAGAGGGAGTGATCACGAAAAATTACTTCTTAGGTCTGACGCCCGGTGGATTAAATGCCTGGATACTTTGTATCCGAATGGGTTGAATCGAGAATATGAATTACATAAGATTGTATGATATAGCATCCTTTTTAGTATGTATGTGTTTGTTATTTGTTTTTAACTTCTTGCAGACCGACGCAGTTGAAATCTACATCCTGCATGTGGCAGTGCTGATCTGACAAGACGTAGATTTCAATCATCCTGCCTCGCAGTCACGCCACTCCCGCCAATCGTGCTTTTTTCTCCCCGCAGAGGTCTGTGATCTCTGTGAATTACATTGATTGAGGAGCCAATGAAAGCAGCTTCTGACCGGCTCACACTGCTCTGCCATCATACGGATGGCAGAGAGAGGGACCTGCAGCGGGGACAGAATGGCGTGACCGGTGGGAGCGGCGTATTTTTGCGGTGATTCACTGGGAGGCAGCGTTTTACCGTACTAGTAGCCTTTGGTCCTTAAGGGGGCAGAGGCTGCTGGTATGGAAATGGTTAATATCTTTTTTCTCTCTCCTTATATTTTGTAGAACCTGGTGGGTGACTTGGGGGATATTGCAGATGATCCTCTTGGGTGCTATGTATATTTTTAAAAAATGTAATATCCATGCTGTAGTTGTTATATACTCCCATGGCTTACACATGGAGATTTGCCATATAACAGTTTTTTGTACAGATTAAAATGCATATTTTTGCGTTTAATTTAGTTTATTTGGTTGCTGGGCAACAGCCCGTACTGCATGTATCTTATTAGTCTATATCAGTGTTAGGCCCTTTACCTCTTTAAAGGTGGGTCAGGCCTGATAGTGGATGGGAGGTTCCATTATATGCAGGTTGGCATTTTTTCAGTGTTAGCATATTTTGTATTGTATGTGGACATACACGTTGTTTTTTATGCGTACGGAGATGTAGTCAAGTGACCATATCTTTCCCAATCTGCATTTTTACTTCGGCAACCAACTATAATTCACCTGATATTGAGATGCGCGACCACTTGATGGCAGTCACGAGGTCTGCACTGTCCAATTGGAAGGCGGGGGCTACTTTTCTGGTGATGGAACGCTTGTATAGTGCAAAGTATGCATTTTGTTTTACACGATCATGTGACTTTTGTCACATAGTTGTTTCCATTTTTTACGGATATACACCTGCTTTCATGCGTGATCAGGTGGTGATATTGGTCATGTGATTGGCACCTCTTATGTAGCGAACCTCGAACACGAACCTCCGCAAAAAGTTTGGTTCGCGTGAACTTTTCGAACCGCAATAGACTTAAATGGGGAGGCGAACTTTGAAAACTAGAAACATTTATGCTGGCCACAAAAGTGATGGAAAAAATGTTTCAAGGGGTCTAACATCTGAGTTTTTGTATGGGGGAGTGGGATACATGCCAAAAGTCCCAGGGAAAAATCTGGATTTGATGCACAGCAGCGTTTTAAGGGCAGAAATCACATTGTATGCTGAATTGGAGGCCTAAAGTGCTTTAAAACATCAATCAGGGAGTGTAATTAGTGTACTGCTTCACACTGACAGACCAAACTCACTGTGTAATGCACCGCACACAGCAGTTTGTGTAGTGACGGCCATGCTGGACTGGTACACACCATGACGAGAGTGCAGGTGATGGCTGCTTTCCAGCCCATATGGTCGCCGGGCTCGCCCCCCCCCCCCGGAGAAACTCAAATAGCCGGCGGTCATTGCTTCATTGTGATACGCAAGCCCCTTTACCGCGGCAAAGTAACGATCATGAAGGGGAATTGACATATGTACAAAATTAGGCAGGCATGTACACACACCAGAAAAATTATTCTAGCGGCCTTAAAAATTCAGGAATCTGCCTGGAGTCCTGGACCCTGTTGGTGGTGGTGAAGAAGGCAGTCAAGCGGCCTGCAGGCAGAGATGCTGTGCGGGGAGCGACTTTTCCTCCTCCTCCCCCCTCTGTGCTGCTGCAGGTGTTGAGGAATCATCTGCTTCTGCTGAGAATTGATCCCACAACTCTTCCTCCTGTTCCTGTTCCTGTTCACGCTCCTCCACAGCTTGATCCACCACTCTACGCACAGCACGCTCCAAGAAGAAAGCATATGGGATCAAGTCGCTGATGGCACCTTCACTGCGACTCACCAGGTTTGTCACCTTCTCAAACTGCTGCATGAGCCTGCAGGCATTTCGCATGAATGTCCAGTACTTCGGCCAGAACATCCCCATCTCCCCAGAGCGTATCCTTTGACTGTAGTTGTAGAGATACTGTTTGCCTGCTTTCTCCTGTTGTAGCAGGCGGTTGAAAATCAGGAGCGTTGAATTCCAGCGAGTTGGGCTATCGCAAATCAAGTGTCTCACCAGCTATTTGTTTCTCCGCTGAATATCGGCAAAGCATGCCATGGCCGTGTAAGACCACCTGAAATGCCCACACACTTTCCTGGACTGCTTCAGAACATCCTGTAAGCCTGGGTACTTAGACACAAATCTCTGAATTATTAGATTCAGCACATGTGCCATGCAGGGTACATGTGTCAACTTTCCCAAATTCAAAGCCGAAATGAGATTGCTGCCGTTGTCACACACCATGTTGCCGATCTCCAGTTGGTGCGGGGTCAGCCACTGATCCACCTGTTTGTTAAGAGCAGCCAGGAGAGCTGCTCCAGTGTGACTCTCCGCTTTGAGGCAAGACATGTCTAAGATGTCGTGACACCGTCGTACCTGGCATGCAGCATAGGCCCTGAGGAGCTGGGGCTGTGTAGCTGGAGAGGAGATTGCAGCACCAGTAGAGTTGTACTGCCACTCAGCCAAGGAGGAGGATGACAGCGAAGAGGATGTAGCAGGAGGAGAGGAGGTGGCAGCAGGCCTGCCTGCAAGCCGTGGAGGTGTCACAAATAGGTCCACTGCACAGCCACGTACTCCCTGCTTGCCAGCGGTCACCAGGTTGACCCAATGGGCTGTGTAAGTAATGTACCTGCCCTGACCATGCTTGGCAGACCAGGCATCCATGGTCAGATGGACCCTTGACCCAATGCTGTGTGCAAGAAATGACACCACTTGCCTTTCAACTTCATGGTATAGTTTGGGTATCGCCTTTTTTGAGAAATAATTGCGGCGTGGTATCTTCCACTGCGGTGTCCCAATGGCCACAAATTTTCGGAAGGCCTCAGAGTCCACCGGCTGGTATGTTAACAGCTGGCGAGCTAACAGTTCCGCCAAGCCAGCTGTCAGATGCCGGGCAAGGGGGTGACTGGCAAATTTCCCTCACAGGCACCTGGCTGCTGCTGTGTACAGAGGAGCAGAAACCGCTCAAGTTGAGAGGCGGAGTGGAGGAGGGTGGCTGTGATTGTGAAGGTGCAAGGGAGAAAGCGGCTGAAGATGATGCACCTGAAGAAGGAAGAGGAAAAGGACGGTGGCTTTGCTTTTGTGTGCTGCTTTTCCTCTGGTGCTCTTCCCATTGCAGTTTGTGCCCTTTCTCCATGTGCCTCCGTAAGGCAGTTGTCCCTACGCGGCTGTTGGCCTTTCCACGGCTCAATTTTTGGCAGCAGAGAGAACAGATGGCATTGCTCTGATCTAAGGGAGACACACAAAAAAATTTCCAAACCGCTGAGCCCCCCTGGGGTGATGGCACTATGGTGGCATCAGCAGCTGGCGTTGAAGGGCATGTTGGCTGGCTGTCCATAGGTGGCGATATATGGCGTCGGACACTGCCACCAGCTGTTTCTGAAGACGATCTCCCCCTGCTTCTTTCAGCAACTCGTCTCCTCCTACTCCTCTCTGACTCCCCCTATGAACTGTCCCCTTGGTCATCTTGTCTCTTAGGATCCCACATGGCATCCGTATCACCATAATCATCATAATCATCCTTCCCAGCTTTGCTTGCCTCAGACACCTCATAAACTGCACCAACAGCAGGTACTTCATCATCCTCCTCCTCACACGTTACGTCCATAGTGTTGCCTAACTCAGACATATGAGGTGGTGTAACTTGCTTAGCGCCTTCATCTAGTTGTAACAATAATGTCTATGAATCAGTTAATTCTCCACCAAATAACTCCTGCGAAGTGTCAAATGCAGCTGATGTGGTGCTTGTAGTAGCGCTGGTGGCTGCGGAAGATGAGGTGTTCTGTCGCTGACATGCAAAATTTATTCAACTATTTTGTAAGTACCTATATGTATTTGCGCAATAAAGCCTAAACCTCTGGTAATGCACTTAGAGCGCTCCTTCTTTCTTCAGATTCATGTTCTGTTAAATAGTAAACCACGTCCTGACAATCTTGGGAGGTGATGGGACGTGCCTTCTTCTGAGCACTATTCTTTGGGCCAGGGCCACACGAAATCACGTCAGCACGACCTCGAACAGACCTGCTGGGTGGCCTGCCTCTGCCTGTTGTTTTGTCCATATCGGGGGGGGGGGGGATTTGAAGTGAAAGGTATGCACTGACTTGACTAATACAATGTGCAGCTGTCACACAGGTGCAGTTAACAGGTATGCACGGACTGGTATATTACACAGCGTGCGGTCACACAAGTACTGTGAACAATTATGCAATGACTAGTATTACAAATTTGCAGCTGTCACACACAAAGGTACAGTGAACAGGTGCAGTAACTGGTATATAACACTGCTTGCGGTCACGTAGGTAGATAGGTAGGTGCACTGAACAGGTGGGTATGCAGTGATTGGTATTACAAATGTGCAGCTGTCTCACACCCAGGTACCGTCAACAGGTGCAGTGACACTGCGTACTTAACACTGCTTGTGGTCACATAGGTAGGTAGGTGCACTGAACAGGTGGGTATGCAGTGATTGGTATTAGAAATGTGCAGCTGTCACACACAAAGGTACCGTCAACAGGTGCAGTGACTGGTATATAACACTGCTTGCGGACACGTAGGTAGGTAGGTGCACTGAACAGGTGGGTATGCATTGATTGGTATTACAAATGTGCAGCTGTCACACACACAGGTACCGTCAACAGGTGCAGTGACACTGCGTGCGCTCACGTAGGTAGGTAGGTGCACTGAACAGGTGGGTATGCAGTGATTGGTATTAAAAATGTGCAGCTGTCACACACACAGGTAGTCACTGAATGTGCTGGGCCTGGCAGTGGAATTACCAAGGGGCCAAGGTCCCACCAGCAGCTGCGACTGACTGACAGTGCTGTATATGCAACACAAGTGTCTGTGGGACACACACACAAAAAAAATAGATCACAAGAACAACATTAGCTCTCAAAAGAGCTGTTGAGGATGAGGAGTACTTTTTAGCAATAAGATCAGCAAGAAGGAGCAACCTAACAAGCCTAACACAAGAGCCTAACTAAGCTTTCCCTATGTCAGCAGCCAGGTTCTCTCCCTTCTCTAATTACTGCAGCCACACGAGTGAGTGAAATGGTTGACGCTGCCTGCGTTTTATATGGGGGGGGGGGGGGGGCTCCAGGAGGGAGTGTAGCCTGATTGGCTACCCTGTGCCTGCTGACTGTGATGTAATGGGTCAAAGTTCACCCTAATGATGTAGTACAGGGGGCGGGTCGAACTCGCATTTAGTACGCGGTTTACCGCGAACGCGAACCACCAAAGTTCGCACGAATAAGTTCGCGGGTGAACCATTCGGGCCATCTCTACTCTTATGCATGTTGTGGGCCTTACAGCATTCATTCTGTAGCCATATTTATTTGCTGGCATAGCGCTTCTTATGGGTGTTTACATTCATACCAGGATGTTGGTGGTGAGGTTGTCATAACAACCAATTTTTATGTTTACAACTTCTGTGCTTTACTATTGGTGGACCTCATCATGAGTTTGCTGTGTAGGTGTATCCTTGTCCACCTACCTGGATCATGCATATTCATTTGCCTGTTCTGTCAGGTGACTCCCTAGATGTTTGCAGTCTCCCATCAGGCCCTCTTTGAGGTAAGAGAATTTTATTAATGGATTTGAAATGTGAGGATTACTGTGATTGGTTTACTGTGGGTATTTAAGTAGCATGTGTTGGGTCTTACGAAGAATGTACATTTATCAGCTTGAGAATGGGCAGGACACCCGAAACAGCTCTAGGCCAGTGTCTGTCGCTATAATCTAATCGACACTGCTGTGGACTATGACCTCTGACCTTCCTACAGCTTAATGGACAATGCTAAGAGCAGGTTTTTTAATGGTTCTTGGGAGTTTCTAATGCCTATCTATTGTCAGTGAATGGTACTTGTCATCATGTTTTATATTGTTTGGATATCTTTTGCAATAAAAGAGCAAGAACATTTGCATTTAATGTAGTATGCTGATCTATGTGGTTCGGTTCCATCTGACAACTCACAAAAGGCAGCAGCAGCGGGGACATCATCACACCTTATGTAGCCTGAATGATACATATGAGGTGTAACATCCTTATCTCCTTCATCTCCTGGCAATAATGCTTGCACATCACTAATTTCCACAAACTGATGTGTAAATAATAACCTATGTGCAACAATTACCAAAAAATATAGGCCCTGCGAGTGAGGGCTTATACAGGACAGTAGTGGATACTAGATGGCAGTAGAGTTTCTGGTCTGGACACTCAGGTGTTTTTTTTTTACTGAATGTCATTTCACTCAGGTCAGGTGACAGATAGGTTTATGCTATGTGCAACAATCACCACAAAATACAGGCCCTGCCAGTGAGGCCTTATACAGGACAGTAGAAGATACTATATGGCAGTAGTGTTTCTGGTCTGGACGCTCAGGTGTCTTGTTTTTTTTTACTGAATGTAACCTCACTCAGGTCAGATGACAGATAGGTTTATGCTATGTGCAACAATCACCATCACTATCACTCATTGCAGAGAGGCTGGTAGCTGGCAGGTGAAATTGAACTATTTTCCACCTGCCACCTCTCTGCACATTGATTTCCCCGACACTTACTTCATAGTTCTGGCCTAGCTGGGCTGGAACACAGAAGAGTAGGGTGGGTTGTAGCTCTGCCCTTCCTCTCAGCGCTGGCACTGGATGTGGCCCTGCCCCTCCTGCTTATAGCTCTGCCCCCTTTCCACCTGTCTGGCTGGTCATTGTACCTGGTAGAGAGGGCAGGTGCCAAGGGTATTACAGACAGAGAGAATGGGAGTGAGAGAGGAGCTGCAGGGGGACTCACTGAGCAGCAGCCAGCAGGGCAATGTTCTTGGCAGCTGCTGCCAGACTGTGAGCCTTAGCCCTCAGCCAAATCTCACCTGCCTGCCTGCCAGAGTTGAAAAGGGGAGTTCACATCAGAGACCTGCCAGGGATGACAGCAGCACACTGTGCCACTACCTACCCACAAGTGCCGGAAGCTGCTGAAGGTTGCCATTTCCACCCTGCGTGGTTAGTATGAGAGGGGGGCTGCTACCCTAATCTGTCTACCACCCCAGGGGGCTAGTATGTGTATATATATATATATATATATATATATATATATATATATATATATATATATATATATATATATATATATATATATTGTATTTAAATTCTTATTGGTACAAGGAACAGAAAATCAGACAAATATCGACAGTTACAAAATAATGCATTACATGTACATTCAGTAAGGCATCAATGTCAGGATCAAACCACATGGCCCATTCATATTAAACATATTACATGACCTGTATTTTGGGGGGAGGATCTACCTGTACTTTGGGGGCTTGTCTGGCTACCTGTATGTTAGGGGCTACATATACGTTGGAGGCTAATCTGGCTACATATATTTTGGAGGGCTACCAATTCTGGGCAATTATCTCTAGCCTCCTATACTTTGGGGCTACCTGGGGCACCAGGGTGCCTTATTATTTTTTGGGGGAGGGCCCTATCAAAATGTTGCTATGGGCCCCATGATTTCTAGTTACGTCCTTGGGGATGGGACATGACAGACAGGACAGGCTGGATGGGAAAGCCAGGACAGACGGGAGTGACTAGATGGGAAGGACCAGACAGCATATACTAGATGGGACGGGCAGGAAGAGACATGCTGGACAGACAAGGCTGAATGGGGACTAGCTGGATAAGTACTGGAGTAATGGATGGGGATGCTTGATAAGTACTGAAGTACTGAAGTGTGTGTCCTGGGTGAGACAGCCTGGAAGGGACAGACTGGGCTGTACTGACAGGGCCATATAGACAGGGCTGTACTAGCAAAGCTGTACTGATGGGGTCGTAACTGACAAGGCCGTATTGACAGGCTGCATTGACAGGGCTGTATGGACGGGGCTGTTAGGCACCAGACTGGTGGATAGGGCAGGCGGGTACTGCCATGTAATAACAGGTGACAGTACAGGTACCTGACAGAACTCAGTGCCAAAAGACAGGACTAAGGGCAGAATTTTTATTATTTATTATTATTATTATTATTTAGTATTTATATAGCGCCGACATATTACGCAGCGCTGTACAGTGTATATATATATATATTGTCTTGTCACTAACTGTCCCTCAAAGGAGCTCACAATCTAATCCCTACCATTGCCATATATCTATATTATGTAGTGTAAGTACTGTAGTCTAAGGCCAATTTTTAGTGGGAGCCAATTAACTTATCCGTATGTTTTGGAATGTGGGAGGAAACCGGAGTGCCCGGAGGAAACCCACGCAGACACGGAGAGAACATACAAACTCTTTGCAGATAGTGCCCTGGCTGGGATTCGAACCAGGGACCCAGCGCTGCAAGGCGAGAGAGCTAACCACTACGCCACCGTGCTGCCCTTGAATGACTGACAAGAATGACTGACAAGAGGCAGGCAAGTGACTGGACTGATAGGTCTGGCATGACAGGGTGGGCAGGGATAGACAAACTGACAGGCAGACTCAGACAATCAGGCAGCGAAGGCTGCCAACACAGGCTAAGACAGGCAGGCTCAGGAGACAGCAAGCACAGATGCTGTGGCTTTGTGGGGTGATGCAGCAGTGCCAGTGAAGTAAGAATTCAGGGTTTAAATACGCTGCCTTTCGCTCCAGGGCTTAAGCCACACACCCTGCCTCCATGACTTGACGAGGAGAGAGCATGCACGTGCACCCTAGAGTCAGCGTCCTATCACAATTGAGGGGTTGACTCTGGACTTGTAGGGGGGGGGGGGGGCGTTGAGTACTTAGCGATGTTACACCTTATACAGGACAGTAGTGGATACTAGGTGGCAGTGGTGGTGATGAATGGTTATTAAGTTATCTAGTCTGTGCACTACTACTAGGACCAGCACACCTGTCTCTATCAGCTAAAGTGTGCACTTGACACACAGAATAGCACAGTAGCAAGAAAAAAAATCATCCCTTCACAAGGGCTATTGGGTTATCCAGTTGGTGAACTATTGTAGCAGCACACCTGTCTCCAACAGCTAACGTGTGCACTGGACACGCAGAACAGCAATATAACAATAGCAAGAAAAAATACAGCCCTTACAAGAGCCATTGGGTTATCTAGTTGATGAACTACTGTAGCAGCACTGCACACCTGTCTCCAACAGCTTAAGTGTGCACTGGACACATAGGACAGCATAGGACAGCAATATAACAATAGCAAGAAAAAACCCAAAAGCTCCAACAGCTAAAGTGCACTGGACAGTACACACATAACACAGCAATTTACATTAACCAAAAAAAAGCCCTTACAATTACTATTGGGTTATCTAGATGGTGAACTAGTACTGTAGGAGCAATAAGAACACTTATTTTAGGAGCAATAAGAACACTGCAGATAACTACCTCACTTACTCACTCACTCAAAACAGCATAGCACAGCTCTCCCTGCTTTCTCTGCCTAGCACAGCAACCAAATGCAGAATGAAAAATGGCTTCCATGCTGTCATTTTTATAGGGGATGTGTGGTCCAGGAGGGAGGGATACCTGATTGGCTGCCATATGTATGGGGGGGAGATCAAACTCGCCATCTGTTCTCCTGCGGGTGCACAGGCGAATGGCTGATGATCGACGGGAACAATTCAGGCCATCACTAATCACAATCCTGCCATAGTATACTGTGGTCTGGTTACAATGGTGAAATAATGGTGATTATTTTTATTATTATTATTGTCAAAATATAATAAATCATTTTGTGACTTTGTTTGATTCAATGGAAGGGGCAGATAGTCATTGTTTAGGACTTTAGCCGATTCATGACTGGGGGGTTTGGCTAACTATATTTTTTATAAATTTTGGATATATCATAGCTGGGGCTTAGTCTGCCTTCTGATTGTGGTCCACTGGTTGTTTACTCTTTGCACCAGTGTCGCAATTTTTTATTATACGCTTGTGATATTCCCTTGACGCTCTAATGTTGGCTGTTGTATTTTCCTCTCTGTATGAAAAATGTTCTCTTTCAATATATATTGAAAACATTTTAAAAAAATGTAATAAATCAGTTTAACTGTGTCCCCCATGTATCCCCAACTGGTCCATGCACCTGATACATTAGATGTAGTAGTTTTTACATTTATCTGGGGCCTCCACTAGCCTCATGCAGGCAGTGGGCTATATCGAAATCCTGGGCTGCTCTGTTCCTCTGCCGTCTTTTCCCATACATTTATCAGCCGCACTTCGCTGCTCGGCTAGGTGACTCTATTGGTCGGGAGCGTTCTGTGCCTGTGCAGTTAGTAATACACAGGAACAGTACCAGGGGCATTCCTAGGGTCCTTGAAGATCGGGGGCACCTGTGGGCACAAGGTGAGGGGGTATGCGGCGCTACGTGCGCCGCGGCAAAAAATGGGCGTGGTCATGCCGTGAGTGGGCGTGGCCATGGGTAGGGCCAAATTTACATGAACTTAGCAGCGGTGTAAGCTACAGATAGCAGGCCTGCCCATCAAAATATTGGATGGAGCCCCATGTCCTTTATATAAATAATTGACAATCAGTATAGGCATAGATCAAAGATGTATACGCACATACAATTTTGAATGGTCAATCACTGACCAATTTTACCACCCCCATGCAGTAAGTGGGCCAACAGACAATGAATTTGATGAACACGGCTAAAATTGGCTAATCAAAATTGTATGTGTGTACCAGGCTTTACAGCTAATACTGTGCATAATGAAAGTAGCAGGGATAAGCACACACTGCAGCTAGTTTACTATCAGTACAGGCACAGAGTAACAGCTTATACAGTACATACTGGAGGTAGCAAAGATCAGCACATACTGCAGCTAGTTTACTGTCAGTACAGGCACAGAGTAACAGCTTATACAGTACATACTGGAGGTAGCAGAGATCAGCACACAATGCAGCTAGTTTACTATTAGT
The DNA here is from genome assembly GCF_040937935.1 of Hyperolius riggenbachi. Lineage (NCBI taxonomy): Eukaryota > Metazoa > Chordata > Amphibia > Anura > Hyperoliidae > Hyperolius > Hyperolius riggenbachi. The sequence goes on along the minus strand of NC_090653.1, from coordinate 198,994,199 downwards.
ACAGGTACAGAGTAACGGCTTATACTGTACATACTGGAGGTAGCAGAGATCAGCACACACTGCAGCTAGTTTACTATTAGTACAGGCACAGAGTAACGGCTTATACTGTACATACTGGAGGCAGCAGAGATCAGCACACACTACAGGTAGTTTACTATCAGTACAGGTACAGAGTAGCGGCTTATACTGTACATACTGGAGGTAACAGAGATCAGCACACACTGCAGCTAGTTTAGTATCAGTACAGGCACAGAGTAACAGCTTATACTGTAAATACTGGAGGTAGCAGAGATCAGCACACACTGCAGCTATCAGTACAGGCACATAGTAACAGCCTAGACTGTAATGGGACATGGAGGATGGGGCTCAGGCACAGACACACACAATGGGGCACAGACACACACAATAAGGAATAGAGGATGAAGCGCACACACACACACATACATACACACATACATACATACATACATACATACATACACAATGGGGCACAGAGGCTGGGGCACTGACAGACAGACAGACACACTATACACACACAAACACACACACAGACACACTCCACACACACTCCACACACACACATACACACTCCACACACACACACAGACACACTCCACACACACACACAGACACAGACACACTCCACACACACACACACACACACACACACACACACACACACACCACACACACACACTACACAGAGAACAAGCCTGGCAGAGTAAACAGTATATTACTACCTCCTCCCTGGTCTGGAGTCTGCACGGGGTTAACTAGCTGCCACGGCTGCATCCTGCCTGTGTCCGACCTCCAGGTTGGCTGTGACAGTTCTCCCCCTCACTTGGCTCTGCAGCAGAGGCTTCTCACTCCCTCTTGGTGGCATACGGATTGTGGAGGATCAGCGAGGGTCAGCGGGCACCGGGCGGGCAATTCAAAACTGGCTCCTCCGAGATGTCTCCACTACACGTGCAGGGGCAGAGCTACTCACGCTCTCTCCAGCCGCCTGCCTATTCATTCAATTTCGCGCCCCCTGCCTGGTGCTCCTAATCAGGAGCAGGGGGCGGATGGACAAGGGGACCAGCAGTGCTTCTGAGTGGCGAGCAACGCCCACAACATGGCGGCCGCCGTATTGTGAAAACGGCGGCCGTGCAAAGTAAAAACATTTGTGGCACTCCCGTTGGGCACCCCAGAACAGTCATTAGGGGCACCCCAAAGCCATATCCGTGGCACGTGCCACCGATATGTGACGCTAGCGACGCGCCTGAACTGTACACTCCTGCATAGGGTAGTCGCCCACAGCTGAGCTGCACAGCATAGTGAAGTGCAACTAAGGAATTTAGTGGGTATGACGGCAGAGGAACAGAGTGGCCCGGGAGGATGTCAATGAAGCCTACGGCCTGCATGGGGCAGGAAGAAGCCCCAGGTAATTATAAAAGCTGCTACATCCAATGTCTCAAGTTTCTTTTAACCCTTTCTTTTCCAACATGTATATTATGGGATCCTGATTCTTACACTTACAGGTCCCCCTGTTTGGATGGGCTTCCCTCCCTGGCACTACTCTGTTCCAGTTTTTGGCTTTGACTGGAGGCTGTTGAACAGAAGCCAATAATTTGTGTGGCATGCTTTGTACATTCTGTGCTCTCTGTATGTCAGCGATCCCACCTGGCTGTGCACAGCAGTCGTGGTTGGTAACTTTCTGGCCATGAATACTTCATAAGTGGCACTAAATGCACCCAGCATCAGTGTTGTACACAGCCGGGCAGGGGCACTGACATACAGAGTGGATGGCTCATGCCATGCTCTCTCAGCTTCTTCTCAACTGTTTGTCAAAGCCATGAACACGGAGCAGAGCAGCGTTGAGTAGGGAAGCACATCCAAAGTGCACCTGAGGCCCAATAAAAAAAAATTAAAAAGAGAAAAAGAGAAGAATATTTTCTTATGTGTGTGTGTATGGGGGAGGGGGGCGGGCACTGCCCTATTATGTGTGCAGGGTTTTTTTTCTTGGGAAGGGGAGAACGTTGTCAAATTAGGGTTACTTTGCCTGAATTTGTTTTGGGAGGAAACTGGGACCTACTGCCTTTGAGTTACACTGTTACATTAGAGTTAGCCAGCCCACATCCTGTCATGGCTGTTTTAGCCATGGTGCACACTAGGCCTTTAATCATCCCGTGTATAGAATGAATGTATTGCAGTCTTCTGTAGAACCAGCTTCTTTGCTGTGTGTCATTATTGTGAACAGTTATCTCCTTGTTTCTCCTGTCTTTTATTGTATCTGTTTATGTATCTATAGCATGGCAGTATATTGCTGCATAGGTAGACAAAAAATCCATAACTTCCACATCTTCTTCGTATATGGAATCAAAAATAGAATATTATTCTATATTTATCAGTAATGAAAGAATCTTTACCTTGGCTGTCTTCTATAACTAGATGATCTTGATATCTTAGCCTTGATCTTAGTTACAGGAAGAAACACTAGCCTTGATCTTACACTCTTGATATGATGTAATGGTCTCTCTTGTACTTTCAAATATCTATCAAAACCTTCTTTTACTCATCATCTGGTATTTTCAATGTCAAACATATTGTCTTCTTCTAGTTTATCTGATTTATCTGTAAAAACCATCTTCATCTTCTAATGCTCTCTCTTCACACTCACCTAATAATCTAATTTATCTTTTAACCTGATGTCCACTTCCATTTGTTCTTTTCTTGTTTACCTTCAGGCCCACTTTCCACTTAGTGCTGTCTCGATCTTCTCTCAGCTGGTGACTTAACCAGTGGTTGTTAACCCTCCTGGCGGTTTGCAAAAAAATCGCCAGGGGGCAGCAAATCTTTTTTTTTAAATTTTTTTTTTTTTTTTTCATGTAGCGAGACAAAGTCTCGCTACATGATAGCCGCTGCTCAGCGGCATCCCCCCAGCCCCTCCGATCGCCGCCGGCGATCGGAGATCCGGAGATCCCGTTCAAAGAACGGGATCTCCTGGAGGGCTTCCCCCGTCGCCATGGCGACGGGCGGGATGACGTCACCGACGTCATCGACGTCGTGACGTCAGAGGGGACTCCGATCTGCCCCATAGCGCTGCCTGGCACTGATTGGCCAGGCAGCGCACGGGGTCTGGGGGGGGGGGGGCGGCCGCGGCGAGAGGAATTGCGGCGGATCGGCGGGTAGCGGCGGCGATCGGGCACTGCACGCAGCTAGCAAAGTGCTAGCTGCGTGCAGCAAAAAAAAAATTATGCAAATCGGCCCAGCGGGGCCTGAGCGGTGCCTTCCGGCGGCATAGCCCGAACTCAGTTCGGGCTTACCGCCAGGAAGGTTAAAGAAGTAAAAGTCCTTTTCAGTCCTCACACTTCTCTGGTTACTCCCGTCCCAAGTTTTTCTTCTTCAGCTGTTTCAGATTGGAGCTTCTTATGGCATAGCCTCTTTCAATGGCTTGTCTTCATGTTGATATCTTTGCATAGTCTTCTAGCGTGTAGCTGTCATTGCTTGACTTAGCGGGTTTCTTATTGGTGCCTGCAAGGAATGCTTGTTTGGAGTCTTCTTTGGGTCAGATAAAAGGGATTATCTTATGATACTTCCAAGTTCCAGCAGCAACATTTTCAATGCTTATTTAGTCAAAAGCTTCTTAGTATAACATAGTCACAAAAATAGAGTCTCTTGACGCTTCTTAATAGGATCTAGCCTCAAAAATATTTCCCCCCTTAGGCTAGAACTATAAAAAATTAAAAACCTTCTTATTTAACAGTCACTTGTGTATATTCATCCATTACATCTAAACATGGCAGCTGCTATATCTGAGTCTTCATGACAAAAAAAATTAAAAACAAAAAACACTTGAATCTTCACTAGTGCATTCTTGTTCAATTTTCTTCATGGCATAATTGTTTATTAACCTCTATATAATAAGATAGTAGTAGTATTTTAAAATCTGAAATCAGCAGTCATAATTTTTCAAGGAGAGAAGAAAAGGAAAAAAAAATCTTTCATTTGTAGTCTGGTTAAAAAAAAACAAAGTGTCATGTCACTTTAGGTCTATTTTCTGAATTCATGTTGTGTTGCTGCCTGTTTTAGGATTGTCTTGTCTTCTTCTGTGTTGGCATCTGGTAGTGCTAACCACACACTAAGGATTTTTTTTCCCATAACAATAGTACACAAAAAAAAAATCTTTCTTGTTACATTTTATTAATGTCTGCTGTCACTTGTCTTATATCTGCAGTCTTCTATTTTTAAGGAACCATACATCTTTGAAACAACATTTTTTTTTTTCAAAAAGTTGAATATCGGAGCTTTTGCTTTCATCACAAAGTCTGTTCAACTGTCTAGTATAAAAAGCAATGTTCATTGTCTTGATAACAGAACCTCTTAGCGCCAGTTCACATGGACGCTTGGCGGCGTCCTCCGGCCTTCCGTTCTGCGTCATCACGTTTGGGGGAGGTGCCGGGCTTCCTACGGCAATCGTCGGCATCCCGTCGTGATCAGCAGTTTTCATCCCCACAAATTGACGCAGTATTTCAGGATCGGAACGCAGTGTACACAATTAATGGTAATCGCCGGTAACCGTGTGATGCTAAACGTTCCCATTCCCTTGAATGGAAATGTTTATCCGACGAGTCCCAGATACTTAGTGGTAAGTGTCCGTGTGAACCGACCCTTACATATATAAAAAATGTTCTTTGTTTGACATAAACTGCTTTCACACTTTACTCTCTCACTGAACTTTGTTTCAAAAAGTATTTCTGCACTTCTAAGGTAGAGATGGCCCAAACCTCCGATTTTAGGTTCGCGAACCGTGTTCGCGAACCTCCGCAAACGTTTGCGAACTTGCGAACTTTAGCGAACCGCAATAGACTTCAATGGGGAGGTGAACTTTGAAAACTAGAAACATTTATGCTGGCCACAAAAGTGATGGAAAAGATGTTTCAAGGGGTCTAACATCTGAATTTTTGCATGAGTGGGATAGATGCCAAAAGTCCTGGGGAAAAATCTAGATTTGACGCAAAGCAGCGTTTAAGGGCAGAAATTACATTGCATGCTAAATTGTAGGCCTCAAGTGCTTTAACCACTTGAGGACCGTGGGCTTTACCTCCCTTAAGGACCAGGCACTTTTTTTCCATTCAGACCACTGCAGCTTTCACGGTTTATTGCTCACTCATACAACCTACCACCTAAATGAATTTTGGCTCCTTTTCTTGTCACTAATAAAGCTTTCTTTTGGTGCTATTTGATTGCTGCTGCGATTTTTACTTTTTATTATATTCATCAAAAAAGACATGAATTTTGTCAAAAAAATATTTTTTTAACTTTCTGTGCTGACATTTTTCAAATAAAGTAAAATTTCTGCATACATGCAGCACGAAAAATGTGGAGAAACATGTTTTTAATTTAAAAAAAAAAAACCCATTCAGCCTATATTAATTGGTTTGGGTAAAAGTTATAGCGTTTACAAACTATGGTGCAAAAAGTGAATTTTCCCATTTTAAAGCGTTTACAAACTATGGTGCAAAAAGTGAATTTTCCCATTTTAAAGCATCATCATTTTAAAGCACCTTTTCTGACCCCCCTGTCATGTTTCATGAGGGGCTAAAATTCCAGGATAGTATAAATACCCCCCAAATGACCCCATTTTGGAAAGAAGACATCCCAAAGTATTCACTGAGAGGCATAGTGAGTTCATAGAAGATATTATTTTTTGTCACAAGTTAGCGGAAAATGACACTTTGTGACAAAAAAAAAAAAAAAGTTTCCATTTCTTCTAACTTGCGACAAAAAAAATGAAATCTGCAACGGACTAACCATGCCCCTCTCTGAATACCTTGAAGTGTCTACTTTCCAAAATGAGGTCATTTGTGGGGTGTGTTTACTGTCCTGGCATTTTGGGGGGTGCTAAATTGTAAGCACCCCTGTAAAGCCTAAAGGTGCTCATTGGACTTTGGACCTCTTAGCGCAGTTAGGCTGCAAAAAAGTGCCACACATGTGGTATCGCCGTACTCGGGAGAAGTAGTACAATGTGTTTTGGGGTGTATTTTTACACATACCCATGCTGGGTGGGAGAAATATCTCTTTAAATGACAATTTTTTAATTTTTTTTACACACAATTGTCCATTTACAGAGATCTTTCTCCCACTCAGCATGGGTATGTGTAAAAATACACCCCAAAACACATTATACTACTTCTCCTGAGTACGGCGATACCACATGTGTGGCACTTTTTTGCACCCTAACTGCGCTAAGGGACCCAGAGTCCAATGAGTACCTTTAGGCTTTACAGGGGTGCTCAAAATTTAGCACCCCGCCCACTTGCCAGGACAGTTAAAGAGGAACTGTAACGGCAAAACGTCCCCTGGGGGGTACTCACCTCGGGTGGGGGAAGCCTCAGGATCTTAATGAGGTTTCCCACGCCGTCCTCTGTCCCACGGGGGTCTCGCTGCAGCCCTCCATACAGCCGTGACGTAATATTTACCTTCCTGGCTCCTGCGCAGGCGCTCTGACGGCTGTCGGCTCCGAAGTAGGCAGAAATACCCGATCGCCGTCGGGTCCGCTGTACTGCGCAGGCGCAAGTCTCCGGCGCCTGCGCAGTAGAGCGGACCCGACGGAGATCGGGTATTTCCGTCTATTTCCGAGCCGAAAGCAGCCACAGCGCCCCCGCTGGAGCCAGCAAAGGTAAATATTGAAATTACAGTCGGGCCTGTCGCCGGCTGTTCAGAGGGCTGCAGCGAGACCCCCGTGGGACGGAGGACGGCGTGGGAAGCCTCATTAGGATCCGGAGGCTTCCCCCACCCGAGGTGAGTACCTACCAGGGGATCTTTTTGAAGTTACAGAGTCTCTTTAACAAACCCCACAAATTACCCCATTTTGGAAAGAATACACAACAAGGTATTCCATGAGGGGAATGGTGAGGCCATTGAAAATTTTATTTTTTGTCACAAGTTAGCGGAAAATGACACTTTGGGCTTGATTCAGTAAACGGTGCTAACCCAGTTAGCACGCCTAAAGACTCTGGGCGTGATAACTAGGGTGCTAACTGGGTTAGCACTGTTTACTAAATTTACATTGCGCGCAAAGTCCCACACTGAAAACTTTGCATGCGCACAGCGCGGTGTACGCGAAATTTCGCATCGCGGTGCGATGAAAATGGTGCGTTGATGCGCCTATAAGGTCGCATTGGGTGCAACTTTAACGTCACATGGTGCGATGTTAAGGTCGCACCCAATGCAACCTTATAGGCGCATTGGGTGCGCTGTTTTCACGGTGCACGCACAAAGTTTTGCGCACGGGACTTTGTGCGCGATTTGAATTTAGCAAAGGGTGCTAACCCAGTTAGCACCGTAGTTATCACGCCTAAAGTCTTTAGATGTGAATTTATCATGCCTAAACTAACTTTAGGCGTGATATAGGGCTTTTCACAGGCGTGCTAACACTTAGCACGGTTTACTGAATCGAGCCCCTTGTGACCAAAAAAGAAAAAGTTTCCATTTCTTCTAACTTGCTACAAAAAAAAAATGAAATCTGCAACGGACTCACCATGCCCCTCTCTGAATACCTTGAAGTGTTTACTTTCCAAAATGGGGTCATTTGTGGGGTGTGTTTACTGTCCTGGCATTTTGGGGGGTGCTAAATTGTAAGCACCCCTGTAAAGCCTAAAGGTGCTCATTGGACTTTGGACCCCTTAGCGCAGTTAGGCTGCAAAAAAGTGCCACACATGTGGTATCGCCGTACTCGGGAGAAGTAGTACAATGTGTTTTGGGGTGTATTTTTACACATACCCATGCTGGGTGGGAGAAATATCTCTTTAAATGACAATTTTTTAATTTTTTTTTACACACAATTGTTCATTTACAGAGATCTTTCTCCCACTCAGCATGGGTATGTGTAAAAATACACTCCAAAACACATTATACTACTTCTGAGTACGGCGATACCACATGTGTGGCACTTTTTTGCACCCTAAGTGCGCTAAGGGGCCCAAAGTCCAATGAGTACCTTTAGGCTTTACAGGGGTGCTCAAAATTTAGCACCCCGCCCACTTGCCAGGACAGTTAACAAACCCCACAAATTACCCCATTTTGGAAAGAATACACAACAAGGTATTCCATGAGGGGAATGGTGAGGTCATTGAAAATTTTATTTTTTTGTCACAAGTTAACGAAAAATGACACTTTGTTAAAAAAAAAAAAATTCTGCTAACTTGTGACAAAAACTAAAATCTTCTATGAACTCACCGTGCACCTCACATAATACTTTAGGGTGTCCTCTTTCCAAAATGGGGTCATTTGTGGAGTCTGTCCTGGCATTTTAGGGTCTCTGCAATCATTACATGTATGGCCAGTATTAGGAGTTTCTGCTATACTCCTTATATTGGGTATACGGGTAATGCACTCTGGGCTGAAAGGAAAAATGAACGGCAAACATACCTTGCTCCACATCAATGGCAGATCTTCCTCCACATCAATGGCAGTGAGAACCTCAGGAGAGAGACACCCCGTGCCACCCTGCACTCAGGGTGAGCCACCAACTTATGTGACTGGGCCTCAGAACTTTAGTATACAGCATTATGCCTGTAGTATACAGCAATATGCCTGCCAATAGAGATGACTCTGTGTGGCATTAAAGTATCATCATAGGCCCAAAGTAAATCACATATAAACCGGGGGTGTCCACACTCAGGGGAAATTCAAACATGCGGTCTTATATCTCCAACCCAGGACAGATCAGCAATATCAAGCATGGAAACCGATCCTTCTTCCGACTTGCTTACCTGTTTGGTTTTCAAGCTTACCTCTCCTCCCCCTGGGACAATGTGCGAAAGACCACTGAGTGTGTGCCTACTCCTGTGTCTGGAGTTCCCTAGGTTCTAATAGTGTACCTGCTCGTGGTACCTCTCAAAGCACTCCCCTATGCATAGGCCAGGCTGGTCAGGACATTTGGGACAATAAAAACTGGTGTCATTCCTTCTTCTAGCACTGCTGCAGACACAACAACGTTTTCTTCGGATGCGTTGACCTGGGGCACACGGAATCTGATAGGCGTAATGCCTTCCATGCAGTCGGCTAGTTGCATCTGGGGGGGGCCCTGGCACCTCCTGGATACAGGAGGTCCAGAACGATCTGTTCCTGAAATTGAAGGAAAGATCCAGTTCTCCCAGCCTTACTGTAGAGAACAAAGCTGTTGTAAACTGCCAATTGAATCAGATAAAAAGACACTTTCTTATACCAGCGTCTTGTTTTCCGGGAAATTAAATAGGGCGCTAACCTCTGGTCATTGAAGTCCACCCCTCCCATGTTGACATTATATTCGTGGACGACAAGGGGCTTTTCAATGACCTCAGTTGCCCGTTGAATTTGGACTGTCGTGTCTGTGTGAATGGTGGACAGAAAGTAAACGTCCCTCTTGTCCCTTCATTTCACCACGAGCAGGTCGTCAGTACGCAAGGCGGCCCTCTGCCCCCGTTCAAGTCTGGTGGTAACGAGCCGTTGGGGAAGCCCTGGCGACTAGGCCGCGCAGTGCCACAGCATCGGATTCCTTCTAACTTTAAGTGCTGATAGAGGGCCACACTTGTGTAATAGTTGTCCACATAAAGATGGTACCCCTTCTGGAACAAGGGTGACACCAAGTCCCACACAACCTTTCCACTGCTCCCCAGGTAGTCAGGGCATCCGACCGGCTCCAATTTTGAGTCTTTTCCCTCATAGACCCTAAAATAAGATGTATAGCCTGTGGCCGTTTCACAGAGCTTATACAGTTTCACCCCATACCGGGCGCGCTTGCTTGGGAGGTACTGTTTGATGCCAAGGTGCCCGGTAAAGCATAAGAGGGACTCGTCTACGCAGATGTTCTGTTCAGGCGTATATGCATCTGCAAATGTTGAGGACAGGTGGTCTATGAGGGGCCGAATTTTGTGGAGCCGGTCATAAGCAGGGTGGCCCTTTTCATGACAGGTTTTGTCGTCGTTGAAGTGCAGGAAGCGCAGGATGGACTCAAATCGCGTCCTGGACATGGCAGCAGGGTACAAGGGAACATGATGTACTGGGTTCGTAGACCAATACGACCGCAATACATTCTGTTTCATTAGTCCCAAGTGATGGATAAGGGCCAAAAAGATTTTAATGTCGGAAACTTGGACTGGTTTCCACCGGAAAGGCTGGGCATTGCTGCTCTCTGGGTGCTCGGTGATGAATTGTGTGGCTTTACGGTTGGTCTCAACCACAATTAAGTCCAAGAGAACCTGGGTGATGAACAGCTGCATAAAGTCTAGGGCCGTTCCTAGATGAGCTGTCGCCACCTGGACTCCAGACTGGGCGGTGAAAGGGGGCACTACGGGTGCGGCGGAATCAGGGGATTGCCAATCTGGATGTGGCAGCACCTCTGGGAGTCTATGGGTACTACGGGCCCGTCTTCTTCTTGGTGGCTGCGACGGGGGTACCACTGCACTTGCCACCGTACCAGTTTCAACTTCCATGCTGGCGCTCACCACTTCACCAGGGTCTACGGAAGTACTGGTACTAAGTCCAGGAGATGCTGCGCTGCTGGTGCCTGCCTCACCAAGAAAACTCTCATCAGCGCTAGCACCACCCTGCTGCCCTTGAGGCGGATCCTGCGCCACCTGCGGTCTAACGACATGGGGTCTGGTACGCCTGGCTCTAGCCGGGACCAAAACCTCATCATCACTTTCGGTCAGAGAACCACTGCTTTTCACAGGTTCAAATTCGTCGTCTGAGTCTACCCAAAAGCTCTCATCCGACTGGTCCATGTACCTGTATACCTCCTCATCGGAAAGCCTCCTTCTTGCCATTGTGGACTGCTAAATTTATGGGGTTTTCCTCCGAGACTACCCAGAAAAAAAGAGCACCTACCTAGCAAAAGGGAGTATTTGAGAGGTATTGGGGGTGGTGGCGAGTGGGGTCTCAGAGGCAATCAAACAATCACGGGACAATCGAAGCAGATCACGGGACAATCAAATACAATTACAGCACAATCGAATCCAATCACAGCACAAGCAAATCTGATGCACTAGGAAGGTGATAGGGGGTGGGGGTGGTGGTGGGGTGGGGGTTGGTGGGAAGTGGGGTCTCAGAGGCAATCAAACAATCACGGGACAATCGAAGCCGATCACGGGACAATCAAATACAATTACAGCACAATAGAATCCAATCACAGCACAAGCAAATCTGATGCACTCGGAAGGTGGTGGTTGGAGGTGGTGGTGGGGAGGGTGGGGTTGGGTGTGGCGGGAAGTGGGGTCTCAGAGGCAATCAAGCAATCACGGGACAACCGAAGCAGATCACGGGACAATCAAATACAATTACAGCACAATCGAATCCAATCACAGCACAAGCAAATCTGATGCACTCGGAAGGTGGTGGTTGGAGGTGGTGGGGGGGAGGGTAGGGTTGGGTGTGGCGGGAAGTGGGGTCTCAGAGGCAATCAAACAATCACGGGACAATCGAAGCAGATCACGGGACAATCAAATACAATTACAGCACAATCGAATCCAATCACCGCACAATCAAATCTGATGCACTCGGAAGGTGATGGGGGGTGAGGGTGGTGGTGGAGTGGGGGTTGTTGGGAAGTGGGGTCTCAGAGGCAATCAAACAATCACGGGACAATCGAAGAAGATCACGGGACAATCAAATACAATCGCAGCACAATCTAATACAATCGCAGCACAATCGAATACAATCACAGCACAGTCAAATGCAATGCACTCGGACGGTGATTGGGGGGGGGGGGGGGTCTGAGGGCGATTTGAGGGGGTGGGGGGTTGATCAGGAGCCCGTACGGGGCAGACTGAGTCCTGATCTGATGAGAGGCAGACACAGGGGGTTACTGATCGAAGATCAGTTAGTGATTGCTGGGGAGGACAGATGTAAACAATGCGCAGGGGATGTAATCAGGAGGGGGGTATGAGGGCAATCGAGGGTCTGGGCAGGTGATCGGTTGCCCCCGCGGGGCAGTTAGGGTCTGCTCTGATGGGTGGGGGTGCTGAGGGGTGATGGACAGGTGATAGACAGGTGATCAGAGGGGGATCAGGGGGTAAGGTAGCTGTATACAGATGTATACAGTATACAGGGGGGTAGTCTGGGATGGGGTCTGGGGGTGATCTAAAGGTAGGGGCAGAGGTGGCCTTAGAGTACGCGGGGCCTGGGGCGAGTGTCATATGCGGGGCCTAGAGACCTATGCTATGGATACACGTTGTGGAAGCACACACTGTATAGGTTAGATAGGTAGGTGCCTCCAGTATAGGTTAGATAGATAGGTGCCCCGCAGTATAGATTAGATAGATAGATACCCTGCAGTATAGATTCGATAGATAGGTGCTTGCAGTATAGATTAGACAGGTAGGTGCCCTGTAGTACAGATTAGATAGGTAGGTAGGTACCCTGCAGTATAGATTAGATAGGTGCCTGCAATATAGATTAGTCAGGTAGGTGCCCCACAGTATATATTAGATAGGTGCCTGCAGTATAGATTAGATAGAGTGGTGCCCTGCAGTACAGATTAGATAGGTGCCTGCAGTATAGATTAGACAGGTAGGTGCCCTGCAGTACAGATTAGATAGGTAGGTAGGTACCGTGCAGTATAGATTAGATAGGTGCCTGCAGTATAGATTAGTCAGGTAGGTGCCCCGCAGTATATATTAGATAGGTGCCTGCAATATAGATTAGATAGGGTGGTGCCCTGCAGTACAGATTAGATAGGTGCCTGCAGTATAGATTAGATAGGTGCACTGCAGTATAGATTAGATAGGTGCCTGCAGTATAGATTAGACAGGTAGGTGCCCTGCAGTACAGATTAGATAGGAAGGTGCCTGCAGTATAGATTAGTTAGGTAGGTACCCCACAGTATATATTAGATAGGTGCCTGCAGTATTGATTAGGTAGGGTGGTGCCCTGCAGTACAGATTATATAGGTGCCCTGCAGTATAAATTACATAGGTGCCAGCCTGCAGTATATATTAGATAGGTGCCAGCCTGCAGTGTAGATTAGATAGGTGCCTGCAGTATAGATTAGATAGGTGCCAGCCTGCAGTATAGATTAGATAGGTGCCAGCCTGCAGTATAGATTAGATAGGAAGGTGGCTGCAGTATAGATTAGATAGGTAGGTGCCTGCAGTATAGAATAGATAGGAAGGTGGCTGCAGTATAGATTAGATAGGTGCCTGCAGTATAGATTAGATGGGTGCCCGCAGTATAAATTAGATAGGTGCCAGCCTGCAGTATAGGTTAGATAGGTGCCTGCAGTATAGGTTAGATAGGTGCCAGCCTGCAGTATATGTTAGATAGGTGCCTGCAGTATAGATTAGATAGGTGCCTGCAGTATAGATTAGATAGGTGCCAGCCTGCAGTAAAGGTTAGATAGGTGCCTGCAGTATAGATTAGGTAGGTGCCCCGCAGTATAGATTAGATAGGTGCCAGCCTGCAGCATAGGTTAGATAGGTGCCTGCAGTATAGATTATATAGGTGCCAGCCTGCAGTATATGTTAGATAGGTGCCTGCAGTATAGGTTAGATAGGTGCCAGCCTGCAGTATAGATTAGATAGGTGCCAGCCTGCAGTACAGATTAGATAGGTGCCTGCAGTATAGATTAGGTAGGTGCCAGCCTGCAGTATAGGTTAGATAGGTGCCTGCAGTATAGATTAGGTAGGTGCCCCGCAGTATAAATTAGATAGGTGCCTGCAGTATAGATTAGATAGGTGCCAGCCTGCAGTATAGGTTAGATAGGTAGGTGCCCCGCAGTATAGATTATATAGGTGCCAGCCTGCAGTATAGGTTAGATAGGTAGGTGCCCGCAGTATAGATTATATAGGTAGGTGCCCTGCAGTATAGATTACATAGGTAGAAGCCCTGCAGTATAGATTAGATAGGTAAGTGCCCCGCAGTACAGGTTAGATAAGGTGGCTGCAGTGCTGGGGAAAGCGGGTATAGTTGTTAAAACTCACGTGTCTTCACCGATGCTCACAGCTACCATCTAGTTCCTCTCCCAGCATCTGTGTATTGGTAACAGTGCCCCCCTGTGGTAGGCAGGGGTCTGCTGGGGTGATCAGGGGGGGTCTGAAGGCTGGGGTGGGAGATCAGGGGGGCTGTGGGCAAAAAAAAGCAGTGTGCAATGTAACTTACAAGTGCTTCCTCCGCGCTGGTGGTCTCTGGAACAATGAGACCACGAGGCGAGGAGGAAGCATGTATAAGGCACTTTGTTTACCTAACAAAGTGCCTTATACGCATTTGATTGGCCGGATTTTTATATTCCTCCGCTCGCCGGCGCTGCTAAGTGGCCGGTGAGCGGAGACTAAATTGCCGGCTATCGATCCCCGGCGGAGGATCGCGTCACAGATGACGCGATCGCTCCGCCCATGCCCATACAAGGACCGCTGCCATTTGTACATGCGGCGGTCCTTGCGGGGTACACTTCCCGGCCGCCAATTGTATATACGGCAGTCGGGAAGTGGTTAAAACATCTTGCATGTGTATACATCAATCAGGGAGTGTAATTAGAGTACTGCTTCACAGTGACAGACCAAACTCACTGTGTAACGCACCGCAAACAGCTGCTTGTGTTGTGACGGTCATGCTGGACTGGTCCGCACCATGGCCAGAGTGCAGGCCATGGCGGTTTTCAAGCCCATGTGGTTGCCGGGCTGAGGTAGCTCAATGACAGAACAGTGACTGTCCAGCTGATCGAATTTGGTCTGTCCACAATGAAGCAATGACCTTATTATCTTAGGTGTGCCCCCCCCCCCCCCCCCGAGACACTCATATAGCCGTCGGTCATTGCTTCATTGTGATATGCAAGCCTCTTCACCGCGGCAAGGTAATGATCGAGAAGGAGAATTGACACATGTACATGCCTTTTGTTTTGTTGAACAAAAAGGGGATCCGCACCAGACCAGATTGAAGTAGAAAAAGGCTAATTTATTTGAAAAATCCACAGACAGTGCAATAAAATCACAGGATCAACTTATTGCACTGTCTGTGGATTTTTCAAATAAATTAGCCTTTTTCTACTTCAATCTGGTCTGGTGCGGATCCCCTTTTTGTTCATTTGTCTCGTATGGCCTGGCTGACCTGATCCTGCACCGACTAATATGATGTTTGGGGGTTGAGAGCGTTTATGAACTTTTTTGTTGCTTATGCTTGCCTTTTGTTTTGTTGTTGCAGCTGCAGTGCAGCCAGAAAAATTAGGCAGGCATGTACACGCACCAGAAAAATTATTATAGCGGCCGATGCCAGCAGCGGCCTTAAAAATTCAGGAATCCACCTGGAGTCCTTGTGGACCCTGTTGGTGGTGGCGGAGAAGGCAGTCAAGCGGCCTGCAGGCAGAGATGCTGTGTGGGGACCGACTTAGTCTTGGGGCAGGCAGTCACACGGCGTGCAGGCAGAGATGCTGTGTGTGGGAACTGACTTAGTCTTCAGGCAGGCCTGAGCGTGCTTTGCAGACCAGGCATCCGTGGTCAGATGGACCCTTGGCCCAACGCTGTATGCCAGAGATGTCACCATTTGCCTTTCAACATCACGGTACAGTTTAGGTATCGCCTTTTTTGAGAAAAAATTGCGGCCTGTTATCTTCCCCTGCGGTGTGTGGCTTTGCTTTTGTGTGCTGCTTTTCCTCAGGTGGTCATCCCATTGCAGTTTGTGCTTTGTCATCATGTGCCTTCGTAAGGTAGTTGTCCCTACGCGTGTCTTGGTCTGTCTACGGCTCAATTTTCGGTGGCAGAGAGTACAGATGGCATTGCTCTCATCTGAGGCAGACACACCAAAAAACGGCCACACCGCTGAGCCCTAGGGTGATGGCACTTTGGTGGTGGCGGCCAACTGAATGTTAAGTGGGGAGCCAGAATCAGAGCAAGAGAAGGAAAATATGTCACGCTTCTATGCGGAAGCTGAGAAGGATGAGGTGTTCTGTGTTAAATAGTCAACTATGTCCTGACAATATTGGGGGTTGATGGCACATACCTTCTTCTGAACACTGTACTTTGGTCGAGGGCCGCACGAAATCACGACAGCGCAACCTCGTACAGACCTGCCAGGTGGCCTGCCTCTGGCTCTGCCTTTTGTTTTGTCCATATTGGGGGGGATGAAGTGAAAGGTATGCACTGACTTGAATAATACAATGTACGGTTACACAGGTGCAGTGAACAGGTATGCAGTGACTGCTGGTACAACAATGTGCAGTTACACAGGTGCAGTTAACAGGTATGCACGGACTGGTATATAAAACAGCGTGCAGTCACACAGGTGCAGTGAACAGGTATGCAGTGACTGCTGGTACAACAATGTGCGGTTAGACAGGTGCAGTGAACAGGTTGCAGTGACTGGTATTACAAATGTGCAGCTGCCTGTCACACACACACACACACACACACACACACAAAAAACACACAGGTACCCTGAACAGGTGCAATGACTGGTGGTATTAACAATGCCTGTGCTCACGTAGGTATAGGTAGGTAGGTGCACTGAACAGTGAACAGGTGCAGTGATTAAGAATAACAAATGTGCAGCTGCCTGTCACACACACACATACAGACTGCAATGACAGGTGCAAGACTGGTGGTATTAACAATGCGTGCGCTCACGTAGGTATAGGTAAGTAGGTGCACTGAAAAGTGAACAGGTGCAGTGATTGGGATTACAAATGTGCAGCTGCTTGTCATACACACACGGACTGCAATGACAGGTGCAATGACTGGTGGTATTAACAATGCGTGCGCTCATGTAGGTATAGGTAGGTAGGTGCACTGAACAGTGAACAGGTGCAGTGATTGGGATTACAAATGTGCAGCTGTCTGTCACACACACAGGTAGTCACTGAATGTGCTGGGCCTGGCAGTGGCACAGTAGGAATTAAGGTGCCAAAGGCCAGCTGCGACTGACTGACAGGGCTGTATAAAATGCAAGTGGGCCACACAAAAAAAATAGATCACAAAAAAAAGATTAGCTCTCAAAAGAGCTGTTGAGGGGTACTTTTTTAGCAATAAGAATCAGCGAGGAGCAAGCTAACAAGCCTACAAGAGCCTAACTAAGCTTTCCCTGTAGCTCTTTCTGCAGCAGCAGCAGCAGCTCTCCCTTCTATAATTACTGCAGGCATAGGAGTGAGTCCAATGCCTGATGCTGCCTGCCTTTTATAAGAGGGGGTGGGGCTCCAGGAGGGAGTGTAGCCTGATTGGCTACAATGTGCCTGCTGACTGTGATGTAGAGGGTCAAAGTTGACCCTAATGATGCACTATGGGGTCAAATCGAACTTCCGAAAAAGTTTGCGGTTCTCCGCAATCGCGAACCAAGGAAGTTCTCCGGTTCCTGTTTGCTGGCCAACAGTTCGGGTCATCTCTATTCTAAGGTAGCCATTTTCATAATGTATACCAATGTAATCTGCATCAATATCTTCATTTTGTCAGAGATATAAAATACATGTAGCACTATTCCTTTATTTATTTATTTATTGTATTTATAAAGCGCCAACATATTACTCAGCGCTGTTCAATAGGCCAAAGTATTCATTTTCTCTTCTAAGTCTTTTCATAGACTCTAAAATGAGTGTGTTCATTAGCAAGTATCTTCTTTGAGACTATAGAGCATAAGAATATCTTTTTTTTTTTTTTGCTGCAGATTTTGGATGCTTCATATGCATATCCAACTCTATATATTTGTGTAAGTACTTTTTTATTATCTTATTACGATAGAAAACTATGATCTATGCTTACACCATAAAAAGCATATTTCATGATAACAATCAAGATAACCATCAACTGTTGGGTGCCAACTGTCAAAAATCTGAGTTGTTCTTGCCTTTGATCGCTAACTCTGTGAAGGGCCAAGCCTTTAAAGCATTGCTATCATATAAATCTGGCATAGGGGGGTCTGAACCCTCTATAACAGTAATTATAAACTGATAGTACACCTTGAAATAAATGAGATCACTCAGTATTTGATTTATATAAAACATTGTATTTGTTTATTATACAACGTATGTACAAACTATGAACAGTTCCAAGTAGTATTTCCTTGTAACAGTATTCAATTTCATCAGGCCTTTATAGCCAAGCAATCATGAAACTTCTAAGTACATTTAAAAATAGAATTATACCAATTGTGTTATCTGGAATAGGATCAAAAGTAGTCTCATCTACATTGGTAGCTGTGTAAAAACTTGTAGTAATCTTCTTGAAAAATATAGCATAAAAATGATCTTCTAACAGAACTTCTTGCTAACCTATTAACAGAACTTAGTGCTGAAAAATTAATAAAGTAAATCACCAGAACATTAAGCATAATACCCCTTCTCTGTCATCTCTTCAGCATCTAGAACCATGTGTGGGTAAGGTAGCTTATGGCTTATGTGTCTTCTCGGTAGATTGGTAGGCTTAGTGAGAGCTATGAGCTTCAGCTCCTATTTTTATAGTTAACTATTAAATATGGCTGACTGATTTGGAATTTCCCTAAATCTCTGCTTCTGATTGGTGGCTGAAATTTCCATGTGCCATTCCTTATCTTGTTTTGAATACTTGACGAGTTGACATTAAATTAACATTGTTTACAAATTTCTTATCAAACGTATCTATGGGAATTGACATAGTTTGGGATATTTACACATACTGACATCTGCATATAGGATCAGTTTAATATCTCCAATTAAAAATGGAAGTCACTAGCCATCTTGTCTATATTCCTTTCTCTCTGACCCGCTCATTGACTTATTTGCCCCAGACATTAGGACTTTTAAACATAAACAAATATCATTCTATCTCTTTTATAACGTACTTGTAATGCTGGGGGGTCATACTTTCTGACCACCCAGCGCAACAAGACTAAATAGCTGGATAATGGAAGAGGCTCCACAGATGGACAAAGGAGTAATAAACAAGGGAGCAAGATTGCCCAGGGCAACTGCAGCTCTGGGCCTCCTATCAGGCTAGATGCCATGTGATCCAATACACAACAGACGTAGTCGGTAACTGGCTTAGGTCATACACGTTAAATCAGATGTTAGTCGTATTGGAAGGATTAGGCAGATTCGTAGTCGAGATGCAGGCAAAGGTCGGTACACAATACAATATTACAATAATACAATACTGACCGACTAGAGTATATATATCGTGCTGATGCACAATATATGAAATGTAGCTCTCAAATAACTCACTAGCTAAAGCACAAGTAATGACAATTAACAAGACAGACAACAGACAGACAGACGGAATGCTCAGCCAATCTAATCGCTGTTTCAGTGACAGCAACATTCACACTGAAGACTAACAGGTAGGAGCGAACTAATGGCAACCGCTGCTATAGTTCGTCCTCAAGAACAAGGCTAGAAGGAATACTACCAGTCACCAAAGTGGTGCTGGCAGAATCTAACTATCAGGATCAGAAGGACTTCACTGACCCCTGCAGGTCAGCAAACATCCAGCAGACATGACAATACAGAGCAAGGCATTATACATTTACAATAACAACTTTCACAGCATAGACCCAACGACAACTCAGAGAGCTGAACGCTATGTCGGGCGGGGTTAAAAAAGGGAGTCAGACTTTTATGCTGGCATCAGCCAATGGATGCAAGCATGCAAATTTCCACACAGCTGAATGGTAATCACTCAATCCTGAGCTGGCTTGATTACCATTTGCTAGCTGGCTGTGAATGAAAAGGACTCCCATAAGAAATACATGCAGTATTATGTAACAGCATGCATGCAGGAAATCCAGGGCTATCTGGCCACAGCTCAGCTGCAACAAGCAATTGGTGGAATGATGACAGCATCCTGAGCTGCCCAGAGCTGCAGAGCGATTGCAAATGACAATGAGACCCATTGCAAATGCACAACCGAATGCAAGCAGATAAGCCAGAACTGTCCGTTTGCAGCTCCACTGCCGCGGACAGAATACGCTACAGGAGGGATCCTTACAGTACTTACGATAATGTCTCAGAGCTAATTAGTTATGAATGTGTCTGTCCTTTTCCATTTTGACCTAGCAAAGTAGACCATTAAAAGTCTACAGCAATTTAATGCTTTATACTTCCTTCAATATTCTCATTTAAATATATAGCTTATTATATAATTCCTCTTAAAACAGAATCAGAATCAGAATTCTTTTATTTCGCCAAGCATGACTGGGTCATGCCTGGAATTGGGTTTGGCACAATACATAGCTCAGTAAAGGCAAGAGATACATAGACATACGGTAACTTTAAAATACAAGCATCAATGAAACATCAATAATAGGTCAGGAACACAGCGTTATACGTCATACGCTATATACATTTTTAAAACAAGGAAAAAAGCGAGCATGCATAATAGTGCAATTAATATTGCTTTTAGCGTGTAATAGATGGGGGAAGAGGGTCACCGACCTAAACTCAGACATAAACACAAAAAAGAAGAAAAAAGCTACCCCTCTATATGTATATATAATTAATGAGCATTAGAATGGACCAAGACGCCAGGGAAGTATAATATATTCCTCTTTATTAAAGCCAAAATTGGAAAATTAAAAACATCTAAAAACAAGAGCACGCCATATCCATGCCTGTATAAAGCCCCAATGGTAACAATAATATAGTGGCCTTGCAGATACTAAAAAGCACAACAAAATATATACTCAATAAGACACAGTAATGGCCTGATAGTGTGTTCCCCTCAACACAAAATGTGAAAAATGTCAGCTCAGTGTTGAAAAATTATACCAATGGGTGAAGATAAAACACTGAGTCACACTATGCATGAGGGGAAACACACCAATGTATGAAAGTAGAGACAGTTCTGCTTGTATAAAATCCCTATACTACTCAAAACTAGAAAAAATACTGAATCTAAACTCCAACATTGGCTGTACAGTACATGAGAAGGTCATAAAGTTCAAAAACGTGCATGACAAATGAGAGCAACTACCTAATGCTCAATTAAAGTGCTGAGTGCTAATGTTATATATAGAACAATGTGGAAAAACGCATGTAATACCTGTGCTAAATAACAGAAAAGGAAGGGTGAAAGTGAAGAGAGGAGGACTGTTAAGCAACGGAGTAATAGAAAATGATTAGACAATATGATGAGAATAGAGTAGGGATGTGCAAGGCTCACCTAAGTAAGAAAGTCAAACAAGCATGGAGACGGCTGCGTGGGCGCTCCAGCGCCCGTCCGACTAGTTCCGCCGAAGGGCGCTGGAGCGCCCACGCAGCCGTCTCCATGCTTGTTTGACTTTCTTACTTAGGTGAGCCTTGCACATCCCTACTCTATTCTCATCATATTGTCTAATCATTTTCTATTACTCCGTTGCTTAACAGTTCTCCTCTCTTCACTTTCACCCTTCCTTTTCTGTTATTTAGCACAGGTATTACATGTGTTTTTCCACATTGTTCTATATATAACATTAGCACTCAGCACTTTAATTGAGCATTAGGTAGTTGCTCTCATTTGTCATGCACGTTTTTGCACTTTATGACCTTCTCATGTACTGTACAGCCAATGTTGGAGTTTAGATTCAGTATTTTTTCTAGTTTTGAGTAGTATAGGGATTTTATACAAGCAGAACTGTCTCTACTTTCATACATTGGTGTGTTTCCCCTCATGCATAGTGTGACTCAGTGTTTTATCTTCACCCATTGGTATAATTTTTCAACACTGAGCTGACATTTTTCACATTTTGTGTTGAGGGGAACACACTATCAGGCCATTACTGTGTCTTATTGAGTATATATTTTGTTGTGCTTTTTAGTATCTGCAAGGCCACTATATTATTGTTACCATTGGGGCTTTATACAGGCATGGATATGGCGTGCTCTTGTTTTTAGATGTTTTTAATTTTCCAATTTTGGCTTTAATAAAGAGGAATATATTATACTTCCCTGGCGTCTTGGTCCATTCTAATGCTCATTAATTATATATACATATAGAGGGGTAGCTTTTTTCTTCTTTTTTGTGTTTACGCTATATACATTTAGCGGCAGTATGCATCTTCCAAACTGCTGAAGTCAAAGGTGCGTAAAAAGACTCATCACTTTGGTTGACTGGTTGCCTGTGAAGCTTTCCGCTGGCTGCAACTTAGCGAGTGGGCTTATCAGTTCAATTTTATTTGCCAGTTGCTGTTGCCCGAAAAGCTTTCCGCTGGCCGCAACTTGCAGATGATGGGGCGCTGATCGAGGGTGGGAGAATGTGGAGAGAATTTAGGAGACTAATGGCCGAGGGGAAGAAAGAGTTCCTGTGTCTGGTGGTCCTGGTGGAGATGGCCCGAAACCTCCGGCCCAATGGAAGTGGTGCGAAAAAGCAGTGGCCTGGGTGAGAGGGATCACTTGCATTCCTCGGTGCCCTGGCGCACAGTCTTGAGCTGTACAGGAGTCAAGTGAAGGCAGAGGTCTCCCGATGATCCTCTCCGCTGACCTGATGATCCGCTGTAGTTTGTGCCTGTCGCCGGCGGTGGGTCCCGCGTGCCGGACCAAGATGGAGGAGCAGAGGATCGATTCAATGGTGGCGGAGTAGAAGCATGTCAGAATCTCTTGTGCCATGCTGAACTTCCTCAGTTGGTGAAGGAAGAAGAGTCTCTGCTGAGCTTTCCTCTGGGTGGAAGTGATGTTGACCCCCCCAACTGAGATCCCTGGAGGTGGTAGTGCCAAGAAGACGAGTGCAGGGCACTCTGGCCACCTCAGTACCATCTATATAAATTGGGGGCGGGGTGAGAGCACACTTCCTAAAGTCAATGATCAGCTCAACGGTTTTGGCTGTGTTGAGCATGAGTCTGTTCTCCCTATATCAGTGGCATATTCTCTCAACCTGTCGTTGGTGCTCCTGGATGTTGTCTTTGGTGACGAGGCCAACAATGGTGGTGTCATTAGCAAATTTTATGACCTTGACAGAGTCTGCTGTGGATCTGCAATTATTTGTGTAGAGGGAGAGCAGCAGTGGAGACAGGACACAGCCTTGGGGTGCCCCCGTGTTGGTTATCATTTCTTGTGAGTAGATGTCCCCCAGCCTGACAACTTGGGTCCTGTTGTAGAGAAAGTCCGTGATCCATAGACATAGGGTAGAATGGACCCCGAGTGCGGCCAGATTATCCTGGAGAATGCATGGGCAGCTGGTGTTAAGTGCTGAGCTGAAGTCCAGGAGCAGTATTCAGATTCTAAAGGATTGGAAGGTGGGGGGGGGGGGACAAGAGGTTGGGTAGTGTAGAATATTCATACCTACAGCCAGTGTGTTTTTAGTTAGGAGTACAACTTGGCCAGAGGTGAATGGCCTAAGGTATGCTTGTCAGAAAAGTGAGTTTTGAGGGGGCGTTTAAAGATATCAAAGGTTGGAGAGTGACGGGTGTGTTGTGGAAGGGGATTCCAGTGAAGGGGTGAAGTGAGAAATCCTGTATACGTGAATGTGAGGAGGTGATCCTAGAAGTGGACAAAAGAAGGTCATGTGCAGATCTGAGATTACAATTGGGTTGGTAAATTTAAACTAGTGAGATGTATAGGGGAGAGAGATTGTGGAGAGCTTTGTGGGTTAGGGTTAAGTGTTTGGAATGAATCCAGTTAATTGGCAGCCAATGAAGAGCATGACAGAATGGAGCAGCAGAGGAATAGAGATGAATGAGTCGAGCAGCGGAGTTCAGTACAGATTGGTGCCAGTCTATTATCGGGTAGTCCAAAAAAGCAGTATATTACAATAGGCCAAACAAGATATTATAGGAGGATATACAAACATTTTAGCTGTGTCCAGAGTGAGAAAAGGTAATTAAAATTGCTAAGTAAACTAAGTTGTATAATCATACAATATACTCAGCAATATAAACAATATAAAACACCAATCATACAGTATACTCAGCAATATAAACAACAATATATAAAACAACATAATTCCAATACATGCTTGTAGTGGGAAAGTAACCATGTCTTCCTGTGCTACAATTTGCCTATTTCATTTCATTAGTCACAATTTGTATATCTTTAGACTGGCCCTGCCTCTGTGTGGCTAGAGTCTAGTGTCTAGTATATTCACAGCTGTAATCAGTCTGCTTGTTAGCATCAATCTAGTCAGGGATATATTAGCAGATAATATAGTCAGCATGACCTTGGTCAGCAGTGTATACATTTAAGGGTATAAATTTAAAGGGTATTAATTTTAAGGGTACTTTAGACAAACCGAATTATACCATAATTGAGCCAGAAGGGAACAGAAGTGAACTAGCACAGAACTCTGGGCTGTTGTTCATCTGCTGATTTTCTACACCCTGCATAGAAGTACCTTCAATACCATATTGAACAAACACCAGCTAAACATACAGCCAGCTAAATTTAAGCACTGCACACCCGCTTACCAAACTACTGATGGTTTCACCGTGCCTCACCAACCACACCACTGCTGATCTTCACTGGCTGCTCCACTGCTGAACTCCCCACCAACTGATCCATCGCCGACTTCCAGACAAGTTACGTCATTACCAACCAGACACCCCATCTACCAATCACCCACAGCTGGATTTTTTGCCATCATTGATGTTCTGCCAACTTCATTGCTGATCTCCTGTGGACTGCTCCTTACCAGATTGATTATTGATGCAACTTTGCTGAACCCCCTTCAGCCACATCATTAGTGACATTTATCTCATCTTGGTCTAACTGCTGTCCCCCTGTTTATGCTTCCACTCTCCACACCCCATCCTACCTTATCCCATCAGTACAAAATGTACCCCTTCCCTCCTATTCACTCCCTGACCCCTCCACCATTTCCCAGATATCTCCCTCCCCATCTCGCTCTCCTCCATCACCACATGCTGTACCTCCACCTCCTTCTACACCTTGTCCCCCTTCTGTTTCCCCGCACCCTCTCCCCTTCTGTCCTTAGACTCCCTTTTAGCCCTCAACCCCATGCATCTCCCTTCGCTCCCCCCCCCCCCCCACACACACACACACACACTCTACCCACACATCCCCTCGGCATAACCTTATTCCTATCCATCCTACCCCTAGGCATTCGCTCCCTGTTTCCTGTGGCCTCTGGAATGCCAGGTCCACCCGCAATAAGCTGCTCTCTGGAACTCGCTCCCTCCAGCCACCAGACTCGCCCCCACCTTTAATACCTTCACACAAGCTCTCAAGACTCACCCTTTCATGCTCGCATACCCCCCTACACCAGCACCATAATATGTTCTGTTAGACACCCTCTCAACAGATGCACCTATTGTCTCCACCCCCACGCTTTAGATTGTAAGCCTCTGGCAGGGCCCTCTCCCTAAAGCTGGCCATACACTGGCCCGATTTGCGGCCGTTTCGACAGCAGATTCGATCAGTGGGATCGAATCTGCTGCCAATCGTTCATGCTAAACGCACCCGCCGATCCGATTTCCTCCCGAAATCGGATCGGTCCGTCGATCACGCCGTGCGGAAAAATACCGTCGTTCGCCCGCGGGTAGGGAGCGCGTCGCTAGTGGCGGCCGATCCGATCAGGTATACATTACCTGTGCTGGCTCCCGGGCATCCTCTCCGCGCTGCACCGCACCGCTCTGTTCCTGCTTCCATCCCGTCGTACATTAACTTCCTGTGTCACTGCAGTGACCAGGAAGTTCAAATAGAGGGCGCTCTATTTGAACTTCCTGGTCACGGAGTGACACAGTGTACGCTGGGACGCGGTGCGGGGTGCAGCACGGAGAAGAGGACCCGGAGCCAGCTTTAGGTAATGTATACGGGGGGGGGGGGGACAGGCGGCAGGAGCAGCTCAATAGATTGTGATCGGTTTAAGGCTGAAACCGATTCACAATCTGTTTGCAGTAAAGGCAGCCATACGATCCCTCTCTGATCAGATTCGATCAGATAGGGATCTGTCAGCTGGTCGATCTAATGGCAAATCGACCAGTGTATGGCTACCTTTAGTGTTTCCAGCTTGATTATGCAATCTTACTGACAATCACCCCTTTTGTGGACTAGAACAATCTCTATTTTGACCTATGACATTGTATTGTTATCAAATTCTTTGCATGATCTTGTTTTCTTGTGAGTTTCCTGTATGTCCTACCAGTGGCGTAGCTAAGGAGCTGTGGGCCCCGATGCAAGTTTTACAATGGGGCCCCCCTAGCACTCTATACATAACAACTGATACGGCACACCAAAACTTGCCAATGGCTACTACAGTGTCAGAGGTGAAAGAAGGGGATGGGGAACAGCTTGTCAATGATTACTGCTATCCATAGCACCTATAAAAGTGATTATTATGAGCACAGGACAAATAGAGTGCTAATACTGTAGTTGAGGGAGGGCCCTTCGGGGCCCCTCTGGCCCAAGGGCCCCGATGCGGTCGCTACCGCTGCACCCCCTATTGCTACGCCCCTGTGTCCTACCTTGTATGTTAACCCTTTTATCTATTGTGCAGCGCTGCATAATATGTTGGCGCTTTATAAATACAATAAATAATAATAATAATAATGTATCATTACAAACAATAAATACCTAATTGATGTTAAAATACCATATGCATCTCATTAAAAAGCATGTGTTGGATATGGATATAGAATAATATGCTCTTCTATAGTAAGAGGAATGAATCAATATCATACAATGGGGGGTACGCTCAAGGAAAGCTAAACTGGTGTATTATTGATCTGTGTCAATTCACTTCTAGTATTGAGCATTGTTTATATTAATGTTGTAGGCACTGAAAATTAGCCTATAGAAGTGTGTTCAACATCCCCATGAAACGCGTTGCCAGAGTGATTTTTTAACACAGTTTATTTTGTGTCTCTTTCCTGCCATTTATATTGTATACCCTCCCTTGCAGGGAGGCCTCCAACTGCACACACCTGCACTGGTGGCCCAAGTGAGCAACCACAACTCAAGAGAGTCCATGTAACACAAGTGGATTCGGGAGGTTTCCACGTGCCTTATTGGTTGGTTGCCTACCAAAAGGTAGCCATACATCTAGCGATGATGGGCACATTCGACCAAGGGTCAAATCTATCTCTAATCGAATCTGATTAGAGAGAGATCTGTCAGCTGTCCATACACCGCAGGCTGATCTTTGATTCATTTCAGCATGAAATCTCTTGGGAATCGGCCAAGCCCACTGCATTCGCTGCCTTGCCACTGTGTTTGTATGTATGTGTAATGTATAAATGTGCTCTAATGTGCGTTTTTTACATTACCTGTCCTGGATCGCGGTGCCCTTCCATCTTCCTCCTCTGTTCAATCAGCCGTTTAAACGTTGCCGGAGTGGCGTGTGTGTGACATTACTATGTATGCAGCTATAGAAGAGCAGTGGAAGACTGAAGGGCACCGCGACACAGAACAGGTAATGTACAAACGCACATTACAGCACATTTACACATTAAATACATACATACATATTGCGGGAACAGCGCTGGGGGTTCATCGTGGTCGTCACTCGCCAGGATATTTCTCGCCATTACTGTCATGCACATGGTTGAGCAAGTTGGCCACGGTATCTTGCAGCATGTCCGACCGATTAATGTGACCAATTTCAGCCCGACCGGGCGTGCACTTGGCAACACCGATTTTCATCAGATTCCGATTATAATAATCGAATCGGATTGCCGATAGCCCACCAAGTCGCGTAATTATGTGAGTACTGTTTACCTACACTTGCTCCATTTTCAGTACATACTACACTATACAGGCTCCCATTGTTTCTGTGTTTATTTTTCAAGGTACCTATCTCTCAAATCAATAGTTGACTGGGCCACCGCTAATGGATTGTAAGAGAGTCCACTGATAAGGAGGCACATTGCAGTTGCACATGTACAAAGAAAGTACAGTATGGCATAAATTTTCCACACTGAATATCTTACCACAGGAAGTAGCTGCATTTGACAGGGATTTGATGCTTCACTTACTTTGAAGGTTATTTAAAGCTATGATTGCTAGATGTGGGAAAATCATACCTTGATCCAGTCAGGGAGTTTTCTTTCCTCCGGATCAAGGTGCAGGGAGTCTCATGAGGTTGATTTTGGATGGACACATGTCTTTTTTCAACTTAGATAGCTATGCAACAGAACTTCCCAAACATCCACAATCAGGTAATATACCTCATCCTTAGTTCAAATTAATCAATGCACCCATCCAAGTTTGAAATTCACTCATTTATTTAAAATGATTTTTGAGATTTTTTTAGTCACTTTTTTTTTTACAATTTAAATTATGTGGAATTACTTGCTTCATTCAGCAACACATAAAAACATCAGAGACTAATTATGTAATTTTTTTTCTACCACATTTTTCATTTTCTCATCTGACAATGATTCTGTTAATATGATTGTTAACAAGAATATATTACACATGTTTTAATTTAAGACACTTTTTAATATTTTCTCAGTTGCAAAAATATTTGAGGTTTTCTTCCCGATTACAAAAACAGGAAAAAATAATGTAGTAGGGTAATATTTAGAAGGCAATTTTCATTCTGTGCTAATAAATCAGTTTTAAAGCACAACTAAAGTGAGAGGGACATGATGGCTGTAATATATATTTATTTTTATTACTATTATTATTATTATTATTATTATTATTATTATTATTATTATTATTATTATTATTGATTTATATTCCTTTTAAGCAATACCAGTTGCCTGGCTATCCTGCTGATCCTCTGCCGCCTCTAATACTTTTAGATCCTGAACAAGCATATGCATATCAAGTGTTTCTAACATTATTACAAAAAAGACCTAGGATGCGCTAGAGTACTATATTGCACTGACCCAAAAGGGGAGCTACTCTCTGTCACACTTGACACACTACAAAAAAGACTTGCAGAGAGTATCTTCAAAAAACAGTATCAAAATTTATTGTTATATCTTGAACACTTCCTACAACAACCCCTTATCCCCCCCTAAAAACACGGCCGTGTTTCAATTGGTCAGCTGACTCCACACACTTCCATCCATACCACTCATATTATTGCACAGATTGATACGATGTCAGAGCACCGAATGCTACAATCTCAAGGTGCTAATTGCAGTGCTAATTGTAGGCAATAGGGGAGTGTTGTCCCGTCACAATTTGAACAGGTTTCCAGCTGAGAACGATCACATAGTTCACATAAGATAAACGTACCTTGTAGTGTCTAGCGATTGATCGATTTCAACTCACATATGTGTGGCAAAAACAGTCACTGTACTGGTCATCCAATTATGAAGCACTCAACGATCAGATATAGGCAGTCTTGTAACTTTAATGGTGCTAGTCTCGATTGGACACACCAATTTTCAATGGCCACACACAATGATCAATGAAGGAAAGACCCAGCTTGTTTAGATGATAGCACTTATTCGCAGCTGATGTACACCAGAGACTTCCAAGACTACATTAAGCATGCCATGCAAAGCGGATACATGCAAGCAGATTGCGACATTGCCCTGCGGGCTCTCACCACCGTTGCTCAGGCTGTCTCCGTCTGCCTCATTTTCCTGCTGGCTAGCAAAGTTCCAAGTGCCGCTATGTGCTAAGTCCTTCAGCCGGAGCACTCCTCTGCCGCCCCTCAGAAGCGTGTCAATGTGCGCCGCTGGTCGGCGTTCCGGTCAGCTGATCGTGACGGCCGTGTCACGTGACTAGTTTCGCTCGGCTCACTCCAAGCTTTCTCAAACGTCAGACAACAGGTTGTTGTAGGAAGTGTTCAAGATATAACAATACATTTTGATACTGTTTTTTGAAGATACTCTCTGCAAGTCTTTTTTGTAGTTTCTAACATTATTGTCAGATCTGAGAAGACTGGCTGCATGCTTGTTTCTGGTGACATGCACTGCAGCCTAATAGATCAGCAGGGCTGCCAGGCAACTGGTATGGTCTAAAAGGAAATAAATATGGAAGCCTCCATATTCTTCTCACTTCAGTTATACTTTAAGTTTTTTTTATTTACCATACTGTTGTATTAAACATTCACCTTTGTTCTTCATCTCCTAGTAGGACAATTTATATAGGGGGAGGGGAAGGACGCAGGCAGAAAAATTCCTTATCTAGCCCTATAATATTTCTATTTATCTGTCTTCCCATAATCAGTATCTGTCTTTCCATAAACAGTATATTCTGTATAGGCCAACCCCCAACTTTTACTTAAAAAAAATGGGGAAAAGATATTGATCCGAGTAAAAGCCGGGGGTAGGAAATGTCACAACCACAACACTACTCATAGCCACAGCCTACCACAACCGTATATGGGAAAAGCAACGTAACTTCAGCAGATTGCAATAATAAGACAGAACATAGGCCTACTATGGAGATGAACCTTCCCATGCATGACATGCACAGAACTCCTGTTGCAAAGTTAAGCTGGAATAAAGATAAAGCAAGGAATGCAGAGCCACACAGTCATATATCTAAACCTTGATGTAGGAATGCAAGGATTCTTGCCACTCGGTAGACACTGTTCCTGTATGCCTTTCAAGGCTACAACTGGAGATGAGGTTAGCTGGGACCTCCCATGGAAATCTCAAGTGTGTGGTCTCGCTCAGATGATGCAGTGGTGGCCCGGTAATTTACACAGGCAGCATGCAAGGGATGACCGTCCGTGTCCCCCGCCATATGCACAGTGGTGTGTGACATCTGTGTGTGTTCCTCTTAAGTGCTCTTTCCATATCTATAGTAAAGCGTGCCCCCGCCCTCAGGTGCCCCCTCCACCATATGCATAATGGTGCAGAATTAATTTTATGTGAGTGGTGCAGTGCAGTAGCACCTGTGCCGCCCTCGAGTCTTTCTCTCCACGCCACTCCCTGCTAGAGCAGAGCCATAGAGGATGATTTCAGCTGTGTCCTTCCCCCTGGGATATGCATAGTGCACAGCAAGCGAGCACTCACCCATTTATGCTCCCTATCGCAGTCTTAAATACATGACGCCCTGTAGTGGCAGACATAAAGAGAGTCGTCACTAGAGGGCGTCATAAATATGAGGGTACAACAGGATGGATGGGTAAATGCAGAGCCCGGGACAAGGTCCTCCAGCACCCAAGGCTGAGACACCAAAGTGCGCCCCTCCATCCCTGCCACCCCAGCCATCACACACTGATTGCTATTAGACTAAGAGGCGCCACAGGGCCCACAACCCAGCCAACACCTTAATATCTAGTTATCTGGCTTGCAGTCACTGCCATGTATCCCCTTTTCTTATTTCTTTCTGCTTCAAACACAATTAGGAATGACAGCTGAATGAATTCTGCCCCCCTCCTACACTGTGCCTTGAGGCTGGAGCCTCTCCAGCCTATGCCTCGGCCCGGCCCTGGGTAAATGATCACTCCACTGTGCACTACTCTGTATGTGCTGGGGGGGGGGGGGCAGCCGAAAGTAGCGTATATCACTCCGCTCTGGTGGGGGGTGACAGGGAGAGAGAGATTTGAGGGTGGCCACAGATGCTACCGTTCTGCGCCACTTACATAAAATTCATTCCACAACATTATGCTGCCAATATATTGCAGACGGGGCATTTGGAGGGGGGGGCGATCCATTGTGCATATGGTGGGGGCCATCAGGGGTTTACTCTGGGGTTAGTGAGCTGAAACCCCCACTTTTGGCTCGAGTATATACGGTAATAAAAAAAATAGTTGTTGTTTCAGTTTGCCAAATTGTACCTCTTTCTTCTTTTTCATTCTTCCATGATAAAAGGGATAAATCCATGTAACAAATGGATATTGAGCACCTTCAACAGATGTAGTGAAGAAAATCCTCCTGATGTTTCTAGTATTTTCCTGCAAATTCTGTGCCTTACATGAAGTGCTAGATCATTCCTTTGACAAGTCCGTTCTCAAACAACTTATCACAACAGCCCCAAGCATGAAGATGCAGGATCCCCAGCCAAGACCATAGCCCCAACTAAACTGGGAAGACAGAGGCAGCAATGACATTCCAAGGAGCTTTAGCGAGAACAGCAGCAGAGCACTGATCTGCAAGAGAACTTAAAAGAAATAATTGCATAAGTAAACACAGAATCAATGTGAATAGCAATTACAATCTAAGCTATAATTGAAAAAAACTACATACATTTATTTCAAAATCTGTTGGAAAACAAAACACTTGTGTGATTAGGCTCTTAAGAAAGAAGTCATTTCTTAACGTATGTGCTGCATATTAGGAAGGAAGAGGCCTGATTTATTATGCTTCAGAAAGGACATGTGTGATGTGTCACTTTGCATTGCTGCATAATTACAATTGTACAGGACTCAAACCACAGAAGTGCACAGGATTGCAGCTCCACTCCATATTTCATTTTGTACCCGCTTTGGTGTTTTTGCCATTATAAAATAACATAAAAAATCCTCAACTTAACTTGTATATATAAGTATAAATAAAGTAATAAAAATTAGGATGGAGAATACGAAATTAAAAAAGTGTAAATTACCATCATTTTATTGATTAATAAATAACCTATTTTTAAAATAAACCTGATTTCACTACTGTGAATTATTGCTAAAACTATATTTTGTTTTTCTGTAGAAATGGACTGGAGCTTGTGCAGGCATGTGCATGATTCCATAATGCATGTGCTCCACCCAGGATCGCTCTGCTTCGCCAAAAACGTAATTTATTTAATTAGCAATCATACACAATGCCTAGCAAGTGCAACCTAATTTCAGAGAATATGTGCACACGTACTTGTACATATGTGTAGTGGGTAAAAATGTGGAGTTCTTTGCAGTTCCAAAGCTTTACAAACAGATTTGCCTTATGTATGCTCCTTGTTGATTGCACATTTACCAGTATGCTATGTGAAGCTAGGTACCCAGTTTTGTTTCTGGTGCCTGAAACAAAATTTACAGTTTTGTTGTAGGTGGCAGTTTTGGAACAGACACAGATGCACTGGCCAGTTCCATGAATAGGGGAGCATGGATAACATGCCAGTGGCACCGTGCTATGGACACTTCCCTTTATGTTTTTATAAAAACAGTGGGCTGAGAGTGAGCTGTCCTGTCACATCACAAAATATGTAAACTTGGAGGGACACCTGTGCACAATATAGATTTTTGGGTGAGACAATCAGGAACAATTGTTTCAGCCGAGGAAAATCTAAAGTATGTACAGTATGTAAAGTAAATGTAAATGTAAAGTATGTACAATAGTATGTACAACAGAGTACACCTCTCACATTTTTGTAAATATTTTGTTATATCTTTTTCATGGGACAACATTGGCGAGATGACACTAATAAAATGTAAAGAGTGCAGCTATTAATGTCTAAACCACTTGCAACAAAAGTGAGTACAACCCTAAGTGAAGCATGTCAAAATGATGCTCAAACTGTCAATGTTTTGTGTGCACACCACTATATTCCAGTATTGCCTTAACTCTCTTGGGTATGGAATTCAATAGAGCTTCACAGGTTGCCACTGGAATCTTCTGCCATTCCTCCATTACGGCGTCACAAAACTGGTGGATGTTATATGCTGGGTACACACGCTGCGTTTTTTTTCGGTCGATTTCCCGTTTTATCGAATTTCGATTCATTTTTCTGCTCAATTTCCCGCTCGATTCTCTTGTGTTTTCTTATCAATTTCCATTCACTTCTATGAGAAATCAAGCGGTAAAACGATCGAAAATAATATCGGACATGACGGAAATTATCAATTAAACGCATCTATCGAAAGAAAAAACGTAACGTGTGTACCTAGCATTAGAGACCTTGCACTCCTCCACCTTCTGTTTGAGGATGCCACACAGGTGCTTAATAGGGCTTATGCTAGGTACACACTATGAGATTTTCTGGCATATTTACTGTCAGATCGATTATTTCCAACATGTCTTATTACCGATCGATTTTCAAGCATTTTCCGATCAATTTCCTATTAAAGTAAACAAAAAAAACATTCGGAAATCGATTGTAAAATGCTCGGAAATCGATCGGAAATCAGATTAGACATGTTGGAAATAATCGATCTGACAGTAAATCTGGCAGAAAATCTCATAGTGTGTACCTAGCATAAGGTCTGGAGACATTCTTGGCCAGTCCAGCACCTTTGCCCTCAGTTTTTTTTAGCAAGCTAGTGGTTGTAGTTGAGCTGTATTTGATGTCATAATCATCGTGGAATATTGCCCAGCAGTCCAGTTTCGGAAGGGAGGGGATCATGCTTCTGTATGTCAGAGTACATGTTGGCATTCATGGTTCCCTGAATGAACTGTAGCTTTCCAGTGCCATAAGCACTCATGCAACCCCAACCATGACACTCCCTCTACCATGCTTGACTGTAGGCAAAACACACTTGTCTTTGTACTCCTCACCTGGTTGCTACCACACACACTTGACACCAGGATGTGTACTTTTTACTGCCCCAAGGCCCACTATCGCCAGGCGCCCAACTGACAGCCCCCCCCCCCCCCCCCACACACACACACACATAATCTATCGGGGGGGCAGATCAGACATGTCAGAAATTATAATTTTGAGCCTTTAACCATCTTAGCGGTATGGACGAGCTCAGCTCGTCCATCACCGCCGATGGCTGCCGCTCAGGCCCTGCTGGGCCGATTTTGATGAAATAAAGAGCAGCACACGCAGCCGGCACTTTGCCAGCCGCGTGTGCTGCCCGATCGCCGCCGCTCTGCGGCGATCCGCCGCGAGCAGCGGCGAAAGAGGGTCCCCCCAGCCGCCTGAGCCCTGCGCAGCCGGAACAAATAGTTCCGGCCAGCGCTAAGGGCTGGATCGGAGGCGGCAGACGTCAGGACGTCGGCTGACGTCCATGACGTCACTCCGCTCGTCGCCATGGCGACAGGAGAAGCCAAACACGGAAGGCTGCTCATTGCGGCCTTCCGTGTTAATTTTGGCCGCCGGAGGCGATCAGAAGAACGCCTCCGGAGCGCCATCTAGTGGGCTTTCATGCAGCCAACTTTCAGTTGGCTGCATGAAATAGTTTTTTTTTTATTTACAAAAAACCCTCATGCAGCCGCCCTGGCGATCTTAATAGAACGCCAGGGTGGTTAATCTGGTGGGAAGTTGCATTGTGTGCTCCAGCCTTTACCAGCAAGAGCACCTGGTTTTCCCAGATTAAAGAATTTAAAAGCAACTATGCCCAGTGGCGTAACTACAATTCATGCCCACCCCCCAGCAAAACTTTAAGGGTCCCTCCAATGTTCCATCCCTTCCCTTGCCTCCCCTTTTTGACCTTCATGGGCTTAGTGCCCATCTGACAAGGGTCATAACAAGTTAAGCCACAAAAACACCTGATCTGAAGTATAGTCCCCTGTATCAGAAAAAGGGAAGCATAGTAGCTGGGGCCGCACACAGCTCTGGGCCCCTGCAAACCTTAGCCCTCTTTGGTACTGCCTAGTCTTAAGCCCCCCCCCCCTAGTGTCTAACCTGAACCCCACCCCCTAGTACCTAATCTTAATCCCCCTACCCGTTGCCTAATCTTAAACCCCCGCCCCCCTGCCTAACCATAACCCCCTAAATTTGAATAAAAAATAGGGAAAGAGATAATCACCTTTCCATAGAAGATTCAACAACATAAATGTTTCAAAAGTATTCTTTACTAATGTACTCCAATAAATGTGACACATTTCGTGGGACACAGCCCATTTACTCAGGCAGTGGAACAGGAGCAGGAGATTCGTTATCTAACCGAGCGCGGCGCCTAAGTGATATTTTTAATTTTTTGAAGGTAAATTGTCCCCAATGCTTTTGACTCTGTTCTTAATTAACATTTATATATCTTAACTTCAGTACATGTAGCACATTACCTGCTACCACCAGTAAAAATGACAAATTGCGGAACCTCAGTGGTTGTTTTACTTGA
Organism: Hyperolius riggenbachi; assembly: GCF_040937935.1. Lineage (NCBI taxonomy): Eukaryota > Metazoa > Chordata > Amphibia > Anura > Hyperoliidae > Hyperolius > Hyperolius riggenbachi. The sequence continues at coordinate 198,958,518 of NC_090653.1, read as the reverse complement.
CAGATCCACAACACACAAATGATGAACCAAAGGCCAGGAATAAGTGTTGCACAAAACATTAGGACAAGCGAGGCCACTTGCCAGTCTGAAATGAAACAATAACGTGATGTTACAAAAGTAACTGAATATTAGAGGAAAAAAAATGTGAAATAGCATGCTTAATGTGGACATACTGTATGTGGTTGAACATGGTAACCCCTCTCAAATCTACTGTATTACCTTCTCCATGCATTGGGGTATATTCACTATACTGCAAGAAGCTGTAACACATTACGCACAGTGCATTATTATTATTAATTTATAAAGTGCCAGCATATGCCGTGGTACTGTGCAAAGTAAGAAACGAAAATGGGGAGAATAATAATACAGACAATGATATGCAATAATTAGGTATACACAGATACAAAATACAGAATTGGTAGACGTAGACATAGTAATTACAGTGACAAATGTAACATGATAAATAAAATGTATAACAAGACAATTGTGAGAGAGCCCTGCTCTTGCGAGCTTGCAATCTAAAGGAATAGAGAGGAAACAAAAGGTGGGGTAGTATAAAATATGTAAACCTAGAGGCCGAGCAGTTTTAGGTTATATTTAGTAAAGAATACAACTTGGCCAGAGGTTTAAAGGGAATGGCCTAAGTTAAAGCATATGCGTGTTGGAAAAAAGGGGAGTTTTAAGGGAGCACTTAAAGATTTTACAGGTTGGAGAGTGAGGGAAGCGTTTTGGAAGGGGATTCCAGAGGAGGAATCTTGTATACGTGAATGTGAGGAGGTGATTCTGGAGGAGGACAAAAGAAGGTCATGTGCAGATCTGAGATTGTGGTTGGATTGGTATCTGGAAACTAGTGAGGAGATTTACAGGGGAGTGAGATTGTGGAGAGCTTTGTAGGTTAGGGTTAAGAGTTTTAACTAGATCCTCTGGTTACTTGGCAGCCAATGAAGAGCTTGACAGAGAGAAGTAGCAGAGGAAGAACAAGGAGATGAATGACTAGAGCAGTGGAGTTTAATACAGATTGGAGTGGTGCCAGTCTGTTAGTTGATAGTCCGCAAAGTAGTATATTACAATAGTCCAAATGAGATATTATGAGAGCATGTACTAACATTTTAGTAGTGTTCTGAGTAAGAAAAGGCCGGATGCAAGAATACGTTTTTGAGTTGGAGATGACAGGAGCTGGTTAGGAAGTGAATGTGAAGAATAAAATTAGCAACATGCAGTATGCTTTACTCATCACGTGTATGACTTTATGCACGTTATTCTGCTTATCGCAGTTTAGTGAATATACCCCATTGGGTGGTTGAGGGACTTTAGGCTTGATAGACAGAATTACGGTAATACTGCTGTGCACAGACAGCGCATAGCAATATCACTCTTATTTCTGGCAGAAAGTACAGCGAGTTACACTATTAGCTTGACCCACAGTATTTGAGAAACTATGGTAACGCGCATTACTAACAAGCGTTAACATTAGTAGCACTCATTACTGTAGCAATGGTCGTGCTACTTGAGTATCATGGGTCAGTCTATTAGCATAACTTGTGGTACTTGCTGCAGAAAGTAAGGGTACTATTGATGTGTGCTGTCTTTGCACGGTAGTACTACTGCAATTTTGTGTATCAGGTCTCTTGTGTGCTAAATAGACACAATTCTGGAAACCGCTAAGCAAGACGTTTTGAATCAGGATGATACTGATATTGTCTAACTTAAAGAGACACTGAAGCGAAAAAAAAATTATGATATAATGAATTGGTGTGTAGTAGGGATAATTACTAGAAGATTATTAGCAAAGAAAATATTCTCATATTTTTTTTTTCAGTTATATAGTGTTTTTTATAATATTGCATCATTCTCTAATATTTGCCATTTACACACTACTCAGCATTCTAAATGATTTTACAGAGCAGTCTAGTGAACTATTTACCTGTCCTCTGGAGAGAAAAAGAAGATACAATGACTGACAGTTGAGATAACAAGCTTCAGAAGACAGAGCTCTCTGCGACTTTGAAAGTCGTGGAGCTCAATGGCTTTTTGCATAGATAATAACTGGAGTTTCTTAACTCTTCCTGTACTGGAAACAATATTAGACTTATGTCTGCTCCTAATGTTTTATTTCTTAGCAATACTACACATACAAAAATTTATACCATCATTTTTTTTCACTTTAGTGTCTCTCTAAAAGAAAAAGAGTAAGCTTTCGGCTTATAAGCCTTGTTCGGATTGCCTCCATAAAATACTGGGACATAGGCCATAAGAAGCTTGGTAATGTGACCATGGGACATTTTCCAGGGGTGTTTTTTTGTTTTTGTTTTTTTTTTCTTGCTTTTTGCAGGCAGGTAGCAGAAGGGTTATTTTTGAACTAGGTAGAGGGGCACTGCAAGAATAACTAGGGAAAAATCTAATTTTGCAGTCATCTTCTTTGAGTCCTTAATTAGTGTCACCTACACCGATCAGTACACACATTTCCTCATTTTCGGATTACACGTGAAATGCTTTCTGCAAGTGATGAATTCGATTCAGTATTCTCATCAAATATATGTTCAGAGTTAGGGCTCTTTTACACTGAAACGTTATCGCGTTTCAAACTAATTTCCACGATTGCTGTATACCGATACTCAGTATAGAAGCTCAATCGTACCAAAAACACGGCAGGATGATGATTGGGCTTGGGACAAAAATGCAACACAATCGCAACCAATCACTAATGGAAACAACCGATGCCATTAGTTTTACTGTACCCGGCATTTAGAGATCCATTAGCGATCAGAATTGGATAGCAAAATGCAGCACACAAATGCCACTGAAAAAGAACCCTCATGACTATAATGTTGGTAACCCTAGGCCCTAAATTGAAGAACGACCAGCTTTTGAAGGAAAGGGAAGAATTAAAGGAATAGGAAAGAGAACACTAAGGTAAATACTAAGTAGAAAATGAAAGCTAGCAAACAACACTCTTGTGTGTTCCCTGTTTAAACATGTTTTTATGTTAAGATTATTTATGATTAGTATATCTTAAGCTACTGCATAGCATTTGCTTAATGTGTTGTCCACCTTTCTATATTTGACTAAATATTTGACTAAATGTAACAATTTGTATTGCAGAAAACAAGTGCATAATAGCTGTAATTTCCATGAACAATCAATTCAATGGATGTCATTTACCAATCAAAAGACAGAATACTGTAGCAATATCAACTAAAGCTCGTATTCAATTCACTGTTCTAAGTTTTCTCCTAGGAGAACATTTTTAATCTTTTATTTAAAATATCTTTTAAGCACTCATTTCAAAAAGTACCAAAATCAGGTAAAAAAAAAAAGTACAGTCAAAATTATTCTGAGCATTTTCTTGCTTGCTGATTGCTTAAAAGCCATTTTATTAATAAGGTGTGAAAATATTAGCCGGGATAAAAAGCGAATAGGATCGGGCCCTAAGTGTCTCCCTACAGAACTGCTATCCAATAAAATCTGTAATTTCAACTTTTGTGGAGAGAATCAATCCCACCAGTTCTGTTTCATTATCATGCATTACATGGAATTCCAAAAGCATTTTTTCTACTTCTTATCATGTTTTATTTTTATATGCAAACACATACAAAGGGTTCCTAAAACAATATGCTAAATGGGGATATTTGCTGCAATCCCTTGGTTTAAAAAAGAAGAGACAAATTATCTTGTTCTGCACAACTAATTGTTCAGGCTGCAATATGGGAGTTTGTTGGCATACATGCAAAAAAGGCATTGTGGAAATTTGGGTGCCGAAAATAGCCGCTAGTAGAATATCTGTAAAGTTACCCTAACCCTAACTGACCTCCCCCCATGATGCCTTATCCTAACCGACCCGCTCCCCTCTGATGCCTAAGTCCCCTTTCACAGCGGGGCAGTGTGGTGCGGTATTTTTACCGCACCCCGCCGCCAGGAAATGAAAGTCTATTTAGACTTTCATACTGCCACGTTATGGCGCGATATCCAACATTAGGGCAAAACTACGTTAACGTGCATACTTGCATCACTCTGCGTCAGACCGGAAGTCATGTTAATCTAAGGCGTTGCGGGGATTTTAAAAATATTGGCGGTGGAATGTTGTGGCGCGCATGTGTGGAAGAGTATTTTAAGAGTATGCTTCCGTGTAGAGCGTGTCACTTCATGCTTGGCTAGTGGCCAGACAGGGAACACCGCGTAGTAACGTGGTGTTCCCTGAAGGCCTGTTTCTGGCGGTGCGGCGAGCGCGACGCACCACATCGCTGCCACCAGTTTGCAGTGTGAAACCCGGCCTAACCCTAAATGACCGTCCTAAATGCCTAACCTTAACCACCCTTGAACCCAATCTCACTGCAAGGGCCCGTTATTTGTACCTGCAGTTTACTACACAGGTGGTCCTGCTTTTTCCAAAAGCTGTAATTTGTACTGGCGCCTAAGGCGGCATGCCAAACTTTCAAAATGCCTTCAGCACCCAAATTTCCTGGTTCCATTTTTGGGTAGTCTGGGCACACCATAAGCATAAAAAAATTCTGACAATTTTAGACATACATAGATGACTACAAACTAAAATATGAAATACGTGTAAAGAAAATAAATTATCAAATTACTTCTGTAACAATATGTTTTACCTGCAATATAAAAGGATTTAACAAAAGTAGATTTTCACTCTCAAAGGTAACAATGCCACACAACATTGATTATAACCCAAGTGCACAAATGCACTGGCACTGCTTACAACAATCCAACAATGAACAACAGAAAAAATAAATAAATAAATCAACAGAAAAAAATAGAATTCTTATGGCTCCTGTAGTTATTTAATTTGGTCGATTATTACATGTGGCTCTGGATTGATGATTATGAAGCGGTTCAATTACTGTTATCAGATTCTCGGCTCCCTGATATTCTATGAATAGCTTATGTTTGATCACGTTGGTCACATCGTTACTATACTCTGTGAGTGGTTATAACCATACTTTATTCATTACCATATTTGGTTTCCTCACAGTGGCTGGCTACGGTGTCCCCAATAATTACACCAATTAAAATAAGATTTTTGGGGGTACTTTGATTATCTCATCCTATACTGGCATTTTCTGATATTGACCATATTGGTTGCACCAATATTTGCTCTCTGTGAGTGGTTATGACCATAGTTGTGTTACCTACCTGGGTCTCCTCACGAGAACTTTATGGTGGTGCCACCAAGGTGCAATGAACCATCTGGAGTAGTTTTTATGGCTACGGTGTCTTCAATAACCCCAACAGATAACTAAGATTTTTGGGGTTAATTTGATTATTTCATCTTATACTGGCATTTCTTGACATTGACCATATTGGTTGCACCAATATTTGCCCTCTGTGAGTGGTTATGACCATAGCGGTTTTATATACCTGGGTCTTCTCACGGGAACATTATGGTGGTGTCACCAAGGTGCAATGAACCATCTGGAGTAGGGTCTATGGTTATTGCCTACACCCATTGAGCTTTATCTAGTTCTTAGCCAGTATTGTGTGTTTCACAGCTCTGTTGGGACATATCATGCCACTGCAAGTTGGATGTGACCTGATCTATTAAATTGCTATTCATATGGGATTGTTTGTACTGTCCTTGACAGTTGCAGCACATAGTATTGTATCTGTCAATACATAAATTTATATGCCAGGTTATTTCCCTGACATTTTTCTGATTATATATGTGTGTGCCTTTTTAAATTATCCGGAATAAAGTGTAGTTTTTTTGAGCAGCATATACTGGTTTTGTCCTCTTTGTGTTTTCATATTTTCTAGTTACCAGTGCTGGTACCTGCACATAAGGCTACACTTCCTTAATATTTAAATTCAGTGTGTTTCGTACTACACAGGTGGTCCTGCTTTTTCCAAAAGCTGTAATTTGTACTGGCGCCTATGGCGGCATGCCAAACTTTCAAAATGCCTTCAGCACCCAATTTCCTGGTTCCATTTTTGGGTAGTCTGGGCACACCATAAGCATAAAAAAATTCTGACAATTTTAGACATACATAGATGACTACAAACTAAAATATGAAATACGTGTAAAGAAAATAAATTATCAAATTACTTCTGTTACAATATGTTTTACCTGCAATATAAAAGGATTTAACAAAAGTAGATTTTCACTCTCAAAGCACAAATGCACTGGCACTGCTTACAACAATCCAACAATTTTCTGGCATTATATTTTACAATGAACAACAGAAAAAATAAATAAATAAATCAACAGAAAAAAAAAGTATAGTGAATAATACTTCACATGTTTGTAGCTATGGTAGGTTAGATGCATGTTTGTAAATCCTTCTAGCTGGCTCTTTTCCACATTTACTTATACATTATTTAACTTCTGTATTAGTATTATCTATTATTTCTATAGTTCTGTTTTTCTCCAGGTTATATGCTGTTATGTCTGCTATACAGATTTCAAATGCCATGTTACTCACCACTCTGCAGTGCAGATCTACAGTGCCATGCATCTTTTTGTTGGCTGCATACTTCCCACAGAGACAGAGAGAAATGCTTGGAGGTCACCCAGGAAGGACTGACAAGTGCCACCACATTAATAGACAATGCCAAGAACCCACAAAGCAATACAACAAAAGTGAAATGTCTGGGGGGCATTGAAGGAGGTAGACTTACAACTTTAGGAGTCATTGTAGCAAAGGCTACCTCGGCTTATGCCCACAAAGACTTTCCTTTTTAATTGCAGTTCTTCCCACAATACAGCATCAGCTTGCTTTCTGGTGTCTCATATAAGCAACTTTTTTTAACAGTTTCAATTAAACTCAAATTTAAATTCTACCCCCAGCATCAGTAACAAAATACCTTTTCTAACATTTTTACTGGGTTACATTCTGTAAAATCACATGGTGCTGACACCATTTCCCCCACAAAACAATGTACAGTACAAATGGAGAAATATGCCGTGAACTGTGAAATTCAGCACAGACCTCTCTGGATACAGCTGGTACTGACAACCTGCTTTTGTTCAACAGTGATGTAACGGATTTTAGTTTATGTTTATACAGCTCTCTCTAGCTATAAATTGACATGATTAAAAGATAATCTGTTATAGCTATACAGTAAAACAGTCAAAGACGTCATTAAATAGTGTTAAATGATCTTAAATACACAAAAATTGTACTAATTAGTAGTAACAATATGGTATCTTGCTGATGTGCTTTACCAGTGTTTTATCGAGCACTAGAGTACTATTGAAATAAATTCTACTGGATTGTCATTATTTATTTGTTATTTATTTATACATCATATGATCTTCCATGGAGCTGTACAAAGAACAATACAGTACAAGCAAAAGCGGGTACCATACTTACATACATATTTACAGCAACACAAGTACAAAACTGCATACATAGTTAATGTCTGGTATGTAAACACCCAGAAATACTGATGCATTTTCATTTGAATGCATTAATTCTGCAGAGATAACAATCACTAGAGAGAGGAACATTCCCTTTGCTAGCTATCAGTTTAGAAGGAAGTGGGATGGAGACACTAGGTAACACGATGAAGGTACTAGCAGTTGAGGCAGCAAGTCTTAAGCTCCGTCTACACGGAGCGATGTTTCAGCAATGTTACTTATCAATCGAGCCGCTGATGCGGCTCGATTGATAAGATCCGTCAGGTCAGATTTCGCCACCGCCGATTCCCTGCTCGTTCCCCACGAGGGGACAGTGGCAGGGAATCCAGCGGAAGATAAGCGGCGCCGGCGGGGACGAGCGGGGGATCGAATCCGATGCACGCGCAGGTGAGCGGGGACGCGGGGGGTACGAGCGGGGATGCGTAAGAGGCGATCGCCTCGTGTAGACCGGGCTTTATGCCATCTGATGCACATGTAGAGATGTGTCTGAATGGGGACTATGACAGTTTGTGAGTTTTATGAGTGTGCATGGATATTTAAGAACTCAAAGCAATTTAGACCAGATGTGGAAGAGAGTCTAAAAGAGGGGTGAAGCTTGTGCAACAGTGATCAAAGTATAGAATAGGTGGGTTTCATGTACACAGCAAAGGTTGCGGTAGGGATGGTATCTGGTCTTCTATGTCTGCAACGCTGATTAACAGAAGTACAGTGAGTGGCATTGGAGACTGAGAAGACCAGCGGCATGCAGAGCTCCGTCGCCTGGAACCAGATGGGTCGTTCCCCGCACGCTGCCACTATGCTAATTTCTGGAGAAGGGAGCGTGGAAGGGGGGCCCCAGGTGAGGGGGGGAGTCAGGCCTCACTCCCCACCATTGTGCGCCCACTGCTCCCCCTTCCAGGCTACCTACACTGTGGGCACCTATAGCTAGCTACCTATACTGGGGGCACCTATAGCTGATTACCTATACCGGGGGCACCTTTAGCTGGCTACCTATACTGGGGGCAACTATAGCGGGCTACCTATACTGGGGGCACCTATGCCCGGCTAACTATACTGGGAGCTATAGCTGGCTACCTATACTTGGGGCAGCTATACTTGGCTACCTATACTGGGGGCATCTATACCTGGCTACCTATAATGGGGCAAGTATACTTGGATACCTAATCTGGGGCACTTATAACTGACTACCTTTACTGGGGACATCTATAGCTGGCTACCTAAATTGGGGGCAACTATACTCCGGCTCTAGGCCCCGCAATATGACACTCGCCCCAAGCTCCGCGTACTCAAAAGCCACAGCCAGCCAAAGGATTGGTAAAAACATGCTGCATCTTCCTCCTCTGAGCGGATAGTCTTGTAATGTTGATAAAAATCTGTTGCTTTTATTAGAGCGAGTTGCTTCAATATCCCAGTTAATGTCTGGATCTGTAAGGATGTACAGAGGCGCCAATAGAATAAAAAGGACTAAAATTGTTAAAAAGTTCAGTAGGCGGTGGTGGACCAGCTACTCGAAGCAGACTCGATGCATGTCAATTCTGACAATAATAATTATTTATTCACAAATACTCCAATAGGTAACTGGCAACGCGTTTCACGGGCACAATCCCGCTTCATCAGGCAACATACAAATGGAGCATTACACTGAAAATGACAGAGACAAAACAACACAATCAGGCTGCTGTGTATGGTGTTACTATTACATAATGCGTATCATAAAGTATGGTAAGGGTGAAGCAATCACAGTCTGTGTAGAGCAACCAAAGTGCAGATGGATATGATCTTATCTGTAGTACAGGGTATATGTTGGGTACAGGAGGTTAGTAGGTAAAGCGTAGTGTGGGGTATTGAAGGATGCAGCTGTAGTTATAGGTGCAGGGTATGTAATAATAATGATAGTGGGAGGTGCAGAAGTGGGGTATAAATAATGCAGAGTGCAGGGGATTAGTCAAGAGGAGCTAGCCTGGAGGAATTGGCCAGGAAGATTTAACAAGAAAAAACGTTAGTGGTATGGTGAGGAAAGGGTTATTCAGTTAGAGAGAGTAGACCATTCCAGAGAACATAACCTTAAGTTATAATATCCTTGTAGATGGGTATGTAACTTACCAGCAAAGGGTCACGTGACAGCTTGACACCTGTGTGCTAGTAGTTAGAATTTGTGCGTTTAAATGGGCTGGTGAAGGAGAGATGAATTGAATAATTGGATGATTGGGGGCCGGGGAGGGAGTGGGAGTGGGGAGGTGACTGTCCAATAGAGGAAGGGAAGAGATCAGGGGGCGGGGGAGTGGGTCCTGTCATTCTAGAACGCGTGCGAGGCTCGCACCGCGTTCTGTATAGTGAGAAGGCTGGATCATTGAAATCACCCATAACTATGACCTAATGCAGTGGTATAACTACAATTCATGGGGCCCCCAGCAAAACTTTGATGCCCCCAAACCACCCCCCCCCCCCAATGTTCACACCTCTTCCATTGCCTCCTCTTGGTGTCCTTCACATACTTGGGACCCATCTAACAAGGGTCATAAAACAAGTGTGGCCATTGTGATTTTCACACTCATAACAAGTAGCCACAAAAACACCTGATTTAAAGTATAGTCCCATGTATAGGATTTAGGAAAGGTTAGTAGTTGGGGCCCCCCACAGCTTTGGGCCCCCTGCGATCGCAGACCCTCTAGTTACGCCCCAGACCCCATGTTTGCATGGAGCTTGTTCAATCTGTTGCAATAATTGTATTTCTCCTGTGTCATTTCTGTGTGAAGGTTTATAACAACATACACCAACAAATGGTTAACAATTCTTGCTTCCTCCATGAATACTTACCCATAATATTCCACACTGTGACAATCCTCAGCCATGTCTTCTTTCATACCCGGAGACAAGGAGGATTTAACAAACATACAAACCCCTCCTTCTTTTTTAATTGGTCTATCTCTTCAAAAGACACTGTAACCGTGTATATATTACACATTAATATTGACTGGTCAGTTATCATACATTTAATGTTATGAACACCACACTTTACTTGTCTTGTAGCACTTGCTGAAACAGTGGAAGGTTTAATCACCTGCTTACGTTTAATTATCCCTTTACTCTTTAAGCTCTCCATATCTCCCCCCTCTTCTCCAAAGCCCCTATAATCCTAGGTGTTCATTGTCTATCTACTCTGGATAGGTACTCTACCTCCATCCTCCCCAGGTCCTAGACTAAAATCTCCTCTATTTTCTCATGCCCATATATCTTTGCGAATATTCTCATCTGTGTGAAAAAATTATGGTGAAATGAAAACGACCATGTTTGCTCATCACTACTCAGTAGACATGTGGCACGCTTACATGCATATAATGCAATTTAATGAACAAATGTCGCATAAGATAACGTGAAGATTATGCAAAAAATTACACAAATTGTAGTTGTAATCAGAATGGTAATTGCGAAAATTACACCAACATTTACAAAGGCGAAATTGCCCATTATGATCAACACTACTCTACATGAGAGTTGGGTAGGCATGGGTAGAGAATAATGGGATGTCCTCAGCAGCAGCATCCACAATAGTCAGCCACACAGACATGATACATACATTATTGAGCTTGTAGGGTTTTATAGATCAGGTAAACCATCAATATCTTCCTGAAATCAAATGATTACCTGGTTTACATATTATATATGGAAGATATCAGATTAGATTTTTGCAGTATGATACTGCTCTATGCAGTACAAACCAATGTAGCTGTTGACTGTGTACTACCCCCTCCCATGCCATGCCTCTCCCCAGGTGCTGGCTATACTCAGTCACTGGGCATGAAGAATAATTGATGGATATGTCTGGTTAATATTTAATTTGCCCATGCGTAGAAGAGATCGGCTGGTACAACGGAGCCAGATTACCGGGACCACTAGAAAGAGAGCGGAGGCACTCGGGAGTACAGCAAGGGATTTAGCAGTGTTTATGGGGCTGGAGGAAGCCCCAGGTGAGTATCAAATCTTTTACATTTGTCGTCTCAGGTACACTTTAAAGCAGGTGTGTCAAACTCCATCACATAAGTAACACCAACACTAAGTCACAGGTCAAATTCTTTATTAAGATTCAACATTTATTGAACGGTAGCAAATAAAGTGGCATAATTATATTGATCATGTGGGGGGGTAAGGGGGGTAAGGGGGGCTAGCTCCCCGCCCCTACCCCTTCTGCAGAGTAGCGCATTGGTGCAGTTTTTTATTTACCTGCTTTAATGCTGCATCAGGTCTCCTGCATACTTCTGGCTCTGAATGCATGTCATGTGATCAGGAGCTGGAGGTATGGAAGTATAGAGCGGGCAGCTGCTGGGAAAAACAGTAAAGAAGCAGCATCACTGGGGCATGTAAATATTATACTGCTTTGCTGCACTACTATGTGGGGAGATGGTGCCTGCGGGAAAGATGTGTGTGTTTTTTATCAGACATATGGTAAGGATTTAGATCCAAGGAGGGGGCCCCATGCTAATTTCAGAGGGGGCCATGTGGGTTGTTGCCTCACCCAGTTTCAAGCTGACACTGTGCTCCTCTGCATGGGAAGGCAGTGTACTGTTGTGCTTTTTCTGCTTACAATGATGCATGTTTGAAACTCTCGAGTGCCATATAAACTGGCAAGGAGGGCTGCAATCGTTTGACATCTATGCTTTAAAGGGATATGTACGCTGACATATTTATTTCATTTTAAGCAATTGTAGTTGGCTGGGAGTCCTGCTGATCCTCTACCCCCAATTTCTTTAAGGTGCATACACACCTTTGAGTAAAGTCGCCCCTTGGGGATCAGGACCTAATCCCCTTTGGGTGACAACGTTGGGCCGGGTTGCACAGGTGCGAGTCAGCTATGTAGCTGACAGTGCGTTCTGGTGCTATGCAGGTGAGGGACAAAACGGCAGATGGATGACGTCACATGGTGGGCAGGGAAGCAGAGTGCACAAAAGGATTGTCCATCACGCGGGGTGAGTTGATTTGCCAGGCGGATTGCGTGCAGGTTGCTAGTTGAAGATCGGGGGCTAGTGTACACACGCCTGATTATCTGACAAGATTAGCTGCATACTTGTTTCAGGCGTATGATTCAGGAACTAATGATGCCAGAATGATCAGCAGGACTGCAAGACAACTGGTATAGTGTAAAAGGCTTCAGGTTCTCTTTAAACTGGTATATAGTACCAACCTCCGGCAGAAATAACTGCATCCCAAAGTTTTCAGTAACTGTTGATTAGTCTTGTGAATCTGCTTGGAGGAATTTTAGCCTATTCAACCTTACAGAACAGTTTCAACTTGGGGATGTTGGTGGGCTTTCTCACATAAATGCTCTCCTGAGCACTTTACAATTCACAAGAGTTTGCCACTTGCTGAAGAAGATGAGGAGTTCTATACTCTGGATCTCCATCACTGAAAGAAAAGACAAAGGGATCTAATCATACCACTGAGGACCTGAGTTGAAAAAAAAAATGATTTTATTGTATGTATAGTAGTTAAGGTAACAAGACCTTTCCCGTAGTCTCAATGTTTCTATATTCAGTTCAAGCGCTGCAGTTCAAATGTGAAGTGTAAACAGCAGTGTAACGATCGGTGTCAGCACACAGAGAGAATCTGATTATTGGTGATCTGCAGTATCACCAAGAATACAGATATATACCTGATTATTGATGATCTGCAGAATCACTGATAATCCAAGTATAACTAACCTCTGGACACCTAACACAGTAAATAACAACAAAGACAGCAATATTTTGTAAACTCGTGGAAATATCCACCACACGGCAATTCCTCAGAGGTGTGGTTACCTCTGAATGGGAATCCCGTATGCGAGATCCTCAACCCAGACAAAGAGAGGAATCTCAGCCCCTGGCAGTAATCGTCTGCCGGGGCAGGCGTCTCGGAGAGGCAAGCCTCAGAGATAACCCGTCAGTGGGAGACGTTCCACTGAAGGGAGAAAGGTCAGACAAGCGGAGGTTCGGCAACAGAGAAGGCGGCAGCAGTACAGAAACGGAAAGCGGATTCAGAGTCGGTAAACAGGCAGGGTCGGCAACTTGAATCAGATAGGCAGAAGTACAAGAGCGATTAGCGTAAAGAGTAGTCAGGGATAGCCAGAGTCAAAACACAGGTAAATATACAAAACAATCCTAATCTAAGGTGTGACGTCCTTGGTATCAACACCTAGGAAACTGAGCTAAGGTCTGAGCGCTAACACGGATGTATTCACGACAGCAGACAACTTGCTACTGACAAGCAAGTCCTATATGTAGCAAGTGAGCTGCCCTGCGCCGCCCTAGAGCATCAGCCAATCACCAGAGGAGATGGAGTCAGCTGACTGGCCTGGTCAGCTGACTCCCCGTCTCGAGGCATAAAGATCCTGCCTCCTCGCACGCGTTATGCGGAGGGTAAGGGCCGGCGAAGGGGACCCCACAGAAGGCAACTGCGCGGCGGAGTCCGCCGAGCATACGGACTCCGCCGACCGCACAGCCCCGGTCGGCGGCACGCCGGCGGTGAGAGTCTGGGAAGCGGAGCCCGCAGCGGGTCCGCTATCCCTCACAGTACCCCCCCCCCCTTGAGGAGTGGACTCCGGACACTTCCCACCTGGTTTCTCAGGATGTAACTGATGAAACTTCTTCCTCAACCTCTTGGCATGCATGCGACCCTCTGGTACCCAAGATGTGTCCTCCACCCCATACCCCTTCCAATGGACTAGATACTGCACAGAATTTTGTACCAAACGAGAATCCAAAATCTTTTCCACCTCAAATCCTGTTTGGCCCTCCACTACCACTGGGGGGGGGGGGGAGGGATCCACATATACTGCCGGCTTCAACAAAGAGACGTGGAATGATCTCCCAGTTCTCATGCTGGCTGGGAGATCAATCACATAAGAAACGTCATTGATCTTTTTGGCCACCGGATAAGGCCCTATAAACCTGGGACCCAACTTGGTGGACGGTAGTCTGAGTGCCAAATGACTGGTTGACACCCACACCATGTCCCCTCGGGGTAAAGTGCCACTCAACAGATCGCCTCTTGTCTGCCTGTTTCTTCTGACTTTGAAAGGCTACCCCTAAACTCTTTTTCACCTGTGCCCTAAGCTCCTTTAACACCTTCTGCCACTCTTCCAGGGCTGGAAAGGGAGAGGAACACACCGGTAAAGAGGAAAATTTAGGAGACCTTTCGGATACAACCTGAAAAGGGGACAACCCCGTAGAGGAGCTTTTCAGGTTGTTGTGCGCAAATTCCGCGAAGGGCAAAAACCTAACCCATTCTGTTTGCGCATCCGCCACATGACATCTGAGAAATTGTTCTAGTGCCTGATTAACCCTTTCGGTCTGTCCGTTGGTCTGTGAGTGGTACCCAGATGAAAAGGACAAATTCATACCCAAACTATGGCAAAAAACCCTCCAAAACCTAGACACAAATTGGACTCCTCTATCGGAAACCACATCATCCGGAATCCCATGCAAGCGGAAAATGTGTTGTATAAAGAGATCTGCCAACTCCTGAGCTGAAGGAAATCCTTTCAGGGGAACAAAATGGGCCATTTTGCTGAACCTGTCTACGATCACCCATATGACTGTCATACCCTCGGACCGAGGAAGCTCGCCAACAAAGTCCATGGACAGATGGGTCCATGGTTCACTCGGCACTGGCAGGGGTTGCAGGGTACCCACCGAGGCCTGACGAGAAGGTTTGCTCCTGGCACACACAACACATTCCCTGACAAACTCTCTGCAATCAGAGGCCAAAGAAGGCCACCAAACACACCTCGTGAGCAAGTCCAGAGTGCGAGTAACTACAGGGTGGCCTGAGATTTTATGGGCATGGAACAACTGCATGATCTGTAATCGGAAGGGAAGTGGTACAAACAAAACCCCCTCTGGTTTCCCTTCCGGAGTATCTAACTGGTGGGCAGCTAATGTGACTGCCCAATCCTCCCAGGTCTCAGTGGCAGCAAGCACCACCTTGCGAGGAAGAATGCTCTCGGGAGTTGCAGACTGTGCTGTCTCAGGCTCAGAACATCTGGAGAGAGCATCCGCTTTGACGTTATTACTACCTGGGGTGTATGTGATGACAAATCTGAAACGCGAGAAAAATAAAGACCAGCGGGCCTGACGAGGACTAAGCCTCTTAGCCCCTTCAATTTACTCCAAGTTCTTATGGTCTGTGAAGACCATGATCGTGTGTTCTGCCCCCTCTAGCCAATGGCGCCACTCCTCAAAGGCTAACTTAATGGCCAACAGTTCCCGATTACCAATGTCGTAGTTTCTCTCCGCCGGAGAGAATCTACGAGAAAAGAAGGCACATGGGTGCAGTTTACCCTGAAGTCCTGAACGCTGAGACAGCACAGCTCCAACCCCAATCTCTGATGCATCTACCTCCAAGATGAAGGGAAGGGTTACATCTACATGTCTCAGAATGAGTGCAGAACAAAACAACTTTTTTAGGGTATCGAAGGCTGCCTGGGCCTCCGATGTCCAATGATATGGATCAGCCCCCTTCTTGGTAAGACTGGTAAGGAGGGCAACTACTGAGGAAAACCCCTTAATGAACTTCCGGTAGTAGTTGGCAAAGCCAAGAAATCTCTGTAAAGCTTTCAAGCCCACCGGTTGGGGCCAACCCAAGACAGCGGAGACCTTTTCTGGGTCCATAGAGAGACCTGAAGTGGAAATGATGTAACCCAGAAAAGGAATCTGAGTGACTTCAAAGAGACACTTCTCTAGTTTTGCATAGAGCGAATTCTGTCTCAATTTCTTTAATACGAATTTCACATGTTTACGATGTTCAACTAGATTTCGGGAAAAAATCAATATATCATCTAGATACACGAGTACAAACTTTCCCAGCACCTCCCTGAAGACCTCGTTAATCAGCTCCTGGAAGACGGCCGAGGCGTTACACAGCCCGAAGGGCATAACTAGATACTCGTAATGCCCGTCGGGCGTGTTAAAAGCCGTCTTCCACTCGTCACCGTCCCTGATGCGTACCAGGTTGTATGCCCCACGTAAGTCCAATTTTGAAAAAATACTGGCACTAGTTATCTGAGCGAAAAGATCGTCTATCAAGGGCAGAGGATAGCGATTCTTTATGGTGATCTTGTTTAGACCACGATAATCAATACAAGGTCTAAGACCACCGTCTTTTTTTTGCACAAAAAAGAACCCTGCCCCGGCCGATGACCGGGAATGATGGATGAAACCCTTTGCCAGATTGTCTGCAATGTATTCCCGCATTGCCAGCTTCTCAGGCCCGGATAAATTATAGAGATGACCTCTAGGGGGCATACAACCAGATCTCAAGTCAATGGGGCAGTCGAAACTCCGATGAGGTGGAAGTTTATCAGCGGACCTAGGACAGAAGACGTCAGCGAGTATTGTTTTGGCACCCCTTTAACCTCCACCTTGGTGGTACAAATAGCTATTTTCGCCAAACAATGATTTTGACAATACGGTGACCAACTGAGTAATTGGCCTGAGGCCCAGTCAATCTGCGGGGAGTGGAGCTGCAACCAGGGCATACCAAGGATAATGGTGGAGGTTGTCATGCATAGCACGAGAAACTGTAATTTCTCTTTGTGTAAAACCCCTATCGTGCATAACAACAGCGGGGTCTGAGAGAGGGGTTGTCTGTATTGTAATGGAGAGTCATCTACTGCAGTGACTACTAGTTGACGGTTTAAGGAATGTAATGGGACTCCCAGTCTTTTTACAAACTCGTAGTCAATAAAATTGGCCGCCGAGCCAGAGTCCACGAAGGCCTCAGTGCATGCGGCCCGGCCTTCCCAAGAAATAGAACAAGGTAAGAGTAAACGATTATTGTTCAGAGGTAACGTCTGCTCGCCTAGGGTGCTACCTCCAACTACTCCTAGGCGGCAGAGTTTCCCGACTTCTTGGGGCAATTTTTTGCAAAGTGACCCTCCTCTGCACAATACAGACAAAGCTTCTCAGACCTCCGGCGATCCCTCTCGGCTTGTGTCAGGCGGGAATGTCCGATCTGCATCGGTTCATCTGTGGGTTGGGTAGGTGACGAGGAGGCATAGGATAGTGACCTTAGCGCACTTTTCCCTCTTGACTGACGCTGATAACGTAACCGCCGGTCCACTCGGACGGCCAACGAAATAGCGTCATCAATAGATTTAGGTTCAGGATGACCCAACATTAGCTCAGAGACCGCGTCTGATAGATCTGAAAGGAAGCGGTCCAACAACGCATATGACCCCCACCTAGCCGACAAAGCCCACCTTCGAAAATCTGCCGCATAGACTTCAACAGAATCCCGGCCCTGTCTAAGACTTTTAAGCTTCCTCTCGGCAGTGATGGAAGCGTCCGGGTCATCATATATTATAGCCATTGCTTTAAAAAATTCCTGGACTAAAGTTAATGCCGTATCTTCCGGCGGTAGACCGTATGTCCAGGTTTGTGAGTCCCCGGTTAATAAGGACTTTATAAACGTCACCCTTTGGGACTCAGAACCTGATAAATTTGGCCTTAATTCAAAATAGGACAAAACTCGATTGCGGAAATTCTGGAAGTCAGACCTATGCCCTGAAAATTTCTCAGGCACTGAGATACGAAGATCTGTGACCGAAGGGGATTGCATTGTGGTAACAGTCGTTTGAAGGACCTGCACACACCCAGTCAGTTGATTGATCTGGGTTTGTTGCGTATCAACCACCTCGATGAGGTTATTTACCGAGGTGGTCAAAGCCTCAACCTGGCTGCGTAATGCATCCATAATGGTGATCTGCTGTTCTGTAACGGTCGGTGTCAGCACACATAGAGAATCTGATTATTGGTGATCTGCAGTATCACCAAGAATACAGATATATACCTGATTATTGATGATCTGCAGAATCACAGATAATCCAAGTATAACTAACCTCTGGACACCTAACACAGTAAATAACAACAAAGACAGCAATATTTTGTAAACTTGTGGAAATATCCACCACACGGCAATTCCTCAGAGGTGTGGTTACCTCTGAATGGGAACCCCGTATGCGAGATCCTCAACCCAGACAAAGAGAGGAATCTCAGCCCCTGGCAGTAATCGTCTGCCGGGGCAGGCGTCTCGGAGAGGCAAGCCTCAGAGATATCCCGTCAGTGGGAGACGTTCCACTGAAGGGAGAAAGGTCAGACAAGCGGAGGTTCGGCAACAGAGAAGGCGGCAGCAGTACAGAAACGGAAAGCTGATTCAGAGTCGGTAAACAGGCAGGGTCGGCAACTTGAATCAGATAGGCAGAAGTACAAGAGCGATTAGCGTAAAGAGTAGTCAGGGATAACCAGAGTCAAAACACAGGTAAATATACAAAATAATCCTAATCTAAGGTGTGACATCCTTGGTATCAACACCTAGGAAACTGAGCTAAGGTCTGAGCTCTAACATGGATGTATTCACGACAGCAGACAACTTGCTACTGACAAGCAAGTCCTATATGTAGCAAGTGAGCTGCCCTGCGCCGCCCCAGAGCATCAGCCAATCACCAGAGGAGATGGAGTCAGCTGACTGGCCTGGTCAGCTGACTCCCCGTCTCGAGGCATAAAGATCCTGCCTCCTCGTGCGTGCACGCGTTATGCGGAGGGTAAGGGCCGGTGAAGGGGACCCCACAGAAGGCAACTGCGCAGCGGAGTCCGCCGAGCATACGGACTCCGCCGACCGCACAGCCCCGCTCGGCGGCACGCCGGCGGTGAGAGTCTGGGAAGCGGAGCCAGTTACTGTATAGACAGGAGCGGCTGGGCACATCCAGTTAAAAAGACCTTTATTGTAAACATTTAAAAAGTTTGCATCAGCAGCACCAGAATGCCAGGAGAGAGAGGGATAAGCATGAAAAGATGGTCAACAGCTGTTTCGCACTATACAAATAAGTGCTTCCTCAGGACAAAGAAGCCCCCCAACATCACCCCTTAAATACTGTACTTACAAGAACAACAGCTGAAGAGAGGAGGACGCCATGTGGAGCGCACCCACGATCGCCGCTGCAGCACTTCCTGAACGCCAACTGCGTTCCACACACCGGAAGGCGCGGACCGGAAGTGGTCATCAAAACTCCCTGGGCCAATAGGATGCGGGCGCCGCCAGCGCTCCGCTCACAAATAATGAAATAACTATCCAAGAAAACCCCGCCCCTGGGCGGCCCTATACTACAGAATCTAACACGCCCCTCACCTAGAGTCACATACAGGGAGCACGGACCTAAACGGAAGTCCGCCTCCCTGTAACTAGGGAGAGGCAGCGTTCCTAGCAATTGTGCAGACCATTTGAATGACAGCCATAGCTGTCTAAAGTACAAGGGTAAAAATAAAAACCAGGGTAAAAAGGAAAATACTACCCCACAACAAACACAAGGGGGGCCAAATCACCCAAAGGGCAGTAAATACTGACCCACAGGACGGGGGCCAATTAAAATGATACCTGACCCAGACGACTGATCCCACTTGCAGGTACTGCTTACACACGGCCTCCTCCTCCTTAGAACCAGCCTGGAAGACAGAAAGGAGATACAAAAAGAAGAATTAGATATAAAATCAAGGTAATGCATATGAACAAAGCATGATTAAAATACCAACAACTACATCATTTACAAAAACACTGACAAATCATTACGTTCATTTAGCCCCATTGGACCTACCGCCTAAAAAAAGGATATCCAAAAGCTTTCTCTACGTTGCAATTTTTTAACCCAGTCTCCACCCCTCGAGTACCTTTCCACCACTTCCAACCCAAAACACCTTAACTGGGAAGAGTCTCCTGCATGAACAGTGTTCATATGTTCCATAACCCTGGGACAACCCTTAGCTCGTGGGTTGCCCAGGGATCTACAATGCTCTCGGTATCTATCCTGCATCATACGTGTAGTTAGTCCTACATAAATGAATTGACAGGGACAAATGAGTGCATATATTATTCCTTTTGTTTTGCAATTAATAAAGTGCCTAAATTTAACCGTTTTTCCAAATCTCAAAAACTGTTTACCAGTAATCAAAAAATTACAGCACGAGCATGAGTTACACCTATAATTACCCAGAGGTCTATTTCTTCTCAACCAATTCTGTGTATTCTGACTAACAAACTCACTGTGGGACAGTTGATCTTTCAGGTTGGATACCTTTTTATAAGAAATACATGGGATCTGCCGACACTTATCGGGAGTACATTTGAAATCGGCGCCGGTAGACTTGGGCGCAGGATGCAGCGGTATATAGCTGATCCTGCTTCTGCACAAGTCCGGGTCGATTTAATTACTATTCCCCCTCCAGGCCGCCATGGATAGTGGGGGAATGAAATAATTTGGCTTCCAGCAATTGCTGGAGGCCGGATTATTATGTTTTTAAGCAACCTCGGCTCCATCTTCTGAAGGAGCCGACGTTACTCACTGAGCGCTTCAATAGGAGTGATTCCTATTGAAGTCTATGGAGACGCCGGCTGCGCCCAAATCTAGCAGCGCTGAAAAGCACTGCTCCGCTTATCCGCTAGGAGTTGATCCTCCTGCAGAATTCACCAATTGTTTTTAATTGATTTTTTTATTTTTTCAAACATGGGTGAATATGTGAAATGCATAAAGAATCTGTTCTGTTGTTTTTTCACCCTAGGGGTCAACAAAGACTTCTTATTTCTGTTAGCAGCTTTCTGAAAGGCTTCAGCAATAACTGTATCACTGTAGCCTCTGGCAAGTAACCTTCCCCTTAGTTGTTCAGCTTGATCTACAAAGTCCTCCATAGTTGTATAGCATTCCTCCTAAGACGGAGGGACTGACTGAAAGGTAACGATTTAATTGTCGATGGAGGATGATAGCTGGAGGAGTGTAAAATAGAGTTTACTGCTGTGGGTTTTCTAAAAGTTCTAGTTATTAAAGACCCCCTACTGACATCAATATTAAGGTCCAAAAACTCAATCTGCTCCTCACCCCAGGTAGAGGTAAATGCCATGTTCACATCATTATCATTGATCTTAACTACGAAATCTTGAAAGGATGCCTGATCGCCATCCCATACCACTAGAATATCATCTATAAAGCGGATCCAGAGTTTAATCCTCCCCAGGAACAGTTCCCCGTCACAAAGACGTGGTTGGCCTCCCAGTGGCCCATGAAGAGGCCGGCATAGGTGGGGGCCACCGGGCTCCCCATTGCCGTGCCAACCTCCTGACGGTACCACTGGCCGTCAAACAGGAACGCATTCCTGGTGAGGACAAACTCCAGACCCGCCAACAGAAACCACTGTTCCTCCTCTGAGTACTGTAATGCTGGCAAAAATTTGGCTACAGCCTGCAAGCCATCTCTATGGCATATTCTGCTATATAAAGAGACAACATCAATTGTTGCTAAATGAAAAGAGGACTGCCATTCAAATGCATTCAAGATATTCAACACTTCTACTGTGTCACCCACATAGGCTGGCAAAGATCTCAAGAGAGGTCTAAATTTAAAGTCCAAAAACTTGGACAAAGACTCAGTGAGGGAGCCAATTGCCGAAACAATCGTCCTCCCAGGGGGTTGATCTGCGGATTTGTGGATTTTTGGAATGGTGTACCACACCGGATTCCTAGGATATTGCGGAACCAATTTGTTGGCCAAAGTTCTGTCCAGTATCCCATCAGCTACGGCTTTCGAGAGCAAGTTTTTCAAGTCCAAACTATAGGAAGGGGTAGGGTCACATGGTAGCTTTGTGTAGGTAGATCTATCCTGAAGCTGTCTCAGGCATTCAGCCTGATAGTCGCTAGTGGCCAAAACCACTACCCCCCTTCCTTTATCTGCTTCCCTTATTGTGAGCTCCTTGTTATTTTTCAACCATTTCAAAGCTTGTATTTCTGCTATAGACAGATTATTCGGTGTTGGCGGATATATCAATGCTTTGCATTCCTCCATTACACTTTTGACAAAAAGTTCCACAGAACCACCAGGTATGGCTGGAGGATTGAAAGTGGATCGTCCACCTATATGAAAAGGGACAGGCCGATTAGCATCAACCATATTGGGACCATAATCGCCAGTCAGTTCACACAAGTCCTTCAATGCATCCGTGTCCCAATAATTCCAACAATCACCCATTAGGGGGGGCACAGTGATGAAGTTAGGGGAGGTGGCCTGGGTTTTAGGTTTTTTATGCCTCTGAAAAAAACGATGGAGGGTCAACTTTCTGGAATTCAGGAACAACTCTTGTTCAAATTTTATAAAGTCAAAAGGGGCAGATGGGCAGAATGTCATGCCCTTAGCTAGTAGAGACAAACAAGCAGAATCCAGGGATACTCCAGAGAGGTTGTATACTTTTATTTCTTCCGATTTCGTTCCGACCTCCTGAGTTGGTCTTTGTTCCAGCTGATCTGTTTGAGGATGCCCCTTTTGTTTCCTCTTGCCTCTCCTGATCTTACTCCTCCCAAAGGGATGTCATCCTCAGATGAACTATTGGTATCTCTGCCAGAGTCTAGGGCACCGCCAGCTGAACCTACTGAGGTATCAGGGTCTGAAGAACCCCTGTTCCTGGAATGGCGTCTGCGTCTCTGATGTCGCTTTTTATTGCCCTCATTGCCACTCCTGTAACCACTTCTCCATGCAAAAACTTTGTCCTGCTCATACTCCAAACGATCTCTGATAAATTTTTCATTCTTTTCTTTTTTTACTTGATCTTGAATAGGGACAAGCATGCTGGCAGCGGGTCCGCTATCCCTCACAAGCAGTCATGACAACATGACAGTGTGAAGTAGCATCTGGTTCATTACGTTTTCAGCCGTATTGCCTTATCAGGAGTCTTTTGTCCAGCCATATAAAAGTGTTTTGCCTTCTTTTTACTTTTCAGGTGAGCCCAGGCTGCATCAACTGCCTCATTTACATCAGTAAAAGCACTGATCTATTATGTCCTGCATTGCAAAACAATAGAAGGTAAACACAAGTAAGCCCTAAAGGTGGCCATACATCTATAGTTTTTTCGGCCCGATTGACCATTTGATTAGATAATTTTATGAAATCGAATGAAAATGGGTGCCGCAACAAACATGCCTGGTTTATGATTTGTCCAATTTCAGGCCAAAATCTGTCGAATGTATCAACGAAATAGACGCTGGGAAATTGACGCTGGGAAATCTAAGCTGATGTGGACAATTAGGCGGAGGAGAGTAGGCCAGGAAATGAATGACATCAGTATTAGCTTCAAAATAGCCACACTTAACGTGGTCTGAAAGCCAGCATTTCTACTTAGCTCTAAAAGGTTCCTCACAGCTTGAAAGCTACTATCCCAGAGAAAAATTGTAGCCGAACATCACTGAAATGGTTAAACAAAGCATTTTCTCCTGCTATTCAGCTTCAAATCTGTGTCCAAACTGTAGATAACAGTATCTTTTTTACTTGTTAAACACAAATGTATCAACACTGGAATGTAAAAAAATACTCTCTGAGAATCTGTCTCTGCTTCAGGCACACACACAGTGTTCAGAATAGCTCATTAGAAGGTTTTAATATATAATAAAATGCAGTTATAATAGAAAAAGAATAAAATGCAATGCCAGCTTTCAGGGCAAGAAAAACTCCACTTTGGAAACTTGTAATTTGTAAACAGACAATATTAGGTGTGCACAAAAGCAAATATGATAACTGTATGAGTAATAGAAAGTAGGAAAACACATTTTTATTGAATGTTATGTCAGAGTTTCAGATCACTTTAAAATGGGAAATGCTAAGAAGGATTTTCTTGTTTTTCTACTGTAGAAAAATCACTAAAATCAAAACGTGGACAGTGACGTGCCTCGTCACGTGTCGATTATAATACAGCTCTGAAAGAGCTTTACATTAATGTTATTGAACGTTAATGAAAATTACAATGCTGGTCCTCTTTAATGGAATCTCATAAGATTTGTTTCACGATTTTATGTTGTCTGATTTTAGAAAATGCATAATTCAGGGGGTCTTTCATTACCTTTCAGGCTATATTATAATTTCTTCATGCATATGAAAAATGTTACAACTGGCTTCTCCATCAGCGGCACAATGTAGGGACAAGAGCTTGGCAGCACATGGCATATACCATAAATGCCTTTTTTTTTTTTAACCCTCCTGGCGGTATAAAAAAATCTGCCAGGAGGGAGCGCAGCAGTTTTTAAAAAAAAAAAATTTCCTATATCATGTAGCGAGCCCAGGGCTCGCTACATGATAGCCGCTGCTCAGCGGCATCCCCCCGCCCTCTTCGATCGCCTTCGGCGATCTCCGATCAGGAAATCCCGTTCAAAGAACGGGATTTCCTGGAGGGCTTCCCCCGTCGCCATGGCGACGGGGCGGGATGACGTCACCGACGTCACTGACGTCGGGACGTCATTGGGAGTCCCGGGCCACCCCTCGGCGCTGCCTGGCACTGATTGGCCAGGCAGCGCACGAGGTCTGGGGGGGGGGGCCGTGCGGCGCGACTGATAGCGGCGATCGTGAGCGGGGCGGCGGCGATCAGTGTGCTGGCGCAGCTAGCAAAGTGCTAGCTGCGTCCAGCAAAAAAAAAATTAAACAAATCGGCCCAGCAGGGCCTGAGCGGCACCCTCCGGCGGCTTACCCCGAACTACGTTCGGGGTTACCGCCAAGGAGGTTAATGTAGGAGGTACCGTATGTGTATGCTCTCTTCTAAACCATGTTTAGCTACAACGCTACAAATGCAAAAGCCTCATACACGTGTTAGATAATCTTTAGCACCCTCTTGGCTGAGGGTCTAGTGCGTGTTTAGCTGTCTTCTAAAGTCATTTAGTGGTCCACCCTGGCATACTTACACAGCCACCAGAACTCATTAATTCATGTGCTACCTTGTTGTCCCTCCTCCACTCTCTATTTATAGTATGTCATAGCTTCAACTGTACCTGTGAAAAAAATTGCAAAAGATCGATACCCTACATCCTCCTTTACCTCACCAATCAAGAGCTGGGATCCTCTGAACAAATTTGTCAAGAGCTTGTTGAATATGTTTGAGTGTTCGCACTCCCTTCTATGTATGAGTGCAGCAGCAAAGCGCAGACCGTCATTGAGCCTGCGCAATGTGGTCGTACTTGTACACGGCCGGGCCAAAACTTTCAGGAAAAAGCGAGCAGCAGTAGGGTGGAGAGGATCATCCAGAGGCTTCTCTCTACTGAGCTAAGGATCCAACTTTTGCAATGTTTGTCTGAATAGCGCTTGTTCCCTCTAATGACTGATTAAGGGCTCGTTCACACCTAGGGTTTTTGCCTTTTTTTCAAGCGCTGGCGATTTTGAAAATCGCCCTAAAAAGCTTGTGCAAAGATTCCCTATGAGTGTGTTCTCATATGAGCGGATAGTTTCCGATCCGTTTAGCAAAGCGCTGCCTGTACCATTTTCTGAGCATTTTTGCTCAATAGGGAAATTGCAAAGCACTTGAAAAAGCGCTTTGTATAGTGATTTCCCCAGCGATTTGATGAATAAATACATTGTATTTATTCATTTCCAGGTCAAAGAGTTTACTTCCTGACTTCCGTCAGGAAGTGAAAAAAAAAACAAATCGCTCTGCAAAAGCGCTTTGAAAAGCACTTAAAAAAATGCAACGCCCACCCGCGCAAAAAACAAATGCACACAAAATCGCAAATCGCTGGCGTCAGCAATTGCGATTTTAGATGTGAACAAAGCTTAACCACTTGATGACCCAGCCTTTACCCCCCCCCCCCCCCTTAAGGACCAGCGCTGTTTTTGCTGATCTGTGCTGGGTGGGCTCTACAGCCCCCAGCACAGATCAAACACCAGGCAGAGCGACCAGATCGCCCCCCTTTTTTCCCCACTAGGGGGATGATGTGCTGGAGGGGGGTCTGATCGCTCCTGCCTGCGTGTGGCTGGCGGGGGGGGGGCACCTCAAAGCCCCCTCCACCACAGGATTCCCCCTCTCCTCCCTCCCTTCCCCGGAGATCGGAGGCTGCACAGGAACGGATCTATCCTGTGCAGCCTCTAACAGGCTCCTGCCTGTCATGTGACAGCGATCCCCGGCCGCTGATTGGCCGGGGATCGTTGATCTGGTACAACGATGCTACTGTTAGCAGCGTTGTACAAATGTAAACAAAGCGGATTATTTCCGCTTGTGTATACATTTAACCTGCGAGCCGCGATCGGCGGCCCGCAGGCTATTCACGGAGCCCCCCGCCGTGATTTGACAGGAAGCAGCCTGAAGGAGCGGCTGCTTCCTGATTAATTAGCCTGCAGCCGGCGACGCAGATCTGCGTCACTGGTCCTGCAGCTGTCACTTTGCCGACGTGTGTTATGAGTGCGCGGTCGGCAAGTGGTTAATGGAGTGAACTAAACCCAGCATATATGGGGGATTACTTTGTCTCTGTGAAATGTATAGCATACCCCCCAACCGTCCCATTTTCACTGGGACTATTCTGGATTTCATTGTCATATTCCGCCCCCTGCTGGCAGAATAGTGGTGTAGCTAGGGTATTTGACACCCGATGTAAGTGGCCAGCAAAATATATAAATTTTCCTATTGCATATATTTTGGTTAATTTATTAGCATACTATTTAGTAATCATGAACCGTCAAAATGACAAATGCTGCAACAATAATCCCAAAGTAGCAAATCCAGTCATTATAACCATCAAATAATGAATGCAGCAAACATTACCTCCAACACATGCAATGAGGAAACGTTACCTCCGACACATGCAATGAGGTAAACTACACCTCTGACAAATGAAATACAGCAAAAAATACCTTCAACACAGGGGTCTAGTCCTAGAAAAAGAAGTGAGTGGACTCACTCCGAAAACCTTGCGGCTCGCCAAAAAATGGGCGTGGTCAAGCATAACGTGGGTGTGGTAATGGGTGGGGTCAAATATACATGACCTTAGCAGTGATGTAAAAGGTCTGCCTTTGAGCTCTGTCGTAGTGTATCCCCCAAAAATAGATGTAATCTGACAGCATTTCACCAAAAGGACACGTAATCTGGTAGAAGTTCCTCCAAAATACAGATAATATGGCAGTGGTTCCCCCAAAATAGACAATGTGGCAGTACACATAATCTGGAAGCAGTTCCCCAACATACGCGAAACCTGACAGCGGATCACCCAAAATACACATAACACCCAAAATACATGTAATCTGGCAGCAGTGGTCCTCCAAACATACATAATCTGGCAGCAGTTCCCCAAAATACGTGAAATCTATCAGCAGCCGTTCCCCTAACATACACATAATCTGGCACCGGTTCCCCAAAATACACGAAACCTGACAGCGGATCACCCAAAATACACGTAACACTCAAAATACATGTAATCTGGCAGCAGTGGTCCCCCAAACATACACAATCTGGCAGCAGTTCCCCAAAATACACGAAATCTGGCAGCAGCCATTCCCCTAACATACACATAATCTGGCAGCGGTTCCCCAAAATACACTTAATCTGTTAACAGCGGTTCCCCAAAAATGCAGATAATCTGACAGCAATTCCCCCAGCTAGAGCTAGTCTGGTCTTGAGTAGACCAGACTAGCCGCTCACAGAGTAGAGCGTCCCCTGCGAGTTGCGGCTGGAAGCACGGCGGTAAGTCTCCGCCCACTTTAGACGCCAAACTTTAAACATACCGGAGGGGAGAGCCAGGAAGGAGAGCCCCTAGGTGAGGGAAGGGGGGGGGGGGGAGACGTCCGCCCTTTCCCACTGTCCCCACAGCTCTCCTTCTCTGCGCTGCTCCCCTCCACACAAGCCAGGGTGGACGGCGTCCACGCTGAGGAAAAAGTAAGTGGACGCCGTCCACCCGCGTTCACGCAGGACTCGACCCCTGCTTCAACACATGAAATGCAGCAAACAATACCTCCAAAAATGCAATAAGGCAAACGTTACCTCTGACACATGCAATGAGGCAAACATTACCTCCAACAAAAGCAATGAGGCAAATGTTACCTCCGACACATGAAATACAGGAAACGATACCTCTGACAATACAATTAGGCAAACGTTACCTCCGGCACATGCAGTGAGGCAAATGTTACCTCTCACACATACAATGAGGCTAACATTACCTCCGACACATGAAATGTGAAATGCTCCAAACGGTACCTCTGACACATATGAAAAGCACATACATTACGCCACATACAGTGGGTTGCAAAAGTATTCGGCCCCCTTGAAGTTTTCCACATTTTGTCCCATTACTGCCACAAACATGCATCAATTTTATTGGAATTCCACGTGAAAGACCAATACAAAGTGGTGTACACGTGAGAAGTGGATCGAAAATCATACATCATTCCAAACATTTTTTACAAATAAATAACTCAATACTTTGTAGAACCACCTTTTGCTGCAATTACAGCTGCTAGTCTTTTAGGGTATGTCTCTACCAGCTTTGCACATCTAGAGACTGAAATCCTTGCCCATTCTTCTTTGCAAAACAGCTCCAGCTCAGTCAGATTAGATGGACAGCGTTTGTGAACAGCAGTTTTCAGATCTTGCCACAGATTCTCGATTGGATTTAGATCTGGACTTTGACTGGGCCATTCTAACACGTTCTAATTCTAATATGTTTTGTTTTAAACCATTCCATTGTTGCCCTGGCTTTATGTTTAGGGTCATTGTCCTGCTGGAAGGTGAACCTCCTCCCCAGTCTCAAGTCTTTTGCAGTCTCCAAGAGGTTTTCTTCCAAGTTTGCCCTGTATTTGGCTCCATCCATCTTCCCATCAACTCTGACCAGCTACCCTGTCCCTGCTGAAGACTTGCACCCCCCGAGCATGATGCTGCCACCATCATATTTCACAGGGGGGATGGTGTGTTCAGAGTGATGTGCAGTGTTAGTTTTCTGCCACACATAGCGTTTTGCATTTTGGCCAAAAAGTTCCATTTTGGTCTCATCTGACCGCTCTGGTCACCTTCTTCCACATGATTGCTGTGTCCCCCACATGGCTTGTGGCAAACTGCAAACGGGACTTCTTATGCTTTCTGTTAACAATGCCTTTCTTCTTGCCACTCTTCCATAAAGGCCAACATTGTACAGTGCATGACTAATAGTTGTCCTATGGACAGAGTCTCCCACCTGAGCTGTAGATCTCTGCAGCTCGTCCAGAGTCACCATGGGCCTCTTGACTGCATTTCTGATCAGCGCTCTCCTTGTTCGGCCTGTGAGTTTAGGTGGATGGCCTTGTCTTGGTAGGTTTACAGTTGTGCCATACTCCTTCCATTTCTGAATGATCGCTTGAACAGTGCTCCTTGGGATGTTCAAGGCTTTGGAAATCTTTTTGTAGCCTAAGCATGCTTTAAATTTCTCAATAACTTGATCCCTGACCTGTCTTGGACCTGTCTTGTGTGTTCTTTGGACTTCACGGTGTTGTTGCTCCCAATATTCTCTTAGACAACCTCTGAGGCCCTCACAGAGCAGCTGTATTTGTACTGACATTAGATTACACACAGGTGCACTCTTATTTAGTCATTAGCACTCATCAGGCAATGTCTATAGGCAACTGACTGCACTCAGATCAAAGGGGGCCGAATAATTATGCACACACCACTTTGCAGTTATTTATTTGTAAAAAATGTTTGGAATCATGTATGATTTTCGTTCCACCTCTCATGTGTACACCACTTTGTGTTGGTCTTTCATGTGGAATTCCAATAAAATTGATTCATGTTTGTGGCAGTAATATGACAAAATGTGGAAAACTTCAAGGGGGCCGAATACTTTTGCAACCCACTGTATATGAAATACTGCAAATGATACCTCAGACATAAAGGTATCAAACATTCCCCCCATTGGGTGCTGGAGAGGTGGGTGGGATGGAGCTGCAGAGAGGGGTGGGAAGGTGACATTGGTTGGGGAGGGTGATGGGAGCAGGGTGACACTGGCTGGGGAGGGTGACAATGGGTGGGGAGTGGAAGACACTGGGTGGGAGGAGGGCAAAACTTCGAAACTTGGTAGAGAAGGTGACACTGGGTGGAAGGAGAGCGACACTGGGTGGGGTTTGTGGGGAGTGTGACACTGGGTGGGAGTTAAGTGAGGCTGGGTGGGGTCTGTGGGGAGGGTGGACACTAGGTGGGAAGTGAATTACACTGGGTGGGGTCTGTGGGGAGGGTGACACTGGGCAGGAGGTGGGTGACACTGAGTGGGGTCTTTGGGGAGGTAGACACTGGGCGTGAAGTGGCCGACACTGAGTGGGGTCTGTGGGGAGGGTGACACTGGGTGGGTGACACAGGGCAGGGTATGTGCGGAAGATGACACTGAGCAGGAGGTAGGTGACACTGGGCTGAATACGTGGGGAGGGTGACACTGGGTGGGAAGGAGCTGCAAATGGACAGGGAAAGTGGGAAGGAAGACACTGGGCAGGAGGGTGAGTGCGACACTGGTTGCGGCGCCCTCCCCTTACAACACCACTGTGGCACAATCCTGGCTTTCTCTCCCCCTCTGTTCCACCTAGTGCGGTTTCCCTGCATGCTGAACGTAACATGTTCTGCCTGATACTGCAAATCACAGCTATGGGGGGGTGTGGCTGAAGGCATGGGTTGCCAAAATATATTCATACTCAAAGTGTCCCTCTTTCATATCGAAAAAAGTTGGTAGGTATGAGATATCCAAATCCTAAACATTTACCATTGTCAAAAGCAAACATTAGCGTTAGCATGGAGAGGGTAGTTGTGGAATTATAGGCGTAGGGTGAGTATAGGGCACAGTTTAGAGGTTATACTGCCCATATAGGCATAGCTCCCAACTGTCCCTTTTTCGAAGAGTCCCTCTTTAGAAACCAAATTCCTCTATCCCTCTTTCTCCCTCATTTACATAGTTACATAGTTATTTGGGTTGAAAAAGACATATGTCCATCGAGTCCAACCAGAAAATAAAGTACAACACCAGCCTGCTCCCTCACATATCCCTGTTGATCCACCCTTACAAGGCATGGTCCAATTAGCCCCAAGAGGGAAGAACTTGGCAGATGGCAATCAGATAATATCCCTGGATCAACACCACTGGGCATTACCTAGTAATTATAGCCATGGATGTCTTTCAACACACGGAAAGCATCTAAGCCCCCTTCAATTGCAGATATAGAATTTGCCGTAACTACTTCCTGTGGCAATGCATTCCACATCTTAATCACTCTTAGAGCTGGTCCACACTAGGTCCGGAAACGTATCCGTGGCTGCGTTTTTCAAACCTGATGAAAAACGGAGTCCCGGATACTAATGTTCAAAGTAGCAGCCAGCCTCACCCAAGTAAAAAACGGATTCGTCTGCGTTTGCGGGGACCGGTTTTCAAAACCTGTCAAAGTAATCCTGCGCTCACATGTATCTCCTCCACTCCGTGGTAGTATTATACATAGAAAGAAGAGAAGACACAAAACATAGCATAATACTGTTTCAATAACCTATATCTATTTACACAGTCCACAATGCTTTGCATGCACTTATAAATCCACCAGCAGTCAGTATCATAGGCCCTCGCCGTGTGACACCATTTCCCGCGCCACAGCCAACAAGCAAAAAACCCTGTGCAGTGAGCACTCATTCAATCCTGGCAAACACTTGGTGAAGTAACTGGCACTTCCGCAGTGATCAAACCACAGGCAGGGTCTTACAGGTCCTCACCATCTGTTGTGGCCGCCCAGGCACAGGCAGCAGTAAAAGCATAGACCCACAAGTTCAAATCACCTCCTCCTGTGTGTAGGTTATTAACCACCACCACTAGCCTCTCACCTTTTTGGCTGCTGCCCAAATTATAAGACAGCAACCACACTTTAGTTTTATCCCCGGCAATCTCCCTGTAACGCTTGGTGGTGTATTCTCCACAGTCAGCATGCAACGCATGAGCTGGCGTGGAGGAGGTACACACACTAGCACCAGGAAACAGGCTATCCCTAGTATAGTGGAGGGGAGGACTGACTCCAATAGGAGATTGTGGCGCACAGAGCCGGTGCAGATCTGACAGCCACAAACAATGCTTTCGTTATAACGTCTCACCGCAAAGTAGCGCTGAGCGCATAAACCAGAACTGAGGAGATCAGGACAGGTAGACAGAATGAACGCTTGCTAGCTAGCGGCTACTTAGCGACAGCAAGCGTCCAAAACCAGACAGACTGGAATGAGGCAGCCAATGCGATGCGGCGATGGCGTGCCTCACAAAGACAGGACAGGATAGTCAGAAAATAGCAGGATTAAGATAGATGAACGTAACACAGATAAATATACAATAAGTATGTTTTCCTAGCGCATTACAATTACAGCTATCAATGAAACTATTTGTAACGTCTGACTAACATATGTATATATCGGCAATGAACCGATATATGACATAAGCTGGAACACTGACTTAGACTGGAGCAATACAGGGAACAGGACTCAGAAGGATTCGCTATCTCTTCGCAGAGATGAACGCAATCCACAAACGGTAACAGAACAGGATTCAGAAGGATTCATTATCTCTTCGCAGAGATGAACGCAATCCACAAACAGTAACAGAACAGGATTCAGAAGGATTCGTTATCTCTTCGCAGAGATGAACGCAATCCACAAGCAGAACCAGGAGCAGGGTAACTACCTCAGCACGGGTGGTCACGGTACGCGCAACCTACCAAAACGTGCTGGAAAGCTGACTAACTGCACACAGGATATAAACAGTTCGTGTACGTATACATCAGCGACACTGATGTATTAACGTAACACAAATACAAGGAAAATAATAAACGTGCTGGTATGCATATATATTGGCAATGAACCAATATATGATGCAAAGACCAGCAAAGTATCTTTATAACAAGAAACACGATCGGGGGCTAAAGCGACAGCAAGGCAGGCTTAAGCTGAAGCTATGAAAACCCAAGGAAACCCTGCAGGAAGCAGATCTTTATACTGAGGTCATCCAATGGGAGCAGACATGCAGATTCCCACACAGGTGAATGATAATCAGTCACAAGCTGACAGCAGGGAAAGACAGACAAAGCTATGCAACTTGCATGGAAATAGATCAGAACTGCCTGAGCTGCAGCACTAGTACTTCCAGTAATAGCTGCTGCAGCAGCAATCATTACAGTACCCCCGCCTTTAAAAGCGGATTCCAGACGCTTTTCAAAACCGAAATTCCCAACAAAACAGTCTGACTGATAATTCATGATGACCGGGACAGCCCGGCAAGACCGAATTCCAGAATCAGTCCCCACAAGACTGGACCCATCAGAACCAGAACCTACAGAACCACGCCCATCAGTACCACAAGCCCCAGTGTGACACCCATCAGAACCATGATTTCCAGAAGAAAGCCCTCCGAAATTCCCTGAGCAATACCCACCGCCTTCCAGGAACTGTTCAGAAACGCCAAAGCCTTTGCAATGCCCACCGGTACTGTCTTTACCAACACAAAACCCACTGTTGAACCAGTCCAAGGTACCAGGACAGGTTTTCTCAGAGACCTCCCAGAACACCTTGAAGCTCCAAAGAGATCCCCATATGTCAGAACGCCCCTTAGGCTCACATGGAGAACTATCAAGAACCCCTATGGAACCTAGGGCAATTCCCGAGTCAGGGCCACAAGGACAAACATCAATATCAGGGCTTTCAGGGACCAGAACCATCTCTGGGCATGCAGGCAGACTGGCAACATCAGAACATGTTCCCACTAAGGAAGCATCAGAGCACGCTAACACCTTTGACACACTTGGGCATTCTGGCACACAAAGAACATCTGGGCACACCGGCATAAGAGAAACCTCTGGGCATGTCAAGGAACTGTGAGCCTCAGGGTCAGCCAAGACAGGACCAAAACCAGGACTGGCCAAAAAAAAATCATCATGACTAAACTTCGCAACCACTGGACTTTTACATGAGAATGCTGGATCAGACTTAGATGTCACTGATTCCAGCAAAGTCAGTAACAAATCAGATTCAGGGGCACCAACAAAACAGGACAAATCTTCTGATGTATGCACTGAACCAGATAGGGACTCCACAACTACCTCTGGACTGGACAGAGACTCATTTAATACACTGGATTGGAGCTCATGAGGCGCTGCAGAACAAGTCAGTATTGCAGCAGCCCCCACTGGACTAGGCAAAACTGAGGAATTCCCTGGACAGGAAGGGGACTCTGGAACCTCTGCCACAGCGGCCAGAGAACTAGAATCTTTCAGGATACAGGGCTGGGTTTCAGGAACACTGATCGGACCGGACTGAAATTCTGAGATTTCTATTATTTTGACCAGAGAATCAGAATTATCCATGTTACAGGGCAAGACTTCTGAAACATTCAGAGGACAGGGCTGGAGTTCCTCGGCTGTTACAACACTGGAGAGGGACTCAACAACATTGGTTAAATCAGACTGTGTACAGGGCAAGGTATCTGACACACTTGCTGACGAGGACAATATTTCAATGGCTTCTGCTTTGCTGGGCAGAAATTCATCAAGTTTTATTAGAGCAGACTGTAATTCCAAAACAGCTGCTAGACAAGTGAATATTACTGCAACACAAACTGAGGTAAGCAGTGCTTCAGCCTCCTCTGCTAGAGGGTTTAAAGTATCCAAAATACTGGGTGAAGCATAAGACTCTGCGACCACAGCTTCACTGGACAGGATCACTGAACAGTCCATATTGCAGGGCAAAACCATGGAAGCACCTGCTGGACAGCATAATGATTCTGTGACCTGAGTTTCATTGGAGAGATCTACTGCACAATTCATGGTACAGGGCAAATTTATTGGAAAATTTTCTGAACAAGGTAATAATTCTGCGATTTCAGGTTGACATAGCAGATGCTCTGAGCTATTCACGAAACTAGAGCGAGGTGTAGAAACAGGAAGATCAAGACACAATGTTTGAGCATCTGCTGGATCAGACAGGAGTTGAACTTTATTAACACAGGTAATTTCTGCAGAAGTGTTTGCAGAGACAGACAAGATTTTTCTGGTGTCTGTTTCACTAAACAAAGAGTCATGAGTACTGGCTAGGCTGGACTCGGAAGTCAGCAGGACCTCTGGATTCTCTGCTGAGAAATTTGCGCAGGGCAAGGTTAAGAATGTATCAGTGGCTTCTGTTTTACTGGGAAGTAACACTGAGTTATCCATGGTACAGGGTGGAATTGCAGGAACTTCAATTTCACACAAAAAGAGCTCCGAATCACCTGCTGAATCAGCCAAAGGTGCTGAAGCAGGCGGGTCAGAACGCCAAATTTGCGAATTCGGAGTCACAAAAAAATCATCCAAAATCAGTTCCCACACATCAATCAATGGAGCCACAAAGTCATACTCACACACACCAGTTTTTATTAGGTTATAGGCAGACTTAATGCATGCATTCAATACCAATTCACTTTTTGCACTGTAAAATTGACAAAATGAACTTGAATCATTCTTCCATTCATTGACCAGAGCTTCCATCTCTCCTTTCTCAAATGGAGGATTCCAAGCATACTTAACAGGCAGATCATGGTTTGCAGATATGATTGTGGCAGGCACATGTATAGGGTTAATTAGCAGATTGGCAGATTCCTTATTCTTAAGAATCTCCAATACCTGTAGCAAGTGTTGAACTGTAGTGTATGCAAACTTTCCTTGGTTCACAAATAAGTTGATTTGTTCAATACTCTGTAATATCTCATCATAATCATACTCAGATAATTCTTTTAAACAAAAATCTTTATTTTCCCTAGCCAGGGAGGAAAGTTCATTAGTAGTTTCATAAGTCCATTTAACTCCCCTGAAAGACAATTGCATTTCATTATCTGTTAATGGCAGAATCTCATTATAGGTCTCAGTCGCTAAGGATAACGATTCTGCAGATTGGACACGTTTCTTAGAACGTTTGCGTTTTGCCTTTGACCTTGCGGTTTTTGGTGATTTATTCAAAGCTGCAGGAAAATTATCAGTAACACTTTCTGCTTGCTGCTCATTCTTGCAAGCAATTGAAGGAGCAGCTGATTGGCCTGCTGCCAGGAGTTCATTAAGAGGAAAAGGCAATGGATCTATGCGCAACCAGTTATGGATCACAAACACTAGAAATTCCAGTGGTCTCTCTTTCAAATCGGAATGATTGAGAACATCAAATGCCCACTGGAATAATTCCCCTTTAAACAAAATATAACTTAGTTGGAGTGCCCAGGTTGAAACAGGAGTCGCTTGGAGATCAGGATTGGTCAGGAACCTGGCACATTCAGAGAAAAACTCATTTTCTGTTTCAGAGCTAAGTTCTTCAAATTTCTTAAAGGAACAGGAACCATAATTAACAGTGTCATACTTTCTGGGAATCCCCCCCACAATGGGGATTGGTAATGGGGTTTTCATAATGTAACGCTTGGTGGTGTATTCTCCACAGTCAGCATGCAACGCATGAGCTGGCGTGGAGGAGGTACACACACTAGCACCAGGAAACAGGCTATCCCTAGTATAGTGGAGGGGAGGACTGACTCCAATAGGAGATTGTGGCGCACAGAGCCGGTACAGATCTGACAGCCACAAACAATGCTTTCGTTATAACGTCTCAGCGCAAAGTAGCGCTGAGCGCATAAACCAGAACTGAGGAGATCAGGACAGGTAGACAGAATGAACGCTTGCTAGCTAGCGGCTACTTAGCGACAGCAAGCGTCCAAAACCAGACAGACTGGAATGAGGCAGCCAATGCGATGCGGCGATGGCGTGCCTCACAAAGACAGGACAGGATAGTCAGAAAATAGCAGGATTAAGATAGATGAACGTAACACAGATAAATATACAATAAGTATGTTTTCCTAGCGCATTACAATTACAGCTATCAATGAAACTATTTGTAACGTCTGACTAACATATGTATATATCGGCAATGAACCGATATATGACATAAGCTGGAACACTGACTTAGACTGGAGCAATACAGGGAACAGGACTCAGAAGGATTCGCTATCTCTTCGCAGAGATGAACGCAATCCACAAACGGTAACAGAACAGGATTCAGAAGGATTCGTTATCTCTTCGCAGAGATGAACGCAATCCACAAACAGTAACAGAACAGGATTCAGAAGGATTCGTTATCTCTTCGCAGAGATGAACGCAATCCACAAGCAGAACCAGGAGCAGGGTAACTACCTCAGCACGGGTGGTCACGGTACGCGCAACCTACCAAAACGTGCTGGAAAGCTGACTAACTGCACACAGGATATAAACAGTTCGTGTACGTATACATCAGCGACACTGATGTATTAACGTAACACAAATACAAGGAAAATAATAAACGTGCTGGTATGCATATATATTGGCAATGAACCAATATATGATGCAAAGACCAGCAAAGTATCTTTATAACAAGAAACACGATCGGGGGCTAAAGCGACAGCAAGGCAGGCTTAGGCTGAAGCTATGAAAACCCAAGGAAACCCTGCAGGAAGCAGATCTTTATACTGAGGTCATCCAATGGGAGCAGACATGCAGATTCCCACACAGGTGAATGATAATCAGTCACAAGCTGACAGCAGGGAAAGACAGACAAAGCTATGCAACTTGCATGGAAATAGATCAGAACTGCCTGAGCTGCAGCACTACTCCTTCCAGTAATAGCTGCTGCAGCAGCGATCATTACACTCCCCAGCGTTTCTTCAGCGGTACAAATGCCTCTCCCAGAATAAAAGGCTCATCCATCACGCGTTGGGCGGAGCTTAGAGGCGTGGG
Organism: Hyperolius riggenbachi; assembly: GCF_040937935.1. Lineage (NCBI taxonomy): Eukaryota > Metazoa > Chordata > Amphibia > Anura > Hyperoliidae > Hyperolius > Hyperolius riggenbachi. Next base: position 198,920,590 of record NC_090653.1, on the reverse strand, counting down.
CAAGTCGGCATGCTGGATTACCTTGGATTACCTTGTTGATATGCGCTGTTTTTACTTGGGAGATGTGAGTGCACTACTTTTTAACTTTTTTAATAAATGATACAGTTTTACACTATGTTGAGCTCCTTCAGTCATTAGGTTTGGATGAGCCTTTTATTCTGGGAGAGGCATTTGTACCGCTGAAGAAACGCTGGGGAGATTGCCGGGGATAAAACTAAAGTGTGGTTGCTGTCTTATAATTTGGGCAGCAGCCAAAAAGGTGAGAGGCTAGTGGTGGTGGTTAATAACCTACACACAGGAGGAGGTGATTCGAACTTGTGGGTCTATGCTTTTACTGCTGCCTGTGCCTGGGCGGCCACAACAGATGGTGAGGACCTGTAAGACCCTGCCTGTGGTTTGATCACTGCGGAAGTGCCAGTTTCTTCACCAAGTGTTTGCCAGGATTGAATGAGTGCTCACTGCACAGGGTTTTTTGCTTGTTGGTTGTGGCGCGGGAAATGGTGTCACACGGCGAGGGCCTATGATACTGACTGCTGGTGGATTTATAAGTGCATGCAAAGCATTGTGGACTGTGTAAATAGATATAGGTTATTGAAACAGTATTATGCTATGTTTTGTGTTTTCTCTTCTTTCTATGTATAATACTACCACGGAGTGGAGGAGATACATGTGAGCGCAGGATTACTTTGACAGATTTTGGATTACACACTATATGCTTGGTGACTGATTCTGCGATCCATGGACATGTAAAATGATGAACTGAACTATTTATACCTTGTAAAATTTTGCATGTATATCGTATATCTGGGTTTACCAGGAGTGAGTGAGCGCACTTTTTGTTGTATTTATTGGTTTTCAAAACCTGAACGGAAGGTCCGGATCTGCTGCATTTTCACGCAATGGATCAGGACCACGGATACACGCAGGGGTAGTGAAAAGCAATGAGAAAACGCATCTCCAGCTCCACAGGCAAAAAACTGATGTGAAAATGGATAGCTTGAGCTTTATGATTGGCCCAAAAAATCCTCCCACTCCTTCCTAATGATAGAGACGTTTTCTGTCAGGGAAAAACCTGAACGGAAACTGATGCAAAACTGATGCACTTTCATCAGTTTACAGTACGGTGGGTACTTCCCCTAATCTTCCCCGGATCCGGACTGCAGTGTCCATCCTGCAACTGTGTCTAGTGTGGACCTAGCCTTACTGTAAAGAACCTTTTCCTAAATAAATGTCTAAAACGTTTTTCCTCCATGCATAGATCATGTCTTCAAGTTCTTTGTGAAAACCTAGGGACAAAAAGCTCATCTTCCAAGCTTTCATATTGCCCTCTGATGTATTTATACATTTTTAATTAGATCCCCTCTAATGCTGGGAATACACGGGTCGATCCGGCGGCCGATTAGCTGCCGGATCGACCTCAGTCGCGTCCCCGCTTGTCCGCGCGGATCCATTGCCGCTCTTCCCCGCTGGAGCTTCCTTATCAGCGCTCGATTCCCTGCCATTGTCCGCCGGCGGGGATCGAGCGGGCAGGAGTCGAGCGGCTTGATCGGGCCAGCTGAATATTATCACCCCACCAACATAAGGCTGGATGCACACATAACATGAAATGCTGCGTTTTACTTTTATGTCCTGTTTCATTTATGTTGTGTGCTTTTTTTGGTGCATTTTTGCTGCATTTTTTATTTAGTTTTTGGTGCGTTTGCGATACCATTTTTTGTACGCAGATGCATCTTCCAAGCGTTTTGCGTGCGTTTTAATTTTTTTGGCGCTTCGCATATACAAAACGCATATGCGTTTTGTATGTGTTTTTTATGCATTTTTCTTTTGAGTTTTATGCAAATCACTAGGAAGACAACAGGAAGCAGAAATACATCATAAAACAATTTTTTTAAACCAAAAAACGCATAGAAAAACACATGGAAAATGCATACCATTGCATTTCCATTGACTTTCATTATGTGCATTTTTGCTGCGTTTTTCAAGATTATGCAACAAAACCAGCATTTTTGAAAACGCATGCATCAAAAATCCATTAGCGGCAAAAATGCAGCATTTTCTGCAATGCTAGCGTTTCTGCTAAGTGTGCACCCAGCCTAAAACGTCTTTTCTTCAGACTAAACAAACCCAGTTTATCTAACCTTTCTTGGTAAGTGAGACCTTCCATCCGTCGTATCAATTTTGTTGCTCGTCTCTGCACCTGCTCTAAAACTGCAATATCTTTCCTGTAATGTGGTGCCCAGAACTGAATTCCATATTCCAGATGTGGCCTTATTAGAGAATTAAACAGGGGCAATATTATGCTAGCATCCTGAGTTTTTATTTCCCTTTTAATGCATCCCAAAATTTTATTTACTCTCAAGTTTGAAGAGCTTTATGTGGAAAAGACACTATGTATGGATTACCATCGATGTGAAGGCCCTATACTCATGTATCCCCCACAATTTGGCCATTGAAGCCATTAGATATCACCTGGAGAGATATTCCTCTTATTCTGAGGATCTCCGAACCTTTATATACCTGGTTGTCGAGTACCTCCTGACCCGCAACTACTTTATGTTTGATGGCGGCTTCTACCTCCAGAGATGTGGCGCCTCCATGGGGGCCAAGTTTTCTCCATCCCTGGCAAACCTCTATATGGGGTGGTGGGAGGAGTGCCACGTCTTTGGGGGTGGGGGTCGCCTCCTGGGGAGTGTTGCGTGGTACGGGAGGTACATCGACGACCTATTGTTGGTTTGGCAGGGGGCCCCTGAGGATATCCCCGCTTTTGTGGGTGACCTGAATAACAATTCTTTGAATTTGCAGTTCACCCACAACTGGGGGGTGAGTTCAATAGACTACTTAGATGTCACTCTAGTGGGGGATCCTGTTCAGGGGAGAGTGCAGTCTAGGACATTTCGAAAACCCTGCAGCGGCAACACCACTCTCCGGGCCACGAGTTGCCATCCGAGGCATACCGTTTGTGCGGTCCCTGTGGGTGAATTTATCAGGGCGCAACGAAATTGCTCGGAGGAATCGTGGCTCGGGGAAGAAGTCAAGAAGGTGGAGAACAGACTCTTGGATAGAGGTTATCCTGGGTGGATGATTAATAAAGGAAAAATTAGGGCCAATCAAAAAAGTCGGGATCACTTGCTGACAGCAACTGAAGGGAGGGATATTACAGATTCGAGGCCCACTTTTGTTACAACTTACAGTGTGGAATTCAATAGGATAGTCTCCATCTTAAAAAAGTATCTCCCTGTTTTAAAGGGGGATGAAGACCTGCGGATCATCCTACAACAGGGAGTACGTTTTGCCAGTAGGCGTGCCCCCACTCTAGCCCAATCCCTTTCGCCTAGCCTGTTTGAGTCTAGACCTAGATCCTCGACCTGGCTTAGTCTGTCTGGTTCTTACAAATGCGGGGTAAAAACATGTCACTACTGTGGTGTACACAAGCGCACACGGGAAGCAATATCAACCACAAATGGACGCAAGTTTCCAATCAAGGAATTCATCAATTGTGGCACACCATATGTGATATATCTTATCACATGCACCGAGTGCTCCCTACAATATGTGGGGTGCACTACTAGATCTTTACGTGCCAGAATCGGTGAACATTTTTGCGGCCCCGGTTGGCTTAGTTCCAATATTTCTAATGTAGCGAAGCATTTTCGCCAAGTCCATGATGGCAATATGGCTTCTTTTTCCTACCATGGTCTGGAAAGGATTCTCCCAGCTCAGAGAGGGGGGGATCTGACTAAACGACTTACCAGTCGAGAGGCCCTATGGATCTTTAGACTAGGAACGAGAACCCCTAAAGGTTTAAATTCCCGTTGGGATTTGGCATTGATAACGTAGTACAGAGTTGCTCCTTAGTCTTTGTCTCTTTTGGCTCTTATATTGTCTGTTTTTATTTTTTATTTTACGAGTTTTTTCTTTTATACATTTTTAAATAAAACCTGATGGAGCGCAGACATACCGTATAGGACACATTACCCGAAAGAGTCGCTTCTCTCCGGGATGTGAATATCCCTTCCTGGATGTGGTGATTAAGGGGAGTGACTGTATTTGCGGGACCTCCCCCACCACAGGAGGATGGTATATATGGTGTCTAGTGTCATTGATTTTTTAGCTATGAGTAAGAACCGTTCGGTTCGAAACATGTCAGCTATATGATGTGTGATTTGGTGTGGATACGTCCATAATAAAGGAACTTGATTGAGGGATATCGTGCGGACATCCTCCTCCTTTGCTTCTGTCTCGTTGGACTGGCCTGTCCTGGATCCAGCACTATCCCAGGGTGGTGTGAGCGGTTTTCTGGTGTTTTCTACTCGGTTGATGGCTTGTATGTACCAGCTCCACGTAGACCCGTCAAGTCCTTTTTGCTAAATAGCTACTAATATATTGAGCTTCTATATTAGCACACACATCAAGTGATTTTATGGCACAGAGAGAGCATCGTACTTTGAGGAGCAACTCTGCCTTACAAGGTGGACATGCCAATGTCCCCAAGTCTAAGTTGGATCTATATTTTAAACCCTCTCAATCCTCCTCTACATCTATGGAAAAGACTGTGGTCACGAAAACTGCACTTGCCAGGATGGATACGAAACCAATAAACGAGCGGACGACGCAACAAGTGTTTGAGACACGTCAGCATAATAGGATGGACTTACCGAGGCCTCTGTCTGTTCTGGGGGAGAGGAGTGGTGCTACGCCTGGACCTCCTTTGCTCGTTGATGCGGTGGGAGACGGCGCGTCCCTGCACCTCCTGAAGGACGCTGATGTTGCCCCACATGTTGCTGCACTTGAGCGGGCGGGTTTCCGCATTCAGAGCCTGGAAGGAGAAGCGAGACGTCACTCTCTGGGGTCAGGAGCTCCGAGTCATGGCGCAGTCCTGATGATGTCATCACTCGGGGCCAGACCGAAGCAGCCGATAGGAGCTGTAGACCATTTACCGGCTCCAGGGGGATTATGCCTGCAATCTCGCCCGCACTGTAAGCAGCTGGTGGAGGGCCTTCTGGATGATTGGAGCCTGGAACAGAACAACAGACCACAGGTAACTCCGGCGCCATCTGTTTCTGCTAGTACTGACAATGACAATCTTAATCTGAAATCATCTGTTGTACCTTGTTCTGACAAAGGTGATGTTAACAGTCAGAGTTTGGGACAAGTTTCTCAGCCTGATAAGCGCCAGGCAGACACATCTGTTTCCCATGAATCGGCTGGCCAATCTACTGAGTCCCGCCATGCTGATTTTGAACAGCCCCCCACCTGGCAGTGGCCTTCAAGCAAAGATATTGCAGATCAAATACAAGCCTCGGCTAGTTTGACACAAGTATCTGGACCTGCTTGGGAGGGTGACTGTCGGCGAGAGGGGGGTGGTGGACTCGGAGAGGGCCATCTTATAGGTTTGGGAGATCTGGCATATGATTCGAATAGATGTCAAAAATTTGCAGCTGTTTTTTCCAGAAAGCCGTTTGTGGGGGATAAAGAGCCGGAAATTGGCTTAAGGACATCTTTCTCACAGTTGGAGTCCCTTATTGGGAAAGAAACCAAGGTTTGGTGGGATTTAACCACGCTTAAGCAATATGTTGCGGAAAAAATTATACCAAGAGGTCTCCGCATAAAAAAGGTACCCACCACAATCTACTCTGAACAATTCATCATAGAATGGAACGAGATTCTGACAGACTGTTCTTTGGCTTTGATGAAACTCATCATTACTTATGAGGAGGAAAAGCTGATTGATTTTAGACTTAAGATCACAGAATTAAAAAATAATATTTCGAAATGTGAGAGTTTAGAGCAGTATGACGTTTTGAACAAAAAGTTATGTGACAACATTGCTAAATTAGAATGTATTATAACAGAAACCAAGAGATCTAAGTATTTAAGGGATGTAGAAGACTACAAGCGAGGGGTGATATATGAGTGGGGCAAGTGGGAGACCTTAGCGAGATCACCCAAATCACCTAGACCGATCCTCCGCAGAACACAGAGACAACAAGGGAGAAGGGTTAGCTTTAGTTCCCCAGAAGCCTCTGACCTGTCTGATAATTCAGTCCCTGGAACACATGACCGCTCTTTGCAGGCCCCTATAGCCTCAGGCTTTTCAAAAAACGTATATGGTCCAACCAACGACTACAGGGGACAGAGGAAAGGCCGCAGGAGGGGCAGGAAAGGAAGAGAAGGAAGACCAGACGGGCAGGGAAGAAACATAGAGCCAGGTGGCCCAGAACAGGGAGGGAGGGGATACAGAGTGTGGTGAATCTCTCCCGGTATGTACTTTCGGATGTGGAGAAGCGGGTCCTTGAGAAGGGCCTTTCTTTTGCACCAACTAAACATATGAATGTTTTTGAAACTATAGTTGATGTAAATAGATTCATTAGAGCTGTTCTACTCCGAAAACATTTTCTTGATAGTGAGGCAGTCGAGGGCCGGGTTGATAGAGCTATGAGCGGTGTTGATGATATTGGAGATTTTAAGGAGCTAAGTGCTAGGTGGGCCTTAGATTCTTTGGCCACAGAAAGCACTGGCTTAGTCTCCATAGATGATGTTAAGCCGATCTTTGCTCGTAACCCGTCCTTTTATCCCTTGGCTAGCCGAACACATCATGTGGAAACCTTTCAAGAGTTGGTGGAGAGAGATTTGGTGGAACTGGAAGGGGATCTGAGTAAAAACAGACCGAATCTGTCACACCAGGAGCGACAGGCCCTCTCTAATCTTCAGAGTAACTCGAGCATAGTTATCCGCAACGCGGACAAGGGGGGTGCTGTCGTTGTACTGGATAGTGACAGTTATAGGTCTGAGGCCCTTAGGCAATTGAATGACTCTACAGTATATCGGAAATTGGGGGCAGACCCTATGAGAGTTTTTCAGAGAGAATTGTTTAACCTGTTGTCTTATGGACAAAGTTTGGGTCTGTTGGATCAAAAAATGGTGGACTATTTGGGTGTCTCCAGTCCGATCACCCCAGTTTTCCATCACCTTCCTAAGATCCACAAATCGGGCGTTCCCCCGGAGGGCAGGCCCATTGTGGCTGGCATTGGCTCTCTGGGGGAGCGCCTGAGTGAGTGGGTAGATTCAATGTTGCAACCACTGGTTAGGCGTCTCCCAGGTTACATTAGAGACACTAAACATTTACTCTCAAGTTTGAAGAGCTTTATGTGGAAAAGACACTATGTATGGATTACCATCGATGTGAAGGCCCTATACTCATGTATCCCCCACAATTTGGCCATTGAAGCCATTAGATATCACCTGGAGAGATATTCCTCTTATTCTGAGGATCTCCGAACCTTTATATACCTGGTTGTCGAGTACCTCCTGACCCGCAACTACTTTATGTTTGATGGCGGCTTCTACCTCCAGAGATGTGGCGCCTCCATGGGGGCCAAGTTTTCTCCATCCCTGGCAAACCTCTATATGGGGTGGTGGGAGGAGTGCCACGTCTTTGGGGGTGGGGGTCGCCTCCTGGGGAGTGTTGCGTGGTACGGGAGGTACATCGACGACCTATTGTTGGTTTGGCAGGGGGCCCCTGAGGATATCCCCGCTTTTGTGGGTGACCTGAATAACAATTCTTTGAATTTGCAGTTCACCCACAACTGGGGGGTGAGTTCAATAGACTACTTAGATGTCACTCTAGTGGGGGATCCTGTTCAGGGGAGAGTGCAGTCTAGGACATTTCGAAAACCCTGCAGCGGCAACACCACTCTCCGGGCCACGAGTTGCCATCCGAGGCATACCGTTTGTGCGGTCCCTGTGGGTGAATTTATCAGGGCGCGACGAAATTGCTCGGAGGAATCGTGGCTCGGGGAAGAAGTCAAGAAGGTGGAGAACAGACTCTTGGATAGAGGTTATCCTGGGTGGATGATTAATAAAGGAAAAATTAGGGCCAATCAAAAAAGTCGGGATCACTTGCTGACAGCAACTGAAGGGAGGGATATTACAGATTCGAGGCCCACTTTTGTTACAACTTACAGTGTGGAATTCAATAGGATAGTCTCCATCTTAAAAAAGTATCTCCCTGTTTTAAAGGGGGATGAAGACCTGCGGATCATCCTACAACAGGGAGTACGTTTTGCCAGTAGGCGTGCCCCCACTCTAGCCCAATCCCTTTCGCCTAGCCTGTTTGAGTCTAGACCTAGATCCTCGACCTGGCTTAGTCTGTCTGGTTCTTACAAATGCGGGGTAAAAACATGTCACTACTGTGGTGTACACAAGCGCACACGGGAAGCAATATCAACCACAAATGGACGCAAGTTTCCAATCAAGGAATTCATCAATTGTGGCACACCATATGTGATATATCTTATCACATGCACCGAGTGCTCCCTACAATATGTGGGGTGCACTACTAGATCTTTACGTGCCAGAATCGGTGAACACTTTTGCGGCCCCGGTTGGCTTAGTTCCAATATTTCTAATGTAGCGAAGCATTTTCGCCAAGTCCATGATGGCAATATGGCTTCTTTTTCCTACCATGGTCTGGAAAGGATTCTCCCAGCTCAGAGAGGGGGGGATCTGACTAAACGACTTACCAGTCGAGAGGCCCTATGGATCTTTAGACTAGGAACGAGAACCCCTAAAGGTTTAAATTCCCGTTGGGATTTGGCATTGATAACGTAGTACAGAGTTGCTCCTTAGTCTTTGTCTCTTTTGGCTCTTATATTGTCTGTTTTTATTTTTTATTTTACGAGTTTTTTCTTTTATACATTTTTAAATAAAACCTGATGGAGCGCAGACATACCGTATAGGACACATTACCCGAAAGAGTCGCTTCTCTCCGGGATGTGAATATCCCTTCCTGGATGTGGTGATTAAGGGGAGTGACTGTATTTGCGGGACCTCCCCCACCACAGGAGGATGGTATATATGGTGTCTAGTGTCATTGATTTTTTAGCTATGAGTAAGAACCGTTCGGTTCGAAACATGTCAGCTATATGATGTGTGATTTGGTGTGGATACGTCCATAATAAAGGAACTTGATTGAGGGATATCGTGCGGACATCCTCCTACTTTGCTTCTGTCTCGTTGGACTGGCCTGTCCTGGATCCAGCACTATCCCAGGGTGGTGTGAGCGGTTTTCTGGTGTTTTCTACCAAAATTTTATTAGCTTTAGCTGCAGTGGCTTGGCACTGAATATGATTATTTAACTTGTTGTCGTTGAGTACTCCTAAGTCCAAGTTTGATGTCCCCATCTGTATCACATTTATTTTGTATGGTGCTAGACCATTGGTACGACCAAAATGCATGACTTTACATTTTTTTTTGTGCCCATATAGCCATCCTATCCAGATCCTGTTGCAATATGTCACTATCTTCCTGAGATTTGATGATTCTGCACAATTTTGTATCATCTGCAAAAATAGAAACATTGTTTTCTACTGCATCTACTAGATCATTAATAAATAAATTGAAGAGTACTGGACCCAGTACTGACCCCTGTGGGAGCCCACTGCTGATGTACAGATCTATGTAAATATATGTATTTTTCTACAGAAAAATATGTTTAATTGGCTCTAAACTTGATTGCCATCCTAAAAATTGATATGTTTCTTAATTCCAAATGTTAATGATGAAAAACTAGTGATGGTAGAAAGGGCCAGTGTGGTTGGAGTTCTAAAATGACATCTTTTATTTATTAATATTTAGTGATGGGTACGATTAGAGGTGTGGCAGAGGAGCATCCCTTTTTCTCATGTCAAAAAGTTGGGAGGTCTGCATGTATGCCAATGATGTAATTCTGACACTCACTGATGCCCACAATTCCCTTTCTAGCTTAGCGGATGATTTGCTCATTTTTAAGATATTTCAGGCCTTAGGATTACTAGCTCCAATGCCCTCAATATGGCCTCAATTCCTCTATGCTTACCGTCCGTTTTACCTCATAAGTGGTATTCTACTGCATGAGGTAAAAGCAGTTTGCTATTCTGGTAGTAGATTTTAGTCATAATTTACCCCATGTGGTAAATTAGGTCGTAAAATGTGCATTGTTTCACAAAACGTTGGAATTCTCATGAAAAATAGGGTGCACGTTAGCACATAATTTACCGAACAGTTAAATGCCTCCTGTACACTACATCTGATTCTGATTTAGATTTTTAAACCATTTTAACATGTGATTCCGATTTCCGATTGTTACTTGGTACTGCATGCTGCGTTTTTTTCTGCGTTTTTCTTTTGAGAGCATCCAGGGAACATCGAATGCGTAAATCAAAATCGCAATTCGGATTTGCAGTGTGCAGGGAGCCTAAGACCTGCCTGTACCTGGCAGTAAAGTCAATTTGAATGCATTTTGCAGTTTTTCGTGGTGTTCCTGATCAGCTCCTATTCCTGTTTTAGTGGAATTCCTGTTCAGGCTAGAAAAGTAAAAATATAACTCCAAATATTCACTGGATTTTTTTTTTATAGGGGATGCCTATAAATATACTTTCCATAGGTTGCTACATAATCAAATATGTAGCACCTTCCCCACACCCCCCCAAAAAAAACCTTAAGTTACGGAAGACAACTAAAGACTATTATTATTTGCCGCTGAAATACTGCATGTTTTATTGCATTTTCTGCTTTTATCACACGTTTTACCACACATTTTACCGCATTTTCAGAAATACGGAAAAATCTTTCATAATTGCCCCCAAAAAATAGGAAAATACCGCATGAGGTAATTTACCAATTAAAAAAATATTTACCACACATAGCAGAATTGAGGCAAATGTCTTACTCCCAATGTCAGAGTTGCTGGCCATACAATCTTCCTTTGAATTTAAGCGGGAGCTTTCTAAACTTAAGTACTTAGGTGTTTACATTACGAGTTCATATGATACTATGTTCAAGGCCAATTATCCAAAACTAATTCAAGGCAATACTTAATATATGCATTGTTGGAAATGGTACAATATTTCATGGCTTGGGCGTATTGCTGCCATAAAAATTTCTATCTTACTCAAGCTGCTCTATGCCTTCCAGGTATTATCTGTTAACATTCCGGTAGTTGTCCTTAAAGAGAGCCCAAAAAATGAAAAAAAAAAAAGTAGGCTACCTGATCCACGGGCTGAGTGGATCAGGTAGCTGCAGAAAATGCCGCTCCCCGACGCTCCCGTGGGCTGCAATGGCTCACTTTCACTTTCAGTGACCTCTGGGTCACGACGCTGCACTGAGAGACTGTGTGTCTTTCATAGCGTGCAGGGAGGCAGGGGAGTGGCAGGAGGCACGGCCAGAGAGACAGAGCTGGCAGCTCAGGAACGCCCCTGGCGGGCGTTTTGAACAGAGAATTCCTCTCCCCTGTGATTACTTCCGAGTTAGCAACAAATCTTGTTGCTAAACTCGGCTAGGGCTATAGCGCGGCAGTGGGGGGGGGGGACACAGAGAGCGGCGGTTGGGGGACATAGGGCCTTGTCATTAGGCAGAGCACATGCCTCTGTGCCCCATCTGCTCCCCCGAAGATAAACCTTGGGTTCTCTTGAACCGGCTACAATCTTCTATTTTCACCTTTATTTGGGGTACCGTGAAGCCTAGGATTTTGCGATCAACTCTGTTCCAGGTAAGTGTAACGAGTGGCGGGGAAGCGGCGATCACGGAAAGCAGCGTGACTGCCGCCGTCATCCCCGCCGCTCAGCTGGGTCGCACGCCACGCACAGGGCTCTCGTCAGCACACAGGCTCAGAGCTACGCGTGCGCGCGCCCAGCAGCGGGACCTTTACGCTTCCCGATGGCGGGTCAGCTGACCTGCGGGTCGGCTGACGTCACAGGAAGCGCTTCTCGCCGCTGATTGGTCTGGCTAGTTGGGCAAGGCTCGGAGAGTCCCTGTCAGCATAAAAGCAGAGAGCTGTCAGTTGCTCTTTGTCTGCTGTTGCGAATACTTCGTGTTAGCGCTCAGACCTTAGATAGATCCGGTGTGCTTTGATCCGGGAGGAAACCGGGGATTTCACACAGTGATAGGATTGTTTGATAGCCATAATTATAATTGGATATTGTACTATCTGTATATGACTCTTGCTCGTTCTGACTATTCTTACTCTCTCTGTGATTCTGTACTTCTGCCCATCTGATCTTGATGCCGACTCAGCCTGTTATAACCTTCTTGCCTTTGCCTTCTGACTTTGTACCGTATCTGCCAGCCTGTTGCCATACTCTGTTAGTCTGACCTTTCTACTCTCACCAGAGGGCCCTAGTCTCTGGTAAGAGGTCTGGTACTGTTAGTGCCCACCAGCTCCTCTGTGTAAAGATTAAGGAGGTTGAGGTTGGGGACAGTGTAAAGATTAAGGAGGTTGGTAAAACTTCAAGTAGCCCATTTCGTGTAAACAAAATTGGTAAATGTGTTGGTAAAAATATAAAGTGCATGGTAACCAATGCTCGGAGCCTTGCAAATAAAATAGACGAACTAGAGTTCATTCTGAATGACAAAGGCTATGACATTGTGGGAATAACCGAGACATGGATGGATGAAAGCCATGACTGGATAGCTAATTTAAAAGGATACAATGTGTTTAGGAGGGATAGAACAGGGAAAAAAGGTGGAGGGGTTTGTCTCTTTGTTAAGAATTCTTTTACAGCGGTCCTCAACGATGAGATGGAGGAAGATTGCGAAGATGTGGAGTCCGTTTGGGTAAATATTCATGGTGGAAATAAAAGTTGCCAATTGCTTATTGGGGTATGCTACAGACCACCTCTTATTAATGAAGCTGCAGAACTGCGATTACTACAGCAGATTGAAAAAGCTGCAAGTAAAAACGAGGTCATAATTATGGGCGACTTCAACTTTCCAGACATTGACTGGGGTATTGAGGCTACCCATTCTGGTAAAAGCAGCAGATTTCTGGCAGCACTACAGGACAATTACTTGACTCAAATGGTAACGGAACCAACTAGGGGGAATGCGTTACTGGATCTGATCATTTCTAATAGACCAGATAATGTATCAAATGTGCAGGTTCAAGAACATTTGGGAAATAGTGATCACAACATGATAACGTTTGATCTGGTGACTGATAGGCCACGGGGCAGCGGGACCACTAAAACTATGAATTTTAGAAAAGCAAAGTTCAATCAAATTAGGCAGGCACTAAGTTTGGTGAACTGGGATAATGTACTACAAGGGGACGACACTGAAGGGAAATGGCAAGCTTTTAAACGTATTCTCAATCAATATTGTAGTATGTATATCCCATATGGAAACAAAATGTCTAGGAATAAAAAAGGCCTCTATGGATGAATAGAAAGGTTAGGGATAAAATGAAGAGGAAAAAGAATGCCTATAAGGTCCTAAAACAGGAGGGGACTGAGGCTGCACTAAGCAATTATAAGGAGTGCAATAAAAATTGTAAAAAAGAAATTAGGCTGGCAAATATCGAAGCTGAAAATCAAATCGCTAGGGATATCAAATCTAACCCAAAAAAGTTTTACAAGTACATCAACTCTAAAAAAAGAAAGGTTGACTGTATAGGAATCCTAAAGGATGAGGGTGGGAACTCAATGGTGGATGACCAAGGTAAGGCAGAGTTATTAAATGCTTTCTTTGCTTCTGTCTTCACAAAGGAAACAGCACTGTTGCAAATTACAGAGGCAGAAGAGTCTCAATCTTCTAACTGTAATATTAAATACTTAACGCAGGAAGAAGTAAAGGCAAGACTAAATAAATTAAAAATAGACAAGGCACCTGGCCCGGATGGCATGCATCCTCGGGTCCTAAGAGAATTAAGTTCAGTTATAGCTAAGCCCCTTTATCTTATCTTTTGTGACTCTCTTGCAACTAGCAGAGTCCCAGTGGATTGGCGTACAGCCCACGTTTTCCCATTATTTAAGAAGGGCAAAAAATCTGATCCAGGAAATTATAGACCTGTAAGCTTAACATCAGTTGTATGCAAACTATTTGAGGGGTTACTAAGAGATACTATACATGACTTCATAGTAGAAAATAATCTTATTTCTCAGCATCAACATGGGTTTACTAAAGACAGGTCCTGTTTGACTAACATGCTCAGCTTTTATGAGGTAGTGAATGCTAATATGGATATTGGGAATGCTGTAGATGTGATATACTTGGACTTTGCAAAGGCCTTCGACACTGTTCCCCACAGAAGTCTGGTGCAAAAGTTGAGGATGCAAGGACTGGGGAAGAGTTTGTGTGCATGGATAGGGAACTGGCTAATGGACAGAAAACAAAGAGTTGTGGTCAATGGATCGTACTCAAAATGGGAGACTGTTAGCAGTGGGGTCCCACAGGGGTCTGTACTGGGTCCAGTGCTCTTCAATTTATTTATTAATGACCTAGTAGATGCAGTAGTGAGCAATGTTGCTATTTTTGCAGATGATACAAAATTGTGCAGAATCATCAACTCTCAGGAAGATAGTGTCATATTGCAACAGGATCTGGATAGGATGGCTATATGGGCACATACATGGCAGATGAAATTCAATGTTGACAAATGTAAAGTCATGCATTTTGGTCGTACCAATGGTCTAGCACCATACAAAATAAATGGGATACAGTTGGGAACATCAAACTTGGAGAAGGACTTAGGAGTACTCATCGACAACAAGTTAAATAATCGTACTCAATGCCAAGCCGCTGCAGCTAAAGCGAACAAAATTTTGGGATGCATTAAAAGGGAAATAAAAACTCGAGATGCTAGCATAATATTGCCCCTGTTTAACTCTCTAGTAAGGCCACATCTGGAATATGGAATTCAGTTCTGGGCACCACATTACAAAAAAGATATTGCAGTTTTAGAGCAGGTGCAGAGACAAGCTACAAAATTGATACGTGGGATGGAAGGTCTCGCTTACCAAGAAAGGTTAGATAAACTGGGTTTATTTAGTCTAGAGAAAAGACGCCTTAGAGGAGATCTAATTAACATGTATAAATACATTAGAGGGCAATATAATAGCTTGGCGGATGAGCTTTTTGTCCCTAGGCCTTCAAGGACTAGAGGACATGAGCTGCGCATGGAGGAAAAACGTTTTAGCCATTTATTTAGGAAAGGGTTCTTTACAGTAAGAGTGGTTAAGATGTGGAATGCATTGCCACAGGAAGTCGTTATGGCAAACTCTATACCTGCATTTAAAGGGGGCTTAGATGCTTTCCTTGCGTTGAAAGACATCCATGGCTACAATTACTAGGTTATGCCTAATGATGTTGATCCAGGGATTTTATCTGATTGCCATCTGGAGTCAGGAAGGAATTTTTCCCATTTGGGGCTAATTGGACCATGCCTGGTGGGGGTTTTTTCGCCTTCCTCTGGATCAACAGGGGTATGTGGGGGACGGGCTGGAGTTGTACTTTGTACTGGTTGAACTCGATGGACGTATGTCTTTTTTCAACCAAAATAACTATGTAACTATGTAACTATGTAACTATCAGTACTACTGTTGCACCAAGCACTATACCTTACCTATCATTCATTGCCATTGGTTGCCACATCATCTCTTGTATACGTGTATTATAGGTGATTTTGCAGATCACCATATAATCAGGTATATATCTAAATTATAGGTGATACTGCAGATCACCTAATAATCAGAATTCTGTTAATTGCTGACACCAATCGTTACAGAACAGCAGACCAAAATGTCTATGGACGCACTGTGTAGCCAAGTTGGGGCCTTGACCACAGCGGTGAACAATTTAACCGTGTTGGTCAATACCCAACAAACGCAGATCACCCAGCTGTCTGGAGTTGTGCAAGCTCTCCAGCCAGCAACCGCACCAGTGCAGTCCCCTCCTGTTGTTGATTTAATAATGCCTCTCCCTGAAAAGTTTTCAGGCCACAAATCTGACTTTCAGAATTTCAGAAATCGTTGCCTCTCTTACTTTGAGATGAGACCTATTTCATCAGGAACAGAAAGTCAGAGGGTGACCCTTATTAAAACCTTATCAGGGGATTCACAGACATGGGCAAACAGTCTTCCCAGTGGTCATGAAGCACTATCTTCAGTCCAGGAATTTTTTAAGACTATGGCTATAATATACGATGATCCTGATATCGCAGTCATTGCTGAAAGGAAGCTAAAGTCCCTCAGACAGGGACATAATACGGTGGAAACTTATGCCGCAGAATTTAGAAGGTGGGCTGTGTCGGCTAGATGGGGACAGTTCGCCTTATTAGATTGTTTTTTAACAGGATTGTCTGACCCAGTATCTGATGTAATGTTAGCTCATCCTGAGCCTAAAACTGTCGATGAAGCGATTGCATTGGCGGTAAAGATTGATCGCCGCATTCGTTATCAGAGGCAGACTCGTGGGAGATACCCTGTGAGATCTGTTCCTAAAGTCTATACGTCACTTTCTCCTCTTCTGGATGAACCGATGCAAATCGGGCATTCAAAATTTTCAGAGGTAGAGAAAAACCGCAGACGGTCAGAGAGACTCTGTTTATACTGTACAGAAAAAGGTCATGTAGTACAGAACTGCCCTAAGAAGTCGGGAAACGCTGCCGCCTAGGCGTAGTTAGAGGTACTACCCTAGGAGAGCCAGCATTACCTCTAACAGATAATCGCTTGCTCCTCCCCTGTTCTATCACCTGGGAAGGTCAACTTCGGTCCACTCAGGCATTCGTGGACTCGTGGAATTTTATAGACTATGACTTCATTAAGAAATTAGGGATTCCCCTAATCCCATTAGACAGACAGATCTTGGTAACAGCTGTGGATGATTCTCCTCTGCAGTGTAAACAGCCTCTTTCTCAGACCCCTGTACTGCTGTGTCATGTAGGGGTATTACATAAAGAAAAATTACAGTTTTTTGTGCTTCAAATGGCAACCTCCACTGTGATCCTGGGGATGCCGTGGTTGCAAAAGCATTCTCCTCAGATTGACTGGAGTTCCGGACAGCTGTTAAGCTGGTCCTCCTTTTGTCATCATCATTGCATGGAGAAAGTTGCTGTTTGCGCCACCAAGGTTCAGGTGGAGGGGGTGCCTAGGCAGTATGCAGAGTTTGCGGATGTGTTCTGTCCCAAGTCTGCAGACAAACTTCCCCCACACCGAAGTTTTGACTGTCCTATTGAGCTACGGTCAGGTTGTATGCCCCCTATGGGGTCACTTGTATAACCTTTCTGGTCCTGAAAAACTTGCTATGCAGGATCATATTAAGGAAAACCTGGCCAAAGGGTTTATCCGTCCTTCTAGGTCTCCGGCCGGAGCAGGTTTCTTTTTTGTTCAGAAAAAAGATGGTAGCCTTCGGCCATGTATTGATTATCGGGGATTGAACAAGATTACCGTAAAGAATCGTTACCCACTCCCTCTGATTGATGATTTATTCTCCCAGGTGACTAATGCTAGTATTTTCTCTAAACTCGATTTGAGAGGGGCATACAACCTGGTATGCATAAGGGAGAGTGACGAATGGAAGACGGCGTTTAACACGCCCGACAGGCACTACGAATACCTTGTCATGCCCTTCGGGTTGTGTAACGCCCCTGCCGTTTTCCAGGAGTTGATCAATGAGGTGTTCAGAGAAGTCCTGGGAAAGTTCGTTTTATAATCTGACAAAACATAGGGAACATGTAAAGTTTGTTTTGAAAAAAACTTAGGCAGCATTCCCTGTATGCTAAGTTAGAGAAATGTCTTTTTGAGGTGTCTGAAGTTCCGTTTTTAGGGTATATCATTTCTACCTCTGGTCTTTCTATGGATCCAGGAAAAGTCTCTGCCGTTCTGGAGTGGCCACAACCTGTGGGGTTGAAAGCACTCCAGAGATTCATAGGCTTCGCTAACTACTATAGAAGATTTATTAAAGGATTCTCTTCTGTACAGTGGCGGACATACGGCCGTGCGGGCCGTGCCGCCGCACGAGGGCCCCTGAAGTTCCGCTGCTTCAGGGGCCCATTAAGTATTGCTGTTTTTTTTTTTTATTTTACTTTTTATTTTTTTTAACCTGGGGGGCCCCGACTCCTGTCCTCCCCCCTCACCTCGCCCCCCCCCCCCTCATGCGGCGGGAGAGCGGAAAATACAGGAAGTCTCCGGGGCTGCAGCAGACGCTAGAGGCAGCTGCCGCTTGGTCTCCCCTGTCTTCAACTCTGTATCTCTGCTCGCTACTAAACCAGGAAGTAGCGAGCAGTATACAAAGTTGGAGACATATCGGAGACCAAGCGGCAGCTGCCTCTAGCGTCTGCTGCAGCCCCGGAGACTTCCTGTATTTTCTGCTCTCCCGCATACCGAGAGGGGGGGCCCCCGAGGTGAGGGAGGGAGGATAGGAGTCGGGCCCCCCACCCGGATAGCTACCCACCCACCCGGCTACCTTACCCACCCGGCTACCTACCCGGCTACCTAACCACCCACCCGGCTACCTACCCGGCTACCTAACCACCCTGCCGGCTACCTAACCACCCGGCTACCTACCTACCCGGCTACCTACCCACCCACCCGGCTACCTACCCACCTGGCTACCTAACCACCCTGCCGGCTACCTACCCACCCGGCTACCTACCCGGCTACCTACCCACCCGGATACCTACACACCCACCCGGCTACCTACCCGGCTACCTAACCACCCACCCGGCTTCCTACCCACCCAGCTACCTACCCGGCTACCTAACCACCCACCCGGCTACCTACCCACCCGGCTACCTACCCGGCTACCTAACCACCCACCCGGCTACCCACCCACCCGGCTACCTAACCACCCACCCGGCTACCTACCCGGCTACCTAACCACCCTGCCGGCTACCTAACCACCCGGCTACCTACCCGGCTACCTACCTACCCGGCTACCTACCCACCCGGCTACCTACCCGGCTACCTAACCACCCTGCCAGCTACCTACCCACCCGGCTACCTACACCCCCACCCGGCTACCTACCTGGCTACCTAACCACTTACCCGGCTACCTACCCACCCGGATACCTACACACCCACCCGGCTACCTACCCGGCTACCTAACCACCCACCCGGCTACCTACCCACCCGGCTACCTACCCGGCTACCTAACCACCCACCCGGCTACCCACCCACCCGGCTACCTACCCGGCTACCTAACCACCCACCCGGCTACCTAACCACCCACCCGGCTACCTACACACCCACCCGGCTACCTACCCACCCACCAGGCTACCTACCTACCCACCCGGCTACCTACCCACCTGGCTACCTACCAACCCACCAGGCTACCTACCTAAAGACCCACCAGGCTACCTACCTACCCACCCACCCAGCTACCTACCCACCCACCTAACCACCCACCAGGCTACCTACCCACTCGCCTACCCAGCCACCCACCAAGCTACCCACCCACCCGGCTACCCAGCCACCCACCAGGTTACCTACCCACCCGGCTAAGGGCTACCTACCTACCCACCCGGCTGCCTACCTACCTACCCACCAGGCTACCTACCCACCAGGCTACCTACCCACTCACCCACCTGGCTACCTACCAACCCAGCAGGCTACCTACCTAAAGACCCACCAGGCTACCTACCTACCCACCCACCCAGCTATCTACCCACCCACCTAACCACCCACCAGGCTACCTACCCACTCGCCTACCCAGCCACCCACCAGGCTACCCACCCACCCGGCTACCCAGCCACCCACCAGGCTACCTACCCACCCGGCTAAGGGCTACCTACCTACCCACCCGGCTGCCTACCTACCTACCCACCAGGCTACCCACCCACCCGGCTACCTACCCGGCTACCTAACCACCCACCCGGCTACCTAACCACCCACCCGGCTACCTACACAACCACCCGGCTACCTACCCACCCACCAGGCTACCTACCTACCCACCCACCCCGCTACCTACCCACCTGGCTACCTACCAACCCACCAGGCTACCTACCTAAAGACCCACCAGGCTACCTACCTACACACCCGGCTAAGGGCTACCTACCTACCCACCCGGCTGCCTACCTACCTACCCACCAGGCTACCTACCCACCAGGCTACCTACCCACTCACCCACCAGGCTACCTATCCACCCAACCACCCATGGGAGCTGCGCACCGGATGGAGGCTGGGACAGGAGGTCTGTTGCTGCAGGTGAGTAAATGGTTTTTTTTATTATTTATTTTAGCAGGTGTATGTTCTGGGCAGGTCTGCCACATGATTGCGTGTATGTTCTGGGCAGGTCTGCCACATGATTGCATGTATGTTCTGGGCAAATTTGCTACATGATGGCATGTGTTTTCTGGGCAAATCTGCCGACATGATTGCACATATTTTCTGGGCATATCTGCCGACATGATTGCACGTATTTTCTGGGCATATCTGCCGACATGATTGCACGTATTTTCTGGGCATATCTGCCTACATGATTGCACGTATTTTCTGGGCATATCTGCCGACATCATTGCATGTATTTTCTGGGCATATCTGCCGACATCATTGCACGTATTTTCTGGGCATATCTGCCGACATGATTGCACGTATTTTCTGGGCATATCTGCCGACATGATTGCACGTATTTTCTGGGCATATCTGCCGACATGATGTGTATTTTCTTGAGAAAACCTGCACAATTATGTGAATTTTCTGGGGAAAGGGTCACCAAAACTTGGGCCCACTGTCTTTGCGTTGCACTTTTCAAGGGAACCTGAGGTGAGAATAATCTTGAGGCTGCCATATTTCTCTCCTTTTAAGCAATACCAGTTGCCTGGCTGCCGTGCTGGTCCTCTGCCTCTTATTCTTTCAATCATAGACCCTGAACAAGCATGCAGCAGGTCAGGGGTTTCTGACAATATTGTCAGAACTGACAAGATTAGCTGCATGCTTGTTGCTGGTGTAATTCAGTTTATTACTGCAGCCAAATAGATCAGCAGGGCCGCCAGGCAACTAGTATTGTTTAAAAGGAAATAAACCCTCACCCCGGGTTCGCTTTAAGTTAGTTAGCTCATCCGGTCATTGCCACGCCCATTTTTTTGCCGCGACGCT
Organism: Hyperolius riggenbachi; assembly: GCF_040937935.1. NCBI lineage: Eukaryota > Metazoa > Chordata > Amphibia > Anura > Hyperoliidae > Hyperolius > Hyperolius riggenbachi. Next base: position 198,899,744 of record NC_090653.1, on the reverse strand, counting down.
ACGCGTGCCGCAGGTCGTAGGGGCCCACAATTAAAATTTTGCACAGGGGCCCACTGCTGGCTGTGTCCGCCACTGCTTCTGTAGTAGCACCTCTCACCCAGCTCACCAAGAAAGGGGCGGATACTTATAACTGGTCAGCAGAAGCTCACTCCGCTTTTTCATTATTAAAGCAGCTGTTTTGTTCCGCTCCTATCTTGCGGCATTTGGATATCACGCTTCCCTTTATTGTGGAGGTGGATGCATCAGAGATTGGGGTCGGGGCCGTACTGTCACTACACTCTGGTTATCAAGGCAGGTTGCACCCCTGTGCATTTTTCTCACGTAAGTTTTCCCCCGCTGAGAGAAATTACGATATTGGAAACAGGGAGCTGCTGGCCATTAAACTTGCATTTGAGGAATGGCGCCATTGGCTCGAAGGGGTCAGAACATACGATCACGGCTAAGGGCTACCTACCTACCCACCCGGCTGCCTACCTACCTACCCACCAGGCTACCTACCCACCAGGCTACCTACCCACTCACCCACCTGGCTACCTACCAACCCACCAGGCTACCTACCTAAAGACCCACCAGGCTACCTACCTACCCACCCACCGAGCTACCTACCCACCCACCTAACCACCCACCAGGCTACCTACCCACTCGCCTACCCAGCCACCCACCAGGCTACCCACCCACCCGGCTACCCAGCCACCCACCAGGCTACCTACCCACCCGGCTAAGGGCTACCTACCTACCCACCCGGCTGCCTACCTACCTACCCACCTTCGCTTCCCTTTATTGTGGAGGTGGATGCATCAGAGATTGGGGTCGGGGCCGTACTGTCACTACACTCTGGTTATCAAGGCAGGTTGCACCCCTGTGCATTTTTCTCACGTAAGTTTTCCCCCGCTGAGAGAAATTACGATATTGGAAACAGGGAGCTGCTGGCCATTAAACTTGCATTTGAGGAATGGCGCCATTGGCTCGAAGGGGTCAGAACATACGATCACGGTCTATACAGACCATAAGAATTTGGAATACATTGAAGGGGCTAAGAGACTTAGTCCCCGACAGGCTCGCTGGTCCCTACTTTTCTCGAGGTTCAGGTTCGTGATTACCTATAAGCCAGGCAGTAAAAATGTTAAAGCAGATGCTCTGTCTAGATGTTTTGAGCCTGATGGCCCATACTCACGGGAAGCAAAAGTTGCCTGTCGCCAGCACACGTGAGCGTGTGGGCGACAGGCCGGCGACAGCTTCTCGCCAGGTCCCTCCGCGTACACACGCAGAAGAGGGACCAGCGGCGCGACGGAAGCTGTCGCCGACGTTCCTCCTCCCCCCGCCGGAAGCTCCGCATTCTCAATGGAGGTTGCTGTCGCTAGTCCGCGTACTCACGCGGACTAGCGACAGTTGCGGCGGAGGTGCGGCGGCGACTGTCGCCAGGCGATTGAAACTTTCAATCGCCTGGCGACATCAGCGGCGGGCGACAGTTCGGGGTGCGCGCTCGTGCGACGGCCCATACTCATGGGCGACCTGTCGCCGCAACACGCGCGCGCCGCGTGTTGCGGCGACAATTGTCTGGGCCATTAGACAGTTCAGTCACCGACCCCTGAGAGCATTCTTCCAGAGAAGGTGGTCTTAGCAGCCACTGAGACTTGGGAAGATTGGTCAACCACTTTAGGCCCCTATCAACAAGATGTTCCCGAGGGGAAACCTGAGGGGGTTCTATTTGTACCACTTCCCTTTCGCCTGCAGATCTTGCAGTTGTTTCATGCACACAAAAATGCAGGGCACCCTGGGGCTGCTCGAACACAGGATTTGCTTTCCCGATGTGTCTGGTGGCCATCTTTAGCTCTTGATTGTAAAGAGTTTGTGAAGGATTGTTCCATCTGTGCCAGGAGCAAGCCGTCTCGTCAGGCTCCTGTGGGCACTCTGCAATCGTTGCCAGTGCCTAAGGAGCCATGGACCCATTTGTCCATGGACTTTGTGGGGGAACTCCCCAGGTCCAAGGGAAAGACGGTCATCTGGGTGGTAGTCGACAGGTTCAGCAAAATGGCTCATTTCATTCCTCTGGACGGATTCCCCTCTGCCCAAGAATTGGCGGATCTCTTCATTCAGCACATTTTCCGGTTGCATGGCATCCCGGAGAATGTGGTGTCAGATAGGGGAGTTCAGTTCGTGTCCAGATTCTGGAGAGCCTTTTGTCATCATCTGGGGATGGACCTGTCATTTTCCTCCGGCTACCACCCACAGACCAATGGGCAAACTGAAAGGGTTAACCAGTCCTTGGAGCAGTTCCTTAGATGCTATGTGGCTGATGCGGGATTGGAATGGGCAAAATTCTTGCCATTCGCAGAATTCGCGCATAACAACTTGAAAAGATCTTCTTCTGGCTTTTCTCCCTTTCAAGTGGTAACCAGGAGATCTCCAAAATTTTCCCCATTGTCAGTGGTTTCTTCTCCTTTTCCTGCTCTAGAGGATTGGCAGGGAGCATTAAAGGAGATGTGGATTATGGTTAAAAGGAATTTGGAAAAGGCCTTTCAGACTCAGAAAAAGCAGGCAGATAAAAAGCGGTCAGTGGAATGGGAATTCGTGCCAGGAGACATGGTGTGGGTTTCTATTTGTCATCTGGCCCTGAAGCAGCCTTCAGCAAAGCTGGGCCCCAGGTTTATAGGCCCATACCCTGTTTCTAAAATGTCTCGTATGTCATTTCTCTGCCACCCAGTATGAAAGGGGTAAAACATTCCATGTGTCTCTACTGAAGCCAGCTGGGCATGTGGATTCCTCCCCCCCCCCTGTGGTGATTGATGGTGAACCTGAGTATGAGATTTAACAGAGTTTGGATTCTCGTCGGGGTGCGTAACTCGGTACAGTACCTTGTTCATTGGAAGGGGTATGGGCCTGAGGAGAGACCTAGGGTGCCGAGTTGTCGCATGCATGCTGAGGAACTTAGGAAAAGGTTTCATGAATTACATCCTGAGAAGCCGTGTAAAACGTGTCCGGAGTCCACACCTCAAGGGGGGTGGGGGGGTCGGTACTGTAACGAGTGGCGGGGAAGCGGCGATCACGAAAAGCAGCGTGACCGCCGCTGCCATCCCCGCCGCTCAGCTGGTTTGCACGCCACGCACAGGGCTCTCGTCAGCACACAGGCTCAGAGCTACACGTGCGCGCGCTCAGCGGCGTGACCTTTACGCTTCCCGAAGGCGGGTCAGCTGACCTGCGGGTCGGCTGACGTCACAGGGAGCGCTTCTCGACACTGATTGGTCTGGCTAGTTGGGCAGGGCTCGGAGAGTCCCTGTCAGCATAAAAGCAGGGAGCTGTCAGTTGCTCTTTGTCTGCTGTTGCGAATACTTCGTGTTCACGCTCAGACCTTAGATAGATCCGGTGTGCTTTGATCCGGGAGGAAACCGGGGATTTCACACAGTGATAGGATTGTTTGATAGCCATAATTATAATTGAATATTGTACTATCTGTATATGACTCTTGCTCGTTCTGACTATTCTTACTCTCAGTGATTCTGTACTTCTTTAAAATACACAGTTGTAGCGCTCTGCTTAAAATTAGTTTTAGAGTAAGGCTGCAAAGTACAAGGGGTTAACACTCCCGTCCCCTTTGAAAAACAACAAAAACAGTGACAATGAATACTTGCGCCAAAACTGCAGTAAATAACTGAAGTATTTAATAGTAGTTCAAATTATTAAAAACACACAATAAAACAGTATTCCTGTTTACTGGTTACTGATAAAAAGCAAAGTCAGCACTTGCATGTGATCACAGCAACATTCATTCCTCACACATTCAAAGCGCTTCCTCTCTAGCTCCCATGCAATATCAATAAAACCTGTATACTTTCTCCCTCTCTACTTTTTTGCAACCCTCCTATTGGCAGGATTGAAGGATAGTTTTTAGTATTCCTCTTCTGTCAAAGAAACATCAAATGTTGCTCTCATATAGATTCAAGACAGTTCACTTAGTCCAGGAGGGGGGAGAGGGGTTCCGGACTTGTTATCACCATTAACACTCCACTCTTACCACCAACAGTGAGTAGTGGGCTTCCTATGTCTGCACTCCGTTCGTGCAATGTAACGGTAAGTGATGCGCCCCGGCCGAAGGCTCACTTCCTTACACAGTCCTCACAATCCTCGCTGGTTTCCGCGTAGCTGGCCCAAACTTTAGAGCTCTGAGGAAGGTGGGCGGGCCCACCGAAACATGTCAGCTGATTGGTAGCAGGAAGGTGACGTCACCAGGACACCCGGAAGAGTACGCCGGAGTGTCATGCCGATCTAAAGTTTGGGCCAGCTACGCGGAAACCAGCGAGGATTGTGAGGACTGTGTAAGGAAGTGAGCCTTCGGCCGGGGCGCATCACTTACCGTTACATTGCACGAACGGAGTGCAGACATAGGAAGCCCACTACTCACTGTTGGTGGTAAGAGTGGAGTGTTAATGGTGATAACAAGTCCGGAACCCCTCTCCCCCCTCCTGGACTAAGTGAACTGTCTTGAATCTATATGAGAGCAACATTTGATGTTTCTTTGACAGAAGAGGAATACTAAAAACTATCCTTCAATCCTGCCAATAGGAGGGTTGCAAAAAAGTAGAGAGGGAGAAAGTATACAGGTTTTATTGATATTGCATGGGAGCTAGAGAGGAAGCGCTTTGAATGTGTGAGGAATGAATGTTGCTGTGATCACATGCAAGTGCTGACTTTGCTTTTTATCAGTAACCAGTAAACAGGAATACTGTTTTATTGTGTGTTTTTAATAATTTGAACTACTATTAAATACTTCAGTTATTTACTGCAGTTTTGGCGCAAGTATTCATTGTCACTGATTCTGTACTTCTGCCCATCTGATCTTGTTGCCGACTCAGCCTGTTATAACCTTCTTGCCTTTGCCTTCTGACTTTGTACCGTATCTGCCAGCCTGTTGCCAAACTCTGTTAGTCTGACCTCTCTACTCTCACCAGAGGGCCCTAGACTCTGGTAAGGGGTCTGGTACTGTTAGTGCCCACCAGCTCCTCTGGTGTGGCATAGCTAAACCTATCAGTACTACTGTTGCACCAAGCACTATACCTTACCTATCACTCATTGCTATTGGTTGCCACATCAGCTCTTGTATACCTGTTCTGCAGATCACCATATAATCAGGTATATATCTGCATTATAGGTGATACTGCAAATCACCTAATAATCAGAATTCTGTTAATTGCTGACACCAATCGTTACAGTAGGGAGAGATGGGGGTCTGAATGTTCCCAATGTTGCCGCTTGTTACAGGGCGGCACAAATTTTTGCAACTGGCTATGTGGCATGATGAGTTGCAGCCCCCCTTATGGCTATCGATCGAGCAGTTGCTGTCTTCACTCATAGCCCTTGGTAATCTCCTTTGGCTATCTCCATCCACCTAAAACTATTAAGGACCCAATAATTGTATACTCCTTGAGAGTTAGGGATATGGTTAAGCTTAAGGAGGGTCTTGTTTCTCCTCATGTGCCACTCTTGTTTCTTACTCAGGCTTTCTACCGGGTTTGGTAAATTCTACTGCTTTTCATCGGTGGAAGCCACCATATGTCCTGAATAGAGATGGGCCGAACCTCCGATTTTAGGTTCGCGAACCGGGTTCGCGAACTTTCGCGTAACGTTCGGTTCGCGTTAAAGTTCGCGAACCGCAATAGACTTCAATGGGGATGCGAACTTTGAAAAAAAAAATAATTATGCTGGCCACAAAACTGATGGAAAAGATGTTTCAAGGGGTCTAACACCTGGAGGGGGGCATGGCGGAGTGGGATACATGCCAAAAGTCCCAGGGAAAAATCTGGATTTGACGCAAAGCAGCGTTTTAAGGGCAGAAATCACATTGAATGCTAAATGACAGGCCTAAAGTGCTTTAAAACATCTTGCATGTGTATACATCAATCAGGTAGTGTAATTAAGGTACTGCTTCACACTGACACACCAAACTCACCGTGTAACGCACCGCAAACAGCTGTTTGTGTAGTGATGGCCGTGCTGGACTGGTGCGCACCATGGCGAGAGTGCAGGTTTTGGTGGCTTTACAGCCCATATGGTCGCCTGGCTGATGTAGCTGAATGACAGAACAGTGACTGTCCAGCTGATCAAATTTGGTCTGACCACAATGAAGCAACGACCTTATTATCTTTTGTGTGCCCCCCGAGACACTCATCTAGGCGCCGGTCATTGCTTCATTGTGATACGCAAGCCCCTTCACCACGGCAAGGTAATGATCACGAAGGGGAATGGGCGCATGTACATGCCTTTTCTTTTGTTGTTGCAGCTGCCCGCAGTGCAGCCAGAAAAATTAGGCAGTCATGTACACGCACCAGAAAAATTATTACAGCGGCCGCTGCTAGCAGCGGCCTAAAAAATTCAGCAATCCGCCTGGAGTCCCGGACCCTGTTGGTGGTGGCGGAGAAGGTAGTCAAGCGGCCTGCAGGCAGACATGCTGTGTGGAGGGACTGGGAGCGACTTAGTCTTCTTGAGGCAGGCCAGGCAGCCAGTCACACGGCGTGCAGGCAGAGATGCTGTGTGTGCGGGGACTGACTTAGTCTTGGGGCGGGCAGCAGCCCTCCGGGATCCATGTCTCATTCATTTTGATAAAGGTGAGGTACTTAACACTTTTGTGATTTAGGCGACTTCTCTTCTCTGTGACAATGCCTCCAGCTGCGCTGAAGGTCCTTTCTGACAGGACGCTTGCGGCAGGGCAGGAGAGAAGTTGGATGGCAAATTGGGACAGCTCTGGCCACAGGTCAAGCCTGCGCACCCAGTAGTTCAAGGGTTCCTCATCGCTGTTCACAGCAGTGTCTACATCCACACTTAAGGCCAGGTAGTCGGCTACCTGCCGTTCCAGGCGTTGGTGGAGGGTGGATCCGGAAGGGCTACGGCGAGGCGTTGGACTAAAGAACGTCCGCATGTCCGACATCACCATGAGATCGCTGGAGCGTCCTGTCTTTGACTGCGTGGACACGGGAGGAGGATTAGTGGCAGTGGTACCTTGCTGGTGTTGTGCTGTCACATCACCCTTAAAGGCATTGTAAAGCATAGTTGACAGCTGGTTCTGCATGTGCTGCATCCTTTTCACCTTCCGGTGAGTTGGTAACAGGTCCGCCACTTTGTGCCTGTACCGAGGGTCTAGTAGTGTGGCCACCCAGTACAGCTCATTCCCCTTGAGGTTTTTTATACGGGGGTCCCTCAACAGGCAGGACAGCATAAAAGACGACATCTGCACAAAGTCGGATCCAGTACCCTCCATCTCCTCTTGCTCTTCCTCAGTGACGTCACGTAAGTCAACCTCCTCCCCCCAGCCGCGAACAATACCATGGGAAGGTTAAGCAGCACAAGCCCCCTGCGACACCTGCTGCGGGTGTTCTCCTGCCGCCGTCCCCTCCTCCTCCTCCTCCCCCAAAGAAACACCTTGCTCATCATCCTCTGAGTCTGACTCGTCTTCTGCACACGACTTCTCTTCTTCCTCCTCCTCCCCCCTCTGTGCTGCCGCAGGTGTTGAGGAAACAGCTGGGTCTGATGAAAATTGGTCCCATGCCTGTTCCTGCCGTAACGGTTCCTGGTCACGCTCATTCACAGCTTTATCCGCCACTCTACGCACAGCACGCTCCAAGAAGTAAGCGTAGGGAATTAAGTCGCTGATGGTGCCCTCACTGCGGCTCACCAGGTTGGTCACCTCCTCAAACGGCCGCATGAGCCTGCATGCATTTTTCATCAGTGTCCAGTTGTCGGGCCAGAACATCCCCATCTTCCCAGACTGTTTCATTCTACTGTAGTTGTAGAGGTAGTGGGTGACAGCTTTCTTCTGTTCTAGCAGGCGGGAGAACATGAGCAGGGTCGAATTCCAGCGAGTCGGGCTATCGCAAATGAGGCGTCTCACCGGCATGTTGTTTTTCCGCTGAATTTCTGCAAATCGTGCCATGGCTGTGTAAGACCGCCTCAAATGCCCACAGAACTTCCTGGCCTGCTTCAGGACATCCGCTAAGCCAGGGTACTTTGCCACAAATCTTTGAACAACTAGATTCATGACATGTGCCATGCAGGGTATGTGTGTCAGCTTCCCCATATGCAAAGCAGCAAGCAGATTGCTGCCGTTGTCGCACACCATGTTGCCTATCTCCAGGTGGTGCGGGGTCAGCCACTCATCCACCTGTTTCTTAAGAGCAGCCAGGAGAGCTGCTCCAGTGTGACTCTCCGCTTTGAGACAAGACATGTCTAAGATGGCGTGACAGCGTCGTACCTGGCATGCAGCATAGGCCCTGCGGAGCTGGGGCTGTGTAGCTGGAGAGGAGAACTGCCACTCAGCCAAGGAGGAGGAGGACAGCGAAGAGCATGTAGCAGGAGGAGAGGAGGTGGCAGGAGGCCTGCCTGCAAGCCGTGGAGGTGTCACAATTTGGTCCGCTGCGCCCTGCTTGCCATCGTTCACCACCAGGTTCACCCAATGGGCTGTGTACGTAATGTAGCGGCCCTGCCCGTGCTTGGCAGACCAGGCATCCGTGGTCAGGTGTACCCTTTGACCCAACGCTCTTCGCAAGAGATGACACCACTTGCCTCTCAACTTCACGGTGCAGTTGGGGTATGGCCTTTCTCGAAAAATAAGTGCGGCCTGGCATCTTCCACTGCGGTGTTCCGATGGCCACAAATTTACGGAAGGCCTCAGAGTCCACCAGCTGGTATGGTAACAGCTGCCGAGCTAACAGTTCCGCCACGCCAGCTGTCAGACGCCGGGCAAGGGGGTGACTGGCCGAAATTGGCTTCTTCCGCTCAAACATTTCCTTCACGGACACCTGACTGCTGCTGTGGGCAGAGGAGCAGGAACCGCTCAAGGGCAGAGGCGGAGTGGAGGAGGGTGCCTGTGAAGGTGCAAGGGAGAAAGCGGCAGAAGCAGATGATGCACCTGAAGGAGGAAGAGGAGAAGGAGGGTGACTTTTCTTTTGTGTGCTGCTGCTGCTGCTTTTGCTCAGGTGGCCATCCCATTGCTGTTTGTGCCTTTTCTCCAGGTGCCTTCGTAAGGCACTTGTCCCTACGTGAGTGTTGGCCTTTCCACGGCTCAATTTTTGTTGGCAGAGCGAACAGATGGCTTTGGTCCGATCTGAGGCACACACATTAAAAAATTTCCACACCGCTGAGCCACCCTGGGATGTGGGCACTATGGGGACCTCAGCAGCTGATGCTGAAGGGCAAGTTGGCTGGCTGTACATAGGTGGCGATACATGGTGCCGGACACTGCCACCAGCTGTTTCTGACGAAGAGCTGCCCCAGCTTCTTTCAGCAACTTCTCTCCTCCTACTACTCTCTGACTCCCCCTCTGAACTGTCCCCCTCTTCATCTCCTCTATTGGGAACATACAGAGGATCCCTATCATCGTCATCATCGTAATCATCCTGCCCAACTTCGCTTGCCTCAGACAAATCCAAACATGCACCATCAGTAGGTCCTTCATCCTCCTTACACGTTACATCCATAGGCCTCGATTCACAAAGCGGTGATAACCCAGTTATCACGCCTAAAAGACTTTAGGCGTGATGACCTTTTCACCACTGAGTTATCACCGATTTTTCCTGCTCTTCGCGCGAAGTTACCATAGGGTTTAATGGGAGCTTCGCGCGAAGCGTCGGGTGTTGCGCGCGCACTTACGTTACGCAAAGTCCCATAGGGTTTAATGGGAGCTTCGCGCGAAGCGTCGGGTGTTGCGCGCGCACTTACGCGCGTACGCGCGTACGCGCGTACGCGCGTACGCGCGGCAACTTCGCGCGAGTTTCTTCTTATCATGCCTAAAGTGACTTTAGGCGTGATAAGGGCCTTTTCACCATGGTGCTAACACTTTGCACCGCTTTGTGAATCGAGCCCATAGTGTTGCCGGGTAACTCAAATATATGAGCTGGTGAAAATTCATCTGGCTGTAACAACAATGGCTGTGCATCAGTGATTTCAACACTAAATAATTCTTGCGAAGTGTCAAATGCAGCGGAAGTGGTGCTAGTAGTAGCGCTGGTGGCTGAGCAAGATGAGGTGTTCTGTGTCGCTAAATACTTAACAACGTCCTGACAATCTTGGCAGGTGATGGAACGTGCCTTCTCCCGAGCACTGTACTGTGGGCCAGGTCCACACGAAATTACATTTACACGACCTTGCGCAGACCTGCCGGGGGGCCTTCCTCTGGCTCTGGCACTACCTCTTCCTCTACCTGTTTTGTCCATATCGGGTATGCACGGAGTGGTATATCACACTGCGTGCACTCACGTAGGTAGGTGGGTTCACTTAACTGCACAGGTATGCGCACTGATGCGGTGGGTTCACTGAACACAACAGGTATGCAGTGGCGGGTTCACTGGACACAACAGGTATGCAGTGGCGGGTTCACTGAACACAACAGGTATGCAGTGGCGGGTTCACTGAACACAACAGGTATGCAGTGGCGGGTTCACTGAACAGTACAGGTATACAGTGGCGGGTTCACTGAACACAACAGGTATGCAGTGGCGGGTTCACTGAACAGGTATACAGTGGCGGGTTCACTGAACAGAACAGGTATACAGTGGCGGGTTCACTGAACACAACAGGTATGCAGTGGCGGGTTCACTGAACAGGTATGCAGTGGCGGGTTCACTGAACAGTACAGGTATACAGTGGCGGGTTCACTGAACACAACAGGTATGCAGTGGCGGGTTCACTGAACAGGTATACAGTGGCAGGTTCACTGAACAGAACAGGTATACAGTGGCGGGTTCACTGAACACAACAGGTATGCAGTGGCGGGTTCACTGAACAGGTATGCAGTGGCGGGTTCACTGAACAGTACAGGTATACAGTGGCGGGTTCACTGAACACAACAGGTATGCAGTAGCGGGTTCACTGAACAGGTATACAGTGGCGGGTTCACTGAACAGAACAGGTATACAGTGGCGGGTTCACAGAACAGGTATGCAGTGGCAGGTTCAGAACACAACAGGTATGCAGTGGCGGGTTCACTAAACAGGTATACAGTGGCGGGTCCACTGAACAGAACAGGTATGCAGTGGCGGGTTCACTGAACACAACAGGTATGCAGTGGCAGGTTCACTGAACACAACAGGTATGCAGTGGCGGGTTCACTGAACAGGTATGCAGTGGCGGGTTCACTGAACAGTACAGGTATACAGTGGCGTGTTCACTGAACACAACAGGTATGCAGTGGCGGGTTCACTGAACAGGTATGCAGTGGCGGGTTCACTGAACAGTACAGGTATACAGTGGCAGGTTCACTGAACAGAACAGGTATGCAGTGGCGGGTTCACTGAACACAACAGGTATGCAGTGGCGGGTTCACTGAACACAACAGGTATGCAGTGGCGGGTTCACTGAACAGGTATGCAGTGGCGGGTTCACTGAACAGTACATGTATACAGTGGCGGGTTCACTGAACACAACAGGTATGCAGTGGTGGGTTCACTGAACAGGTATACAGTGGCGGGTTCACTGAACAGAACAGGTATACAGTGGCGGGTTCACAGAACAGGTATGCAGTGGTGGGTTCACAGCACAGGTATGCAGTGGCAGGTTCACTGAACAGGTATGCAGTGATGGGTTCACAGCACAGGTATGCAGTGGCAGGTTCACTGAACAGGTATGCAGTGATGGGTTCACAGAACAGGTATGCAGTGGTGGGTTCACAGCACAGGTATGCAGTGGCAGGTTCACTGAACAGGTATGCAGTGATGGGTTCACAGCACAGGTATGCAGTGGCAGGTTCACTGAACAGGTATGCAGTGATGGGTTCACAGAACAGGTATGCAGTGGTGGGTTCACAGCACAGGTATGCAGTGGCAGGTTCACTGAACAGGTATGCAGTGATGGGTTCACAGAACAGGTATGCAGTGGCAGGTTCACTGAACAGGTATGCAGTGGTGGGTTCACAGTACAGGTATGCAGTGGTGGGTTCACAGAACAGGTATGCAGCCAGCCAGGAACAAGTTAAGCCTAACTAATCTTTCTCTGAGAGACAGTCTGCAGCAGCTCGCCCTACTCTCACTAACGCAGGCAGCACACGAGTGACCGTAATGGCCGTCGCTGCCTGCCTTATATAAGGGGGGGGTGGGGCTCCAGGGGCTAGTGTAGCCTAATTGGCTACACTGGGCCTGCTGACTGTGATGTAGAGGGTCAAAGTTGACCCTCAAGGTGCATTATGGGGCGAACCGAACTTCCGCAAAGGTTCGCCAGCGGGACGCGAACGCGAACCACCGAAGTTCGCGTGGAACCGTTCGCCGGCGAACCGTTCGGCCCATCTCTAGTCCTGAAACATGATCTTAATATTATTCTTGAAATGGTAGATTTGAATTCCATATGGTTATTCACACTGCAATGTTCAATTAGTTCATCTATTGTAGAGACTCAATATAAGGTCCTTCTCCGATGATACTTAACCACTTGAGGACCATAGTCGTAAACCCTCCTAAAGACCAGGCTGTTTTGTTTTTTTTCATAATTGGCCACTGCAACTTTAAGGCCAAGCTGCAGGGCCGCACAACACAGCACATGAGTGATTCCCTCCCCCCTTTTCTCCCCACCAACAGAGCTCTCTGTTGGTGGGGTCTAATCGCCCCTCTTGTGTTTTTTTTTAATAAATATTTATGTTCATAAATTTTAAATGTTTTTTACTATTTCTGGTTTTGTTTTTAGCAATCCCCTCCCTCCCCCCAGCTGGCCAATCACACGATCGGCTAGCTGATCGATCTCTTGTCCCCCAGGGGGACAACCGTGTCACACGGCTGTCCCCAGTACAGCGCTGCTGCTGATCGCAGCGTTGTACTACATGTGAAGACGGCGGTTTCGCCGTCTAACAGTTAACAGTCTCCCGAGCGGCAATCGCCGCTCGGAGACTGAAGGCGGGGCGGAGCTCTGCCTCCCAAGCAGGAGATACGTGCGCAGCATGCGCGCGATCTCCTGAAACTGCAGCACCAGGACCTGACGCCAATTGGCATTAGGCGGCCCTGGGGCAGACACCGCGGCCATGCCCATTGTCGTGAGGCGGTCCTGGGGGGTTAAAAACAGGGGTCGAGTCCTGCGTGAACGCGGGTGGACGGCGTCCACTTACTTTTTCCTCAGCGCCGTCCACCCTGGCTTGTGTGGAGGGGAGCATTTTTAAAGTTTGGCGGCTAAAGTGGGCGGAGACTTACCGCCGTGCTTCCAGCCGCAACTTGCAGGGGACGCTCTACTCTGTGCGCGGCTAGTCTGGTCTACTCAAGACCAGACTAGCTCTAGCCACGCACAGAGCAAAGCGTCCCCTGCGAGTTGCGGCTGGAAGCACAGCGGTAAGTCTACGCCCACTTTAGCCGCCGAACTTTCAAAATACCGGAGGGGAGAGCCAGGAAGGAGAGCCCCTAGGTGAGGGAAGGGGGGGGGGGGGGAGACGTCCGCCCTTCCCCACTGTCCCCACAGCTCTCCTTCTCTGCGCTGCTCCCCTCCTGCTGGGGGGGGGGGGGGTACACCTGGCTACCTGGGGACATATACCCCTGCCTAAATATACTGGGCACATATCCCCCTGGCTTTATATACTGGGCACATATACCCCTGACTACATATACTGGGCACATATACCCCTGACTACATATACTGGGCACATATCCCCCTGGCTACATATACTGGGGACATATACCCCCTGACTATATATACTGGGCACATATACCCTTGACTACATATACTGGGCACATATCCCCCTGGCTACATATACTGGGGACATATACCCCTGGCTACATATACTGGGCACATATACCCCTGGCTACATATACTGGGCACATATTCCCCTGGCTATATATACTGGGCACATATACCCCTGACTACATATACTGGACACATATACCCCTGCCTACATATACTGGGGACATATACCCCTGACTACATATACTGGGCATATATACCCCTGCCTACATATACTGGGCACATATACCACTGACTACATATACTGGGCACATATACCCCTGACTACATATACTGGGCACATATCCCCCTGGCTACATATACTGGGCACATATACCCCTGACTACATATACTGGGCACATATCCCCCTGACTACATATACTGGGCACATATACACCTGACTACATATACTGGGCACATATCCCCTTGGCTACATATCCCCCTGGCTATATATACTGAGGACATATACCCCTGCCTATATATACTGGGCACATATACCCCCTGGCTACATATACTGGGTCCATAGGAGAAAAAGAAAGTCTGGCACTATAGTTTATTACAGCAGACAAAGATGCAAAAACTTGTACAAAGCGTTGCTGTGCAAAAAGGCAAATGTGCAATGCAAACTGACATGCATGAGAGAATCATATATAAAATAGATCCAATTGCTGTACCTGGGTGGTGGGAGGTGGCAACTGTGGGCGCCGCTGGTGCACGGCCTTACGTCCGTTTCGCTAGGCTAAACGCCAAGCTTCTTCTAAAGGGTGAGGTGTGCACATCGTGACTAGAACGGCGGCAAGATTAAATGCAAACTAAAGGTTGCACTTCCGGATCGCCACAGTGTGTATGTATTTTGGGCGTTACGTGTATTTTGGGTGATCCGCTGTCAGGTTTCGCGTATGTTGGGGAACTGCTTCCAGATTATGTGTACTGCCACATTGTCTATTTTGGGGGAACCACTGCCATATTATCTGTATTTTGTAGGAACGTGTCTTTTTGGTGAAATGCTGTCAGATTACATCTATTTTTGGGGGATACACTACGGCAGAGCTCAAACTTCCCCGGCAGACCTTTTACATCACTGCTAAGGTCATGTATATTTGGCCCCACCCATTACCACGCCCATGTTATGGTTGACCACGCCCATTTTTGGCGAGCCGCAAGGTTTTCGGAGTGAGTCCACTCACTTCCTTTCCTGGGACTAGACCCCTGGTTAAAAAGGAACTGTTGCGAAAATCTTAAAATTTAAAACACATACTAATAAGAAGTACATTTCTCCCAGAGTAAAATGAGCCATAAATTACTTTTCTCCTATGTTGCTGTCACTTACAGTAGGTATTAGAAATCTGACATCACAGACAGGTTTTGAGCTAGTCCATCTCTTCATGGGGGATTCTAAGCGTGGCCTTTATTTTTTATGAAGACATTCTCTAAAAATGATTACTACAAAGAAGCTGGCCAGCCTCCCGGCTCACTGTACACTATTTTGGCAGTTGGATGGAGCAACTGCCATTCACTAAGTGCTTTTAAAAATAAAGAAAACCCTGAGAACCCTCTTATGAGAAAATGGGCTAGTCCAAAATCTGTCAATGCTACATTTCTACTACCTACTGTAAGTGACTGGCTCGAACCTCTGATTTTGAGGAACGCGAACTTCCGCAAAAGTTCGAGAACATGCGCACCGCAATAGACTTCAATGGGCAGGCAAACTTTAAAAACTATAAACACTAATTCTGGCCACAAAAGTGATGGAAAAGATGTTTCAAGGGGTTTAACACCTGGAGGGGGGCATGGCGGAGTGGGATACTCGCCGAAAGTCCCGGGGAAAATTACGGATTTGACGCACAGCAGGGTTTTAAGGGCAGAAATCACTTGCATGTGTGTACATCAATCAGGTAGTGTAATTAGTGTACTGCTTCACACTGACAGACCAAACTCACTTTTATGTTTATTTTGACTTTTAATTTTCAGTTCAGGTTCTCTTTAAGTACGGTGAGGCTATAGTGGCAGTATAAGGGGTTGACATATACAATCCAAAAGGGTGGAGAGGGTATAAGGGGTATAAAGACCATGGGGTATATCGTCAATCTCCGTTGGTGGTAAGCAGCTACATAGCGATACACCACGTTTTGTAGCTACATAGCGATACACACCACGTTTTGCCAGTACTGACAACAAATGAGTAGGAAGAAAAAAAAACTGAGGATCAAAACTTTACAAAAGTAAAGGTATTTAGCTAATCTTGCTTTAGATGAGAACAGCTGGAATCATTTATATTTTCTATTGATAATTCGCTTTTATCCCGCACCATTTGCATCTGACTACTTCCGCCACTACTCTAAAAAAAATCTACAACAAAATGTCGGCTAACCCCAATGAATGAGGAGACGGGGAGAAGGAAGAGGCGGGCGTTATTGCTGAGTCCACCCACGTGCTATATCAGTTAGGTGCTGGAACATTTCCTTCTTGTTCACCGCGTGGAAGGACTGTGAGCAATCATGGCGGAGGGGGAAGGTATGTCTGCAGAGGCATTGCCACGTGCTTTCACCGTAGCGGTTCTGCCGCAGTTTTGTTATGTGTGAATTGGTGCATTTCAGTTTGGTGATTGCTTTGCCTACGTTGCAGCCAGAAATATGTGAAAATCCAGTTGTTCTCTTACAGGTAGTAAGAAGAAGTCAAAGAAACGGCGGAGTCAGACTGCTGAGGAGATAGCCGTAAGTAACTCAAGTACCTCTTTAACTGTGTGGTGTGTGTGTGTTTTTTTTTTTTTTTTTTTTTTTTTTTTTTTTTTTCTCGTGAGCCACAGGATTTCTTTTTGTTAGATTATATTGCTTGAGACACATGAGATCTCCATCTGCTAGCCTTTATATGTATTGTGTGCAATAGATCATCAATAAACTTGACGTTTGCATATATTACTACTTTTTAGTGTACGTTTAGGAAGAGCAGAGGAGCAAGGCATTGTATAGAAAGCATACGTTTAGTGATTCTGCATGATTTTTTGGGGGGAGGAGACTGATAGTGCTAAAGTAATGTAAAGACACCGTGGGCAGCACGGTGGCGTAGTGGTTAGCTCTCTCGCCTTGTAGCGCTGGGTCCCTGGTTCGAATCCCAGCCAGGGCACGATCTGCAAAAGAGTTTGTATGTTCTCTCTGTGTCTGCGTGGGTTTCCTCTGTGCACTCCGGTTTCCTCCCACATTCCAAAAACATACAGATAAGTTGGTTCCCTCTAAAAATTGGCCCTAGACTACAGTACTTACACTACATAATATAGACATATGGCAATGGTAGGGATTAGATTGTGAGCTCCTTTGAGGGACAGTTAGTGACAAGAGATTCACACACTCTACAGCGCTGCGTAATATGTCGGCGCTATATAAATAATAATAATAAAAGATGTGGTGTGGAATTCAGTGTTTGAAGTTTTCTGAAACGACTTTGATAAGTAAGGTATTAACTGCCCCAGTGCAGTATAGTAGTAGGGTATTGTACTGTTAGCAATTATCAGTATGGTAGCATTTACTGGCTGACTTTTAATATGTTAAACTTCACATAAGTATATATTAAATTAAGCTTTCTGTATATAGTGATATCATCTTCAGACTCTTAACTTTATGGATACTGTTCACAGGATGAGATTTTTAAGAATGTATTATACTCTTTGATTCTTTTAAAAATAGTTCAGGAAATGTAGTATAGTCCTAATTCAAAACTTTCATGATCCCCTCTATCAATGTATAGTCTACACCAGATGCCCCTGTGTTTTATTCTTTAGCTGTGGCCCTATGTTGAAAGCAACTGAGTTTATCCAATAGGTGCAGCTGCAGTTCAACTCACACCCATGTACTTATTAGATCTATAATTCATTTGTGGGAATTCTTTTTCTTTAACTATGGATGCAAGAAAATACATGTCCTTAACCACTTAAGGACCGGCCAGTTTTTCTATGATCTGTGCTGGGTGGGCTCTTTAGCCCCCAGCACAGATCAGGTTGCAGGCAGGGCTATCAGACTCTCCCCGCCCCATCCCCTTTTTCCCACTGGGGGATGTCCTGTTGGGGGGGGTCTGATCACCTCCTGTTTGTGCCTAGTGGGGGGGCCTCAAAGCCCCCATCTGCAGCGCTATACCATCCCCCTCCCTCCCTCTCCTTCGTAATGTAGGTGATACAGGACAGCGATCCGTCCTGTACTGCCTCAGGCTTCAGCCTATCAGAGGCCTGGGATCTCCGATCTCCTTTACGGCAGCGCCGTACAATGTAAACACCGGGGATTACGTCCCCGGGTGTTTACATATAGCCTGTGAGCCGCGATCGGAGGATCGCAGGCTGTTCATAGAGGCACCCCCCGCCTTGAACTAACAGGACACCGGCCGTTTCCATAGAAACACAGGTGCGACCAGCCGCCACCTATTGGCGTTGGCTGGTCGTTAGGAAATTTCTGCATACTGTCAGTGGATTGAGAACTGAGCAGAAATAACTTTTTGCAATCATTGCATTTATTTTTGCCCTAAAAGTCAAGCTTAGTGAGGATCCTTGAGATGCTGTCTTTGAGTGGATGCACATTTGTGCAGCTTGAATTTGGAGTAATCAAATGCAGTAGTTTATTGGTCCTAGTAGAGGTGGCATAAATTTGTTCAGGGTGAACACGGTCTATACAGTACTCAGCCCCGAACTTTCATCTGAAGGAACAATTCCTTATGCTGGATACACACCATGCGTTTCTGCGTTCGATGCGGCCGTCGATACGCGTCGATTCGATTATTTCTGACCTGTCCGATTCAAGCTTCGATGGATTGTTAGGTCGATTTGCCATACTTTACATGGCATTCGACCTAAAAATCATCGAAATTCGGTCGGAAATAATCGACGCGTGCGACGCGGAAACTCATGGTGTGTATCCAGCATAATACCGGCATATGGCAGTCCTCATACATCTGTACAAGTCTATAGTCTTAGGTCCTCTCAGGAATGGGCCCCTTTCACACTTATGTTGATACAATTAAATATGTAACTAAAAAAAGTTCCCCTGGGTGGTACTCGCCTCGGGTGGGGGAAGCCTCTGGATCCTATTGAGGCTTCCCCAGTCGTCCTGTGTTCCGTGGCGGTGATAAAGCTCCCCGAACAGCGGGGATGTAAATATTTACCTTTCCTGCTCTGAAGCAGTATTGGCTCGGAGATGGGCGGAAATAGCCGATATCTGTCGGTCCGCTCTGCTGCACATGCACAAGTCGCCTGTGTAGTAGAGTGGACCAGATGGGGATCGACTATTTCTGAATGGAGAGCTGCAACAGCGCCCCCGCTGGAGCTAGAAAAAAAGTAAATCTTGCACAGTCTGACAAATTGTCGCTGTGTGTTCCGTGGGCTGCGGCTAGACTGCTGTGGGGCACAGGACTATGGGGATGCGTTAATAGGATCCAGAGGCTCCCCCCCCCTACCGAGATGAGTACCCCCCTTAGTTAGTCTCTTTAAACTGCACCTCAATGTTCCTAAAGGGTTTCAGAATCGTTTATTTTGCCAAGCATGAGCGATCATGCCCGGAATTATTCTTGGCACATACATATAGCTCGGGAAGAAGACAGAGAAGAATGCATAGCAACAGAGATTACATTGTGGATAACATTTACGTCAAACATACATCACAGTTCATTTTTGCAGCCTAGAGCTGACCAGCGGTTGGCCTTGTGAGGTGGTTGCTTCAGTTGACTGATCGGGAGTGGCGCAACCCGCTCCCCCCCCCCCCCCCCCCCCCCCCCATGGGCTTGCACTGATGGAAGTATGTGGAGGGAGTTCAAGTGGCTGACAGCCAATGGGAGGAAGGAGTTCCTATGTCTCAGTCTTTGCAGGGATGGCACGAAGTCTCTGGCCCAGAGGGAGCAAACTGAAGTATTGGTGGCCTGGGTGCGAGGGATCACTGGCAATCCTCAATGCCCTGGATTTCAGTCTCTTGTTGTGCAGTAGTGCAAGTGAGGGGAGGGGGCACCCGATGACCCTCTCCGCTGACCTGATGACCCTCTGTAGTTTGAGCCGGTCGCTGGCAGTGGCGCCAGCATACCAGACCAAGATGGAAGAGCAGAGGATTGACTCAATGGTGGCAGAGTAGAAGCTGGTCAGAATTCCTTGGGTCATGCCGACCTTCCTCAGCTGCCGTAGGAAGTAAAGTCTCTGCTGTGCCTTCCGTTGGATGGCAGTGATATTGGGCTTCCAGCTGAGATCGCCGGAGATAGTAGTGCCCAGAAGGTGGGCGCAGGGCACTCTGGCCACCTCGGTGCCATCAATATACATTGGAGGTGGGGTGGGAGCAGACCTCCTGAAGTCGATGATTAGCTCAACAGTCTTTGCTGTGTTAAGCACCAGCCTGTTCTTCTTGCACCAGTTGCAAATTCTCTCCACCTGCTGACAGTACTCCTGGATATTGTCCTTAGTGACAAGGCCAACAATGGTAGTGTCATCGGCGAACTTGATGACCTTGCCTGAGTCAGCCTCTGATCGCTACTGTTCTCCCTCTACACGAACAATTGCAGGAGACAGCACGCAGCCTTGAGGAGCCCCTGTGTTCGTTGTCACTGCTTGGGAGCTGATGTTGCTCAGCTTGACGGATTGGGACCTGTTGGTGAGAAAGTCCGTGATCCACAGGTGTAGGCTTCATAATGACCGACGTCAGGGCCACAGGCCTGAAATTGTTAAGGTCCGCGACCCCCTGCTTTTTTGGAACAAGTATGATGGTTAACATCTTGAAACAGTGGGAACCTTGCTTTTCTGTGGTGACTTGAAGATGTCGCAGAGGATGGGAGCAAGTTGTTGACAGCAGGTTTTCAGGCAGGCTGGAGATACGCCGTCGAGGGCCAGAGGCTTTCCTGGTGCTTAGCGTTGAAAGGAGTCGCAGTACGTCGGCCTCGCTCACCACCAACTGATTCGGGATGTTGGTCGCAGGGCCTGGAGCTGGGGTGGTCTGAACCATACGCCCCTCCCATTTCTGGTTCTAGAACCTGCAGTAGAATCTGCTAAGTTCTTTGCCGAGTTTTAGGCTGGGTACTGCATGTTTAGGTTTGGGCTTGTAGTTAGTGACAGCCTTCAGCCCCTTCCATACAGCCCTAGTGTCCATAGATCGCAGGTGGTGTTCCATTTTCGCACCGTACTCCTTTTTGGCTACCCTCAGCACACGGCTGAGGTCGTTTCTCGCTCTCCTGTAGTCCTGGTTGCTGGACTTGTGTGCAACTTCCTTGCTTCTCCGCAGTCGACGAAGCTTATTAGAGAACCATGGCTTGTTGTTCAGGTACACCTTGAAGGATTTTGTTGGTACGCAAGAGTCCTCGCAGAAACTGATGTATGAAGCGACGTTATCTGCCCATTCATCCAGGTCTGGCGCTTCTAGGGACTTCCAGTCCGTGCAATCAAAGCAGGCTTGCAGTTTCAGCTTGGCCTCATCGGACCACACTTTGACGAACTTGAGTGTCTGTTTGGCTGATTCCAGGCGCCTCCTGTAGGTGGGAATAAGATGGATGAGGCAGTGGTCCGAGGAGCTGAGAGCTGCCCATGGGACCGCCTTATAAGCATCCTTCAGTGCTGTGTAAGGCCTGGAACCCACTGCAAACCGCAAACGCTAAACGCAACCGCTAGCAATTTGTAACAGCGGTTTGCAAGCGGATTCATGCGCGTTTGCGGTCGCGTTTTGCAACATTGTATTTTTTTGCCCAGCGGGTGCATAGCGGTTTGCGGTTTTATCCTGATTGGTCGTGTGAATAATTTTTCATTTTGTTACATTGCGCTGCACCGCAAAACGCTAGCAGAACCGCTCAGTTTAGGTTTTGCTGAGCGTTTCCACTAGCGTTTCAATACTTTACATTGAAGCGCTAGCGCTCCCAAAATGCTGCAGGTCCTGCGTTTGCGTTTCTGAGAAACGCAAACGCTCCTGTGGAAGTTGCCCCATCCATTAACATTAGCACAGCGTTTTGGCAAACTGCTAGCGTATCGCAGTGCTGCCAAAACGCTGCTAAAAGCGCTCCTGTGGGTTCCAGCCCTAACAGTGGTCAAGAGTGTTCTGGCCTCTGGTAGAACAGGCTACATGTCAACACCTAATGGAGAGACCATACTGAGGCATAAAGTAAAATGAAAGGTTCCCATATCCCATGTAAACGCACTGGTCATTCAATCAGTGCGTTACTGCATCTGTACCAGCCCCACTTCAAGCAAGGTGCAGCAGGAACTTGTGCAGCGCAAGTGTCAAATCTAAGAAATGACCTTTAACCACTTCACCACTGAGGGGTTTTTACCCCCTGAGCACCAGAGCAATTTTCACCTTTCAGCGCTCCTTCCATTCATTCGTCTAACTTTATCATTACTTATCGTAATGAAATGAACTATATCTTGTTTTTCCCGCCACCAGTTAGGCTTTCTTTAGGTGGGACATTATGCCAAGAATTATTTTATTCTAAATGTGTTTTAATGGGACAATAGGAAAAATGTGGGAAAATTATTTTTCAGTTTTCGGCCATTATAGTTTTTAAATAATGCATGCTACTGTAATTAAAACCCATGAAATGTATTTGCCCTTTTGTCCCGGTTATAAAACGGTTTAAATTATGTCCCTATCACAATGTTTGGCGCCGATATTTTATTTGGAATTAAAGGTGCATTTTTTTTCAGTTTTGTGCCCATCCCTAATTACAAGCCCATAGTTTATAAAGTAACAGTGTTGTACCCTCCTGACATAAATATTTAAAGTTCAGTCCCTAAGGTAACTATTTGTTTTTTTTTTTTAATTGTAAATTTTTTTAATAAAAAGTGTGGGAGGTAATGAGTTAATTTTTTTTTTTTTTGTGTATAAGTAATTCATTTGTATGTGAAAAATGCTTTAGGGTGTAGTTTTACTACTTGGCCACAAGATGGCAACAGTAACTTTTTGTTTAATGCGACCTCCAAGCGGCCTTCCGGATGCTTGGAAGTACTGGGAGGCTGGGTAAGTTTATATTTATATTTATATTTATATACACACACACACACACACACACACACACACACACACACACACACACACACACACACACACACACACACACACACACACACCTGCTTAGCGGATCATTGCGGGGCTTAGATCAACGAACGGGAATGGATTTTCCCGTTCATTGATCGGCGGGCAGCGTGTTAACCCGCGGGAGTGCGCGCTACAGGGAGCGCGGGCAGCGTGGCTAAAGTGGTTGAACACTGTTCGAAATGGGGTAGAATATTTAAATTAGCCACGGGGTGTTAGTCTCCCTCTCTCCATCTCCCTCTCTCCTTAAGGTAGCTATACATCAGAAGATTATGGGCAGACTTCTCTAATCAAATTTGATTCGAGATTTGCATCTTTGTCAAAGTTGCCCATATACTGCAGGCAGATTCCCGTTAGCATAAAATCTCCAGGGAATCAGCCGAGCCCTCTGCGTCCACCCCGCCGCTGCCCCGTAATGTATAAATATGCCCCACATGAGTGTATTTATGCACTACCTGTCCTGTGTCAGCCTCTGCGTAGGCTCTCCATCTCCAGGTGTCTCTATTACCTGACTACACACTGGTGACGGCACGAAGCGCGTAACGTCACACACTATGCGCCAGTGTCATGTATGGGGTTAACGGAAGAGCCACCTGGAAGTTTTAGAGATGGGCATCACATGGAGGCTGACACCGGACAAATAATGTATAAATGCCCTCATGGGGGGCAGAGGTGGGTGTTTTGTTGCTCATTACAAAATTGGCCACTTTATCGCCGCACACCTGATCAACCAACTTCGGTTGGTCAGGTGTGCGGCATCTTGCATCAGGCGCTGTCAACGCAACCAATTTCGGCTCAAATTGGTTGCATTGTTGGTCAGGTCCGCGCTCGGCGGAACTGATTTTTAAACCAATTAGATAATTGAATTGGCTGGTTGATCGGCCGCCAAAGTTGAGATGTATGTGCACCTTTAGACTGCTATGGACAGATGACTACAGTAGGGCGTAGATTGAGAGCTCCTATTAGGCACAATTGATGACAAGACTACATACTATGTAAAGTGCTGCAAAAGATTTCAGCGCTATAGAAATACTAAATAAATGCACAGTAAATGAGTGTGTTGGCCACTATGCTGGAAACGGCCGCTATAGTCTCAGGAAGTGGAACTTCAAGACCTCACAATCTGAGGCAGTCAAACTGAAGCTGCAAGGATCTTGCTTTTTTTTTTTTTTTTTTTTATTTTATTTTTTTTTTTTTCCCCATTTGAAAATACTTTGTGAAACCAGAATTGCCTCCACTAAACTTGTGCTTTCAGAATTTAACGGCCTCAGTTTTTTTGGTTTAGCGTTTCATGCATACACTTTATATCCATACCGAACTATGTTAAAAAATGCCTAATACTGACTTTTTTTTTTTTCCTTCAGGATATACAGCATGAAGAAAGCTTTCTTATACGACCAGAATCCAAAATAGCTCAGTTGGATACATCTCAGTGGCCACTGCTACTCAAGGTTTGTATAAATAAAGTTGTAGCTGTTCAAGGATGAGTTTTTGAAGTAACCCATGAACTGAGGGGGGCATAAAGGCAGCCATATAATATATATCTATCAGCCATAGTTCTTTTAAAACCATGCTTATTGCCAGACCTGTGTCAAGAACTTTGCTGTAGTCAGCCACACACATTTAACACTAGTATATTCTAGGTGGAGAATGGTATGTGTCCTTACAAGTCACATTTTGAAGAGAAAAGATGGCATCCTCAAATTAAAATTTGCTTTGTTACAGCTGATACAAAACCTGCAATAAATCTGGTTGTCTACTTCCTGCTTTCATAGCAGACACATTAACATCCTGTATTTGCAAATGAGCTCTGTCATGTCAGTCAGACTCAGCTGATATGGCTAAGGGGTCAAATTACATTGAGTTCAGTTACAGATGAGGGGGGAATTAGACATGCTAAACTATATAAACACATGGTGCATTTCTGTGTTTTTCTTATGTCCGCTGCAAGCTTTCAGGTCCACTGTAAGGGCTGCCAAGTAAAGCTATGAACACCTGATAGATTGCCGCCTGGGGTGAGAATTATACGTTTATCTAATGCGTGTAGTTGTTGCTCGGCATGGTCTGATTCTGTATGAAACCGGTTTGCTCTCTAGCCATATTCTCTCCACAGTTGAGGCCTTTTACATATACAGTACTGGCATAATTGCTGACTTCTGCTAGATTTCACTGCCCATGAAGTACCATAATTTTTCTCGAAGTCTTTATCATCTTAAAGGTGTGTTTTTTTTTTTGGTTTTTTTTTTTGGTTTTTTTCAGAACTTCGATAAGCTGAATGTTCGAACGGCCCACTACACACCTATTCCTTCTGGATCCAATCCCCTGAAGAGGGATATTACAGAGTATATTAAGTAAGTGCTAAGGTATGTGAGGTGTTGTGGCGTTGTATGCTGAACTAGGCTATACAGTCTAATATTCCTGCAATTTCAGTAGCTTTTAAAGGGAACCTAGAGTGAGCGGAATACAGAGGCTGCCATCTTTAAAGTTGTGTACACACCTTTGACTGATGCCGGATCAAGACATGATCCCATTGGGCGACATAGCTGGGCTGTACACATGGGCGGAAGACTGAGGGGAAGACGAGCAGCAAGTGCGAGTCGTCATGTAGCAGAAGTGCGGTGCATTCAATGGTCAGCGTAGCTGGGGTAGAGTAGATCTGCCGGGCGGTTCCATTCACAGGTTGGAGATCAGGGGCTGCTGTGACTTAATCAGGCGTGTGTACAGGTCTTAAAGTGGTTCAGAGAAACTTTTACGCATTGCATAATTGTGTTCCTTTCATATAGTTTATAGGGCATTTCTCAAGCCAATTGCTTTTTTTTTTAAATACTCTAAAGGGGCCCATACAGTGGTTGATTTCAGCCATCGATCAATTGGCTGAGCAATTTGTGGCCGATTTTTAGATCGATTTGATCTGACAGGATGAAAGATCTAGGTCTATCTGCTGCTGGCAGCAGATCGATGGCCCATAAAGTTGTATTGGCTCCAATGGTCCAATAATGCATTTAGATGTTTTTTTGTTTTTTTTTCCTTCTACCAATACATTTCCAGTAGATTTAATTCTGAAATCTATTGGAAATCTGTTCCTAGAGTGTGGCACACATCCGATTCCTGTCAGATTAGACTTGACAGGCATCTGACAGAAATCTGTCTGATGGTTGAATCTGCTGTACATCTGTGTATGGCCACCTTAATTCCCTATAAACTAAACAAGCCTTGCCCACAGCTTCTCAGAGTGCCTTGGCACTCTAAGGCTCATGTAGCAAGGGCTTATGGGAGCTAAGTCTGGGCAGGAGGAGGAGGTTACTAGCCAGAGATTTCAGAGGCAAAAGGACGAATGGGGGAGTAAAGCTTTTACAGGCTGATGCAGATCAGCACTTGTCTCTGTGTAATGTGACAAACAGAACATGGCTGCTATAATTGTATCACAGGAAGAAATGATCGTAAACTGTTGAAGCTGTTTGCAGCTAGATTTGCTGTGTAAACGATCTAAACTTAAGATGTATGTATGTATGGTCATTCCCTTTTAAACAATACCAGTTGCCTGGCTGCCCTTCTGATCTATTTGGCTGGAGTAGTGTTTGAATAACACCAGAAACAAGCATGCAACTAGTCTTGTCAAATCTGACAATGTCAAAAAGCCTGATCTGCTGCATGCTTGTTCAGGGTCTGGCTGAAAGTATGAGGCAGGGTAGTTGGGCAACTGGTATTGTTTAACAGGAAATATGGCAGCCTACATATCCCTTTTACTTAAGTTGTCCTTTAAAATTATGCCATTTTCTGGTTTTATGTGCTCAGACTTTGACTCTGATCTGACTATATATGCTGCATGCTGCTTGTAGGTGTTTGATTAAAAAATAAAACCCAAAAGCTCAGCATGACAGCCTGGCAATTGGCCTGTTTGTATGGTAATGAAAGATGGCATCCTCCGTATGTATGTTCAATTTTTTTTTGTTTGTTTCCTGTAAACTGTATTGAATAGTAGAACTAAAGATGCAAGATCTGCTGCATTTGGTTGGTCCAATTCCCAGGTGCATACATTCAAATCAAATTCAAATGTATTCACATCAACTTGAAATGAGAATCTCATTGACACTTCAGAAGTGGGACTGTGCATTTACCAGGAAATGTGTAAGCCTCAATGGTGATGGTTAATAAGAGTCTAACAATTTCAAGTTCATGCAGATTAATACCAGTCAAAAGCAGAAACCATCGTTCCTACTGAAGATGGTCACGAAGATGCTAAATTCTGGCTTGCATACAAATTTTTATTCAAAATTCAGTGTCGCTTAGAACTTGGACAATCAATAGACATTGTATTTGACACCATTTCAAGCTGTAAACTGATGGCAGTACATTTGCATTGAGAAAGTAGTGTTGAGTTACGCCTATTCGGAACTATGTTCTGTATACTGCTGATCAGAACCTGAATCTTTGTACATGCACACTGCGGCAGGGAGTGCTAACTCGTCCTTGTCACTTTTGTGCGCTGCCCTCCCTTGAATTCCAGCTCTCATACTTCTCTTGAAGTAGAATGTATGTGTGAGCTGGAAGTCGGGGCACAGACAACACCCCCTGTGACACCCCCTGCTGTGGTGCATATGTACGAAGATTCAGGTTCTAATCAGCAAGATTAGGAACACAATTCCAAATTTGGATATGCTGAATGCATCAACACTATTTCTGAATTATACATCTGATTAGTCTCGGATCAAACCAGTAGATACATTTTAATCAGGAAACGAAAATGAGAATTGTTCATAATGTATTTTACATTTAATACATATAAATATGAAAAAAAAATCCCTGTAAATTAAGTGTTAGCGCTTGTAAAACCCTTACTTGACTGTTCTTGCTTAGAACTGGATTCATAAACCTTGATAAACCAGCTAACCCATCATCCCATGAGGTTGTAGCATGGATCCGTCGAATTCTTCGTGTGGAGAAAACTGGCCACAGTGGAACATTAGATCCAAAAGTGACGGGCTGTTTAATTGTGTGCATTGACCGTGCAACACGACTTGTAAAGTCTCAGCAGAGTGCAGGTGAGTTTATTTTTTCTCTTTTTTTTTTTTTTTTCTTTTATGCACTTATTAACCCCCTTGGCGTTATGATTCTTTCCGGATTTTAGGGTCTAAAAGCTGAGGTTTTTTTTTGTTTTGTTTTTTTTGTTTTGTTTTGTTTTTTGCATGCTTTTAGATCCTAAAAAAAAAAATCATGATGCTAAGGAGTTCTGCAGCAGCTCAGCTTTCACTCACCTCCCTGGGATCCAGCGCTGCAGTCTTCCCTCGATCCTCAGGGTGGCGATGTAACCCTTTAGTGAGATTGCCGGCTTTTGTCATGACAGATGGCGATCTCACCAAGGGGAAGCAGAGCCTCGGAGGAGAGGAAGTAGAATGGCGGCCGATGTCTGGATCCTCCAGGAGTTGAGTTAAAACACCTGCTGCTTGCATTGCTCTGCACAGCCCTCCTGGCGGCTACCACAAGTTCAGCTCGGGGGTACCACTCCTAGCATGTTTTTCCTACCCCAAGCTGAACTTGTGATTACCGCTAAAGAGGGTAAAATCCAATCCCAGGACAACAATGAAAATGTCTTGGACACTATTCTTTTATATAATGTGAACATAGATGTGCTGGAGTTTGATCCAGCAGTGGCCAACTGCACTCTTGCATATCACCAAAATAATTTGACATTTGGGGCTTTCCAAGCCTGTACCAGTGGTTTTCCCAAACCTCTGTTCTCTTAGTCATCAGGAACTTGATGGCTATTTTGTTGCTCTGCAGATGCTGGCAGCTTGTAACTGCTCATCCTCACGTCTTCCTTCTCCATAGGGTGGAAGGTCGTCTGATTTGAAGTTGCTATATTAAAACAAATGGCATGTTGCACAGGGAAGGAATTACTTTATTGATAAACCTTGTGCAGCCTTTTGAAGTTTTGGCTTTCTGCATTGTAGAGATTCAGTCTGTGCCCATGCTTCAAATCTGGTACATATGGGTTTCTTCAACATCAGTCGAAGGAATGGCTTACAAAGAAATTTAAAACCTACCTGACCTGTAAACTCCCCTTAGCAGCAACAGGCAATAAGATGCAAGTAATTCAGAGTTGATGCAAATTTATGTACCTTGCAAATGGACTGATCAAACACAGTAGCATGTGATCTGGTTTCAAGCTGCAAGTCATAACCTTTCTCTCAATTTGAAATTATTTGCTTTTCATTAACTGTCCCTGCTCAGTAGGCGTGGCCTGATGAGAACTGAGCCAGTTAGATGAAGAAAGGGGCTAACCACAGCATTCAGTGCTGTGCATTCAGTCACAGAATGGGGCCATTTTTCCAAGCTTGCAATGGTGTTTCCCGAAAACAGAATTGCTGAATTTGCTTGCTGCTGCTTTGGAAGGGAAGATGATGGGTAGTCATTCTTATGATGGGCAGTCATTCTCATTCCTTTCTAATTTTATAATTCGGTATATTCTTTAATGGTGTGTATTGGCACATTTGTGGAGTTTGTTACCCTTGCGTATGGTACCTTGTTTTAATACATAAATTAGTCTAATTGCTTTTATTTAGAAATGGCTATTGTGCATATCTGTATGACCCTTTAAATTACTCAAATGTAATTTGAGGTATTTATGCAATTTGTCGAATCTCTCTTTTTTTTTTTTTTTTTTTTTTTTTTTCTTCCATGACTGTCAGTGAGGCACTGTGTAGCTTGGTATGCTGGCAGTGGTTTAATTATCCCTTTTTTACTTCTTAGGTAAAGAATATGTTGGTATTGTTCGACTTCACAATGCTTTAGAGAATGAGCAGCAGCTTACAAGGGTAAGATGTCTGACAGCTGTTTTTAATTTATTCCAGTGTTTTTGTCCCTCCAGTATACATGATGACACAGTTTATCCATTCTCTGAACCTTTTGGCTGTCTCTGATACATTTAGATTCCATATTGGAATCTGGTGTGCTCTTGACCTTGGAAGTTGTCACTCTGTGTCTTACAGTGTGACATGACCTTGGTTTATGGGAGCAGGAGATGTAGCCACTGGTTAAGAAGAGGCTTTCTGTCTGATTATAATCTGGAGTTATATTTATTGGCTATTACTGAACATGGGTAAGAAAAAAAACAAGGGTTCGAACTACAGTCATAAACGGGACAAATGGGATTTTTAAGGGGAATAAGAAATGTCATACATGAAATCGATTCATGCAGTACCTTTTTTAATATCAATCATACTTGCTGTTTCTTCAAGTATAAAATGGAACCCACAGTCCCAACAATCATAAAAATCATACTGTATAAATATATCAAATGTTATCATTAATCTCAGACACATAGTAAATCATTCCTTAAAGTGGATCCAAGATAAACTTTTACTCCTTGCATAATTGTGTTCCTTTCATATCGTTTATAGGGCATTCCTCAAGCTTTGTTTACTCGAATTCCCTATAAACTAAAACCTCGCCCACAGCTTTTCACAATGCCTTTGCACTCTAGCAAGGGCTTATGGGGAGCTCAGTCTGGGCAGGAGGAGGAGGTTACTAGCCATTGATTTCAGAGGCAGAGGGGACAGAATTTACACACAGGCAAGCTGATGGCATCTCCAGCCCTCAGCCTGTGACAAACAGAACATGGCTGCCCTCATTGTATCACAGGAAGAAATCATCAAACTTTTGAAGCGGTTTGCAGCTAGATATGCTGTGTAAACTATCTAAGCTTTACATAAGATATATAGACAAGTTACTTGTTATAGTTAGTTTTTAATCTCGGATCTGCTTTAAGGGCTCTTTCACACTAAGGTTGCATAACGTGCCCCTAACGCATGTTTTGGTTGGACGTTATATTGAACTACGTGATACGTACTTTTTGGTGCATACTGATAGAATGAAAACGGCGCACACGTCACATTTAAAAAAAAAAAAATTACTGAGCATGTGCAAACATTGTAACGGCGCTAAATACGAGTATAACGCACAGCATGCTGCACTTTCATTTAACGTGCAGCGTTATACTCCAAGGCAACGTGGGCACTGAACAGCCTATTTTTCATTACTGTGAGTTCTGCGTTAGGGGCTGCTGTAATGTGCGACTTTAATGTCCTGATGTGAAAGCAGCCTAAAGCTCACCTACCTGACCTGAGGCTAGGCTAAGCAAAAGTATGTTCATGCTTGATCCACATACCTCAGTGCATTGTCAATGTCTCTCCTTGAGCTCCTTCCCCCACAGCCCCTGTACTCACTAATTGATAGATACAAGTATGGATTGCCCCAAAAATTCAAATGAGCTGTGTTTCACAAATTGGTTCATTTCAGGAGTTGGATATTGGGATTGGAAATCAATATAGCATAGGGCTCACAAAATCCTGTTTGCAATTGAAACAGAAAAACATTACTCTCCAAAAGGGGGTGGGCAGACTAGTACAATTGGCGTGAATTCACTCTTATCGACGTGGTACCACTAGAATCTTCACCCCCCCCCCCCCCCTCCCATTTAAAAAAAAAAAAAAAATTATGGCCATGAAAGGTTCTGTGTGATATTTCCTATTCCCCCTTAAAGGGACCCTGAGCAGTAAAAAAAAAAAAAAAAAAAAAAAAACTGGACTTGCCTGGGGTTTCCTCCAGCTGACCTTAGGTCAGGAGGTCCTCCTGACTCCCCTCTCGGTCCCGCTTCAGAATTGACTGGCAACACCCGGGCCGAGTGTCGGGCTGACTCTTCCTTAATGGTGATGCTACACGTCATCACGCTGGCTGGCTGTACTGTGCATGCACGGTTTTCTAACTCTAAACCGCACATGCGCTGTACTGTTACATCGGCCGCCGTGATGACGCGTAACGTCACCTTTAAAGGACTTCTGAGGCCAAATGTCAAAAAAAGTTAAATACCTGCATCACTTTTGTAGGCACGGATGACGCAGTCGGTGCCCTCTGTGCTGTTCCGGGTCCCTGCCGCTCAATAGGGCCCCGGGTCGGGCTCTCTTGCCTGCACTAACATGGCCGCATGAGGCGGCCGCGCAGCCCACATAGTCGCGAGCTCTAGGGCCAACACCCCCCAGTAAACATCGGCTTTGCTTATTTTACTGTTCACGGTCCATTTAAAAAGTACTATTTGTTATGACTGTAGTTTTTGTTATGAATTCTGGATGTGGGCGTTTTCTTGGATGTCATTTGTTAGTAGCACCCTTTTGGGTTCCATTTACATTTTTTTTTTTTTTGTATTTTTCTTGTATTTTTTGCCTAGGCTCTGGAGACGCTCACTGGTGCACTCTTCCAAAGGCCTCCTCTGATAGCTGCTGTTAAACGACAGCTACGAGTAAGAACAATCTACGAGAGCAAACTCATAGAGTATGATCCAGAACGTCGACTAGGTAAATTAACTGGACATTGCATTTATTTACAAGTGATAAGTCTCTAGAATAGTCCAGAAGCTTCCCAGATCCTCCTCAAGCCCTCTGCTGCTGCCCAGGGCTGACACCTTCATGGCCAGAGTCCGATTTTGAGTTCAAACTCCTCTGTACTGAGCACGCATTTGTAGGTTTTTGCGTGCCCAGTAGAACAAATGGGCTTGTGCATGGAGGAAATGGCCATGTACAAGCAGCTTTATTTTACTGGGCATGTATATTTCATACTGGTGCATGACCGGTACTGAGTTACTTGTACATGGACAGGTGCAAGCCACAATAGCTTTTTCCAACTGTAGCCCTCTGGCATTAGGAATGTCACGTTTTCAAGCATGTGGGGGTATTTTTTGCTTTTAAACGTTCTACCTTGGGTTAGCGTTAAGGATGAAATCTTTATAAATATTTTGAGTATTGCACTTGAGCCAAATGATGTATATGATTTTTCACAGACTTTGTGATGCTGACTTAACATCTATCACCCAATAACTGATGGCTCTGCTTAATATTAAACCTGTTTGTACTACTTGCTTAGAAACTGGATGCTAATTTTTTTTTTTTTTTTTTTTTCCTACTCTTCCTAAGGTATATTTTGGGTGAGCTGTGAAGCTGGCACTTACATCCGTACTTTGTGTGTTCACCTTGGCTTGCTGCTTGGGGTTGGTGGACAGATGCAGGAACTCCGCAGAGTTCGTTCGGGTGTGTTAGGTGAAAAGGTAATAATCCCTCTTAGTGTTGTTGTAGCCCAAAAGCGTTGAGTTCAGCCTCAGGCTTTTCCCTGGGGCTGGTAATTAGCTTTGGGACAGAAATAAGCTTGCAGGATTTGGACTTTCATTTTAGTCTTGCCTGGAGCTGACACCTTGCTTAAATATTTTCTATGTATTTAACATGATTTAGACATGTCTTTTCTAATTTCTAGGATAACCTTGTCACAATGCATGATGTATTGGATGCCCAGTGGCAATATGACAACCACAAAGATGAAACCTACCTTCGTAGGGTTATCTTCCCACTGGAAAAGCTTCTTGTATCTCATAAAAGATTGGTTATGAAGGACAGTGCGGTAAGAAGCTGCACTTATACTTTTTTTTGGTTTAAAATTGTGCTAGATATATCGGTTTCATGAATGTATTTATCTCAATGCAGGTTAATGCTATTTGTTATGGGGCAAAGATTATGCTACCTGGTCTTCTGAGGTATGAGGATGGTATTGAAATGAATCAGGATATTGTTGTGATAACAACTAAAGGAGAAGCCATTTGCATAGGTGAGGAATATTTTATTTATTTTGAGACATTTTAATGTGAAATGATGACAAAGTTTATCCATTCTCTGAGTCCACAGACATCCTTGTTTGTTCTGTTTCTCTTTAAAAAGTTCAGAATCCCTTCAGCCTACAAGTGTAGTCTACTGCGTACTGCAGTTTGCTGTACATGTAGGTGCAAAGGGTCAAGGTGTCTGATGTGATAAAGATGATGTAAACTATCTGATCACAAAGCCTAAAAGATCCGAATTTAGCATTCTGAAGATGGTTTCTCACTTATTGGATTTCTACAATTTACAGCTACTGCCCTTATGACTACAGCAGTGATTTCAACATGTGACCATGGTATTGTGGCAAAGATAAAACGTGTCATTATGGAGAGAGATACTTATCCTCGGAAGTGGGGTCTTGGTCCTAAGGTAAGAATTGATTGGTTAACAGATGTGGTGTCTTATATAGAATGTGGAGATGTCATTAGAGTGGTTCAAATATATTGCTAGCAGACTGAGCCAAATGATGTATTATGTGTTCGATGAATTTCAAGTAATGATTACTCAACATCTATCACCCTATAACTGATGGCTCTTGCAAAAAAGGTTTCTAGCGGTAGAGAGTGTGAACACTGGTGTTTTATACATGGCATATGGACAGTAACATTATCTGCACGCTACATAAGATAGTGGTATAACAAAAAAAACTAGGCACCTTTAGCCCAAGATTACTGTACTTTAGTGTTTGGGTGACAATTTGCAGGATCTAGTAAAAAATAGAATGTTGGGTTTGAAAATGCTGCTAGTCAAGATCTGACTCGGTTTGCTTTAATATTGGTTTCTTTCTTACAAGGCAAGTCAGAAGAAGATGATGATTCAAAAAGGTCTGCTTGACAAACATGGCAAACCTAATGAAAAAACACCAGGCAGTTGGAGTGAGGGATATGTTGATTACAGGTACTTTCAATGTTTATAACAGTATTGTGTTATACAGCACTAACTCGTAATACAAAAATATTTTGCTTTACCCTCCAAAGTACCCCAGTTTAAAACTAAGGCCCTGTGTGGTTT
This sequence comes from Hyperolius riggenbachi, assembly GCF_040937935.1. Lineage (NCBI taxonomy): Eukaryota > Metazoa > Chordata > Amphibia > Anura > Hyperoliidae > Hyperolius > Hyperolius riggenbachi. Next base: position 198,865,336 of record NC_090653.1, on the reverse strand, counting down.
GATCTAAGTCATAAAGTGGACTTGGAAATTACGCGTATAAAGTATATCCATGCTGTTTTGCAGTTGAAGTGGATCTGAGGTGAACTTTTACTCATTGCATAATTGTGTTCCTTTCCTATTGTTTATAGGGCATTCCTCAAGCCAAATACATTTTTTGTTTTAATACTCTAATTCCCTATAAACTAAACCACGCCCACAGGTTTTCAGAGAGCCTTGGCAGTAGCAAGGGCTCATGGGAGCTCAGTCTGGGCAGGAGGAGGTGTTACTAGCCATTGATTTCAGAGGCAAGAGGGGGATTAGTTTATTTTTTTTCACAGGCTGAGTGCTCAAGATATAGATAAGCCACCCTCTGTAATGTTTACAAACATGGCTGCTGTCATTGTATCACAGGAATAAATAATTCATTTTCTATTAAAGCTGTTTGCAACTAGATTTGCTGTGTAAACTATCTAAACTTTAGATAAGATATATAGACAAGTTACTTGTTATAGTTAGTTTTTCATCTCAGATCCGCTTTAATGTGATCAGTCAAAACCTTGAAATTACCAGGCTAAACCAGTATCTGTCCGCCTTGTACTGCCAAAAGGGCTTACTAATGGAGATCTAGACTTCAGGGTTGTCTTGTGGCATATTGCAGTGTTTTTTTTTTTTTCTTTTTCCCCATGTCCTACACTTACTTGACTGGACTGAGGTCTGGGGAGCTTAGAAGCCAAAAAGTATGAAACTTAAGAAGTTCCTGGGTTCAGGCTGTTAAGACTTTAACTGTAGAAAAGCAGTGATTACTCCCAATTTGCAAATCTTTGCTTACCAGTCAGTTAGCAGCAGTAACAGAGCCGTCAGTTAACTGGACAGTAGTAGTCTGCATTTGCTAGCTTGACTTTAACTAGTTCACGTTATACGGTTTTAACCCCTTACAGGAAACCAGAGACGGGGGGGAAAAGGGAAACAAATATATACATACCTGGGGCTTCCTCCAGCCCCACCCATCTGGATAGCTCCCACGCAGCCGTCCTCCTCTGTTTGCAGCTACAAGAACCGGGTCCTGTCACTGACGTCATCGGAGCCAGCCTATGGAGAAGTGCGCCCTCTACGTATCTCTCCAGCGGCTGCTGGAGCGAGATGCAAAAGGCGCACTTCTTACGCTAGACTGGCTCTGACAGCAGTGCAGGGTCCCGGTTCTCGTAGCTGTAGACATTTGAGTACGGCGGCGTGGGAGCGATCCCGGCAGATGGGGATGGAGGAAGCACCCAGGTAATGTGTGAAAAAATTCCCCCCCCATCTCTGGTTCACTTTAACCTCCACAGCAGAATCCAGGAATCTCATCAGGCTCAGAGCAGTAATACCATGCCTGAGTGAGTTATATGCAGGAGCTGCTGCAGATCTCTCTGTAGCATGTATTTTATTTTCTTGTTTTTAGGGTCTAAGGGCTCGTTCCCACTATCGCGAATCTGCATGCGTCCAACGCATGCAGATCCGCTCATGTAATGCAAGTGGATGGGCCTGTTTCCACTGTAGCGTTGTTGAGGTGCGTTTTTTTTTCAGCGGTAAAAAACCGCACAAAAGAGCCAACGATTTCGCCTGCGTCGGGAATCCGTGCGAATCGCCGCTAATGTATTTAATAGTAAAAACGCATGCGTTTGTTACATGCGTTTTTACCCACGATTTCGCGTGCGATTTCGCACCTTTTTCAATTTTATTTAGCCCTGGCAGTGTCATGGTTAATTTCGCATGGCACCCTGCCAAGCGAAATCGCGGGTAAAACGCATGCGGAAACGCATCCGCATGCGTTTTTACAAGCGTCGGAATGCGGCCGAAATCGCGTCGCAACAGTGGGAACGAGCCCTAAAAGCTTGTGAAAAAAATTGCATGGCTTTTAGACCCTGGAAATCATAATGCCAGGGAGGTTAAGGCTCCTGACATGCTGTCACATTAATATAGCAGTAAGTTTTTAATTGTATAATCTTAGAGAGATAGATATATATATATATATATATATATATATATATATATATATATATATATATATATATATATATATATATATATATATATATATATATATATATATATATATATATATATATATATATATATATATATATATATATATATATATATATATATATATATATATATATATATATATATATATTTTTGTGTGCGTTTTATAACTGTGGGAGGTGTCATGTGAAAAAATGAAAATATTTTCTGCATTTACACATTAAGAAGACAAATAGTTGAGGGGAAAAAGAGAATTAAAATATATATATATATATATATATATATATATATATATATATATATATATATATATATATATATATATATATATATATATATATATATATATATATATATATATATATATATATATATATATATATATATATATATATATATATATATATATATATATATATATATATATATATATATATATATATATATATATATATATAATTTGGCCCTTCCCAGTTAAAATGATATCCCATGTGCCATATTTTACTAGCTCAGCATGTGGCAGACCGTTGGCCCCAGCCTTGTGCATCTGTATTGCTAAGATGCGTTCACTAGGACAATTCAGGGGCCATAGTGATGTACAGATGCTTCGCTAAGCAATGGCAGAGCAATACAACTGGGGCCCCAAACTTTCTTCCTAGTGATTGCATCAATGGTCTTATTTGGACCATGTTACTTAAAGCGGACCTGAACTCAGAACCGTCCTCTGCTCTAAAATATATGGAACATAACCTTAAAACAAAAAACGTTTTTGTTACAGCTAATAGAAATCCTAAAAGTGCACTGTCTACTTCCTGAGTCATGGAAGCAGACATGTTAACATCCTGTGCTTTCAAATTGGCCTCTTTGCCATAGTAGTCATGTGACACAGGGAGAGATCAAATTAAAACTTGTGATTAGACACAAATGAGGTGCAGTTAAACAGGCTAAACTCTCTAAATCAGGGGCGTCAAACTCAAAGTGGGTAAAAGTCGCGGGCCAACCTTAATGTCTAGTGGTTACCTCTCCCTTATAAAGTTCCCTGGTGTCTATAAGCCCCTCCTTCCCCCTATAGCGGTGATGACTAACCTTGGCACTCCAGCTGTGGTGGGACTACAAGTCCCATGAGGCATTGAGGGTTCCCTGGTGTCTAGTGGCCCCCCTCCCTACACTATACAGTTCCCTGGTGTATAGTGGTTTTTCCCTCCCTCCCCTGCACAATTCCCTGATAAGTTGTCCTCCCTTCCTCCCAATATAGTTTCCTGGTGTCTAGTGGCACCCTCCCTCTCCAATACTGGTATCTAGTGCTTTCCCCCATCCTTTATGGCTTCCCTGGTGATCTAGGGCTTACCCTCCAATATAGCTTCTCTGGTGGTCTAGAGTGGGCCAAACGATGCAAAGTGGGAAAACCATCTGAGGGCCAAATCTCATGGCTCTGAGGGAGATTTGACCCACAGGCTGGAGTTTGACATGTATGCTCTAAATACAAACTGGGTGCATTTCTGTGTTCTCCTTCTGTCCTGTGCAAAAGTTCAGGTCCACTTAACATTTTTACATTTTAAAACTAGAATCTACGTCCCGAAAAGGAATCCATTTATTTGGTCACTGAGGATCAATGAGATACAAATATTTTATGCAGATGTATAAATTTACATGCAAATATATGCAGCTTGTAAATGGACCAATCAATTTAAACCTGGGAGGGACTTGATGGGTCCCTCCCAATTCGTGATCTAAATGAGACTTAATTGCCTCAGGTGTGTGGCTAGGAGAGGGGGGGGGGGGTTTACTTACCCATAAGTCCGCTGTCTTCTATGAGTTTCAAATGTCTTGCACGCATCCTATTGGATGCATTGCAAGACTCACTACCGCGCACTTCCTCCTTCCAGCTTGGAGAGTGCACGATAGTCTTGCAACGTGTCCAATAGGATGCGTGCGAGACATTTGAAACGCATAGACGGCACACTTATGGGAAGTAGCCACCTCTCTCCCAGCCGCACACCTGAGGCAATTAAGTCTCATTTAGATCACTTATTTGAGTCCTTTCGGACTTAAGTCCATCCCTGACTGCAAGCTTTAAAGGACAACTGAAGTGAGGGGGATTTGGAGGCTGCCATATTTCCTGTGAAACAATACCAGTTGCCTGGCAGCCCTGGTAATCTATTTGGCTGCAGTAGTGTCTGAATCGCAACAAACAGAAACAAGCATGCAGCTAATCTTGTCAGATCGGACAATGTCAAACACCCGATCTGTTGCATGCTTGTTCAGGGTCTATGGCTAAAAGTATTAGAGGCAGGATAGCCAGGCAACTAGTATTGCTTAAAAGGAATTAAATATGGCAGCCTCCATACACCTCTCACTTCAGTTCTCCTTTAACTACCCAGAGATCCTTTCAGATTTTGAATTGCAATAAATGTATGAACCAGTGTAGAATAGCTTGTAACAATCTAAACTGCATGTGTACCAAATTGTTTTTTTTAAATTTATTTTATTGTAGCACCCAACAGAAAAGTTTTCAAACGAAAAGTGTCAAAACTGAAGCTGAATTGGCTCCTAAGGTATGTTGTGTAATTTCCTAAAGTGTTTATAATGCAGGAAGTTATCCCCCTCTCACCAACCTGTGGTATTATGGGGGAGTCGCCCTGCAAAATTAACAAGCTGCTATTTGTCAGATGCAGCTAGTGCTACCTCTGTCAGGTGATGGCTAACACTAATCACTGAAGCTCATGCATTTTTGTTAGTAGCAGTCAGTGAGATGCAAATGTATGCAGGTTTGAATTGGACCAATCAAAACCTCAACAACCGCTTTTGACTGGAGCAATTCCAAGCTGCCTAAAATGTTAATTGGCTTGGAAATATTAACCTCCAAAACTGCCCCCTCAGATCTATTGATGGGTTTTCATGTATGGTCTTTTTATTCTCCCCCACCCCACACCAATTTTAAGAGGAAGCATGTGAGTGATACAGACAGTGAAGCAGCAACCCCAGCAACTTCAAGCAAAAAGAAAAAGGTAAGCTTTCATGGTATTCTATAACAAATTACAGTCCTGATTGCTATATTTGCTATTCAATTTTTTTTTTTTTTTTTTTTTTTTATTACAGGGATTGCACTGTGTGGTGTATATGTATACCAAATTAAATTCTGTTAAAATGCAGACTTGAACTGCACAGTGATCCTATATATAAAATTGTTTTGAGAGGAATAGGAATATTGAGGCTGTTTACTTCCTTTTGAAACCATACACATTGCATTGATGTCCAGATAATCTGCTTCTAATAGTTAGCCTTGACCACTGAACTCTCTGGAAATATCGGGGAATTGGCACAAAATCTACTTACCTGTGGCTTCCTTCAGCCCCTGGAAGACTATCCCTCACTGGATCACCACTCCAAGTCGGGGTCCCCTCGATAGCAGCTGTTGACCAGGCAAGGACGGCAGCCTCTGCGCATGTGTGAGGCCGCAACGCTCACAATCATGTAGCCGGGAGCATTCTGCACAGGCGCAGAAGCACTGCATCTGGTGTCTGTGCTCAAAGCTCCCGGCCACAGGAGCGCGGCGCTCGCACATGTGTAGGGGCTGCCAACCCTGCAGGGTCGGCAGCTGCTACGGAGGGTAGCCCGATTTGGAGCAAAGCTGTGGTGAAGGAAGCCCCAGGCAAGTAGATCTCATTTTGTTTCCTATTTCCTTTAAGGTAAACCTGAGGTAATCATAGCAAAAGCTTTTAAAGTGAATGTTTACCGTTTTAAAAAAAAAAAGTCAGATACTCACCTAAGGAGAGGGAAGGCTCGGTCCTAATGAGCCTTCCCTCTCCTCGCCCGGTCCCGCGCAGGATCCCCCGTGGCAGTATTCGACCAGTTCGGTCAAATACTGCCACTTCCGCATGCTGCAGGGAGCTTACGGAGCACTCGGGCTCCCGATGACGCGGCCGCTCCATACTACGCATGTGCAAGCGCCCTCTGAGGCGCTCGCACGTATGTAGTATGGAGCGGCCCGTCTTCGGAAGCCCGAGTGCTCCCGAAGTCCCTGCGGACGCGAACGGGGGAGCCAGCGCAGCACCGAGGGAAGGCTCATTAGGACCGAGCCTTCCCTCTAAAAGATTACTTAAGCCTTAAACCTTCTACCACAAAAAAAGTAGCATACAGCATTCAAACAGTTAAACACAGCACTTGGAAAGCTTCAGCTTATGATCCACATCTGGAGACGTTATAACATTATCTTTTGTTTGCCTTCCTCTGTTACATTCCTAGCTAAGAAAGGAGCTCTCTGCTTCAAGCGTACACACAGCTATGAATAAAATGCAATGGCAGTGTTCAGAGCAGATAAACTATGTTTGAGAACTTGTAATTTGTAAATGAACAATTACTTGAGCACAAAGGCAATAATGGGTAATAAAGTAGGAATTTTTTTTTTATTTTTTTTTTATTGGATGTTATGTCACTTTAGGACCACTGCAACTCTTCCTCTATCCTTCGCGTATGCTTACAGCTAACTCTAAATCAAAAAATTCTGACAATGCCATATTAATTAGCGTCTTAATGGAGAACCTCCCATAAAGCATCTTTGGCTTGAGTATTGAATAACAGCATTTGTAATTTTGTACTTCCACGTGTACCTTTTTTTTTTTTTTTTTTTCTCTTCTCTAGCCTACTGGCTTTTTGGCAATACAATAAATTTGGAGAGCGAAAAAAACACATTTGCTTTAGAAATGATCTCTGGGCATGAGTGACTAAAATGTCAATATTAATGTCACCCATAGTAATTTGGGTCCTGAGCATACACACACGCATCTCAGCTGCAGCTATGCTAATATGGAGACATTCATTTTCTTTCAGTATCCCAGGTTCAAAATTATAATATCTTGTCCTTGGCGGCTGCATGCTGATGTAGTTCCCTCCCATCTCCTGGGTGTGATATGTAACCACTTCAATGAACTACATATCCCGGAATGCATTGTGGCCCTATATTGGTACAGAGAAGGTTGTATAATAGTGTGGAAATATTTTAATGAATTGAATCCCTTGAGACCAATTAAATTTTTTGTATTTAATACTGTCTTCCTTCCGCATAAAGGACCACCCCAGCTAAAAAGTAAGCAGTGAAACTGACAGATTTTGGACTAGTCCACCTCCACATGGGGTATTCTAATGGTTTTCTAAAGCATTTCCTGAATTGCAGTTTCTAAGTCTTACTGCCAAAATGAACATACATATATCCAGGCACATCGCCTCTAGTTAGGACATTAAATAAATTATTAGGGAAAGGGAGGTGCTGAAGGGGGTGTGGCTAGAAAACAGCAAAAATCTATTAACCCTTCGCACACTCACATGTAAATGTTCAAACAATTGCATTCACAGATTCACTCATCCAGGCACAACTGTTATCCCTACAGCTAAATTAAAAGCCAGGGTTTTAGTTCACAGAAGAATGCATTCTTATGCTTAATCACCTATACTGCGCAGAAGTACCCAGGTAAACATAGGTGTCCTAACTCTGGCCCTGTAACATGCATAGTGCAGACATGCAAACACATTCATTGCATCAAACCTATCAATGGATTAGGAGCACACATCCTAACTTCCTCTCCTGGGAAAGACAGTGCATCTTACCAATCGCACAAGGGAGCTAATGTTATGTGTCCATGTGCACCATGCGCATACACCAGCATAAGCTGTCTGCATGCTGACAAACATACAGGGGAAGGGGGGAGTGCACCGAATTGGAGTTAGGACACCTATGTTTACCTGGGTACTTCTGCGCAGTATAGGTGATTAAGCATAAGAATGCATTCTTCTGTGAACTAAAACCCTGGCTTTTAATTTAGCTGTAGGGATAACAGTTGTGCCTGGATGAGTGAATCTGTGAATGCAATTGTTTGAACATTTGCATGTGAGTGTGCGAAGGGTTAATAGATTTTTACTGCCAAAATGGTGGGCAAGTGAGTAGGGAGGCTGTCTAACTTACCATTTTGGCAGTTAAATTGACGTTCAGGAAATGCTTTTGAAAACTAAAAAAAAAAAATCTGAGAATCCCCCATGAAATGGACTAGTCCAAAACCTATTGGTTCTGTTAGATTTAAACTGCTTGCTTTTTTCACTAGTGATCTTATTGCAGAACACTGCAGCTTGGTATGTTAGAAATTACTTGATTTTATAATAGAGAACTGTAACTAAAAGGACTAACATCTCTTCCCCCTCCCCACCAGAAAAGGCAAGATGCTGACCCTTCAGCTGAAAAAGAATCTGACAAGGTAAAGTTATTTTACTGCACATTGGGGAGGGATAAGTAGATACCAGATGTATATTCAGAAAACTACAGGCATGTGCATTGATACACCTAAGATGTGATTTAAAGCGGATCCGAGATGAAAAACTATATAACCAGTAACTTGTCTATATATCTTATCAAAAGTGTTTTTTTTTTTTGTTTTGACAGTTTACACAGCAAATCTAGCTGCAAACAGCTTTAATAGAAAATGATTATTTCTTCCTGTGATACAATGACAGCAGCCATGTTTGCAAACATTACACAGAGGCAGGCTTATCTGTATCTTAAGCACTCAGCCTGTGAAAAAAAAAAACTAATTCCCCCCCTCCTCCCCTCTGCCTCTGAAATCGATGGCTAGTAACACCTCCTCCTCCCCAGACTGAGCTCCCATGAGCCCTTGCTACTGCCAAGGCTTTCTGAAAACCTGTGGGCGTGGTTTATTTAGTTTATAGGGAATTAAGAGTATTAAAACAAAAAATGTATTTGGCTTGAGGAATGCCCTATAAACAATAGGAAAGGAACACAATTATGCAATGAGTAAAATTTCACCTCGGATCCACTTTAATGTAAGAGCAGTTATCTCCATTTTATTACTTTTTTTTGTGACAACATGCAGGTATACATGGAATGATTTGTTTTCAGTTAGACTCTTCCGAAGGCACAAAATACTTTTTCAATGAGCTGGAATGGTACCAACAAATATTTGAATCACATCCTTCAAGTGAGAACACACAGCATTGCAAGAGCTTTTCAAATCACAAGCGCTTAGAAAAGTGCTCCTAGTGGGTTCCAGGCCTTACTGCATGTGGCCTGTCTATATACAATTGGATGGGCATTTTTTACAGCTCTGCATTGTAATGAATCACATTCTCCTAACTATAATCCCAGGAGCGCTCCTGTTGTTGTAGTCCATGCAGCTTTTTAATGGGGGGGGGGGGGGGGGGGAGGCACTAGGTTTGGGGGAATTAGCTGGTGTTCAGAATTGATATTGAGATTAAAGTTTTGTATCTTTATAGTTCTTTGAGTGGCAGTCACTTTGTTTTGTACTAATATAATCCCAGACAATTGGAATTAAATGTCTTAGAATGGTATGTTATGCACTGGAAAATATCAGTAAAATGTACCCACATGTAGAGGGTAGATATTTTAGAGGTTGTATAATCTACTGTCTTCGAGAATGTGGTTGACCGTCAAAATGGCTGTTTGGGTTGTAAAATGAGACTGCTAGGCAATATCTGCAGGTAAATCTGGTCTGAAAGTATTGGGAGCAGAGCTCTACTTATATGGAAGACTAGTCTCTCTCTATGTAAAAGATAATTTGAACTTGCCTTGAGCAATAATATTTAGAAAGGTTCTGATATCAATTGGTTTTGACGTAAAAATACAAACCTGCATCATCCACGTGTTATGTAAACCTAGCTAATTTCTATCAATCTATATAACAATGATGCAATACCTGAAAAGGTTGTTACTGTCATAATAATGAAACTAGTACAAAGTCGAAGACCCCCCAATTAGACAAAGGTATAGAAATTTCAGAAAATGCTTAAATCATGGAATTGTATGAATTTGTGCTAGAAAATATAGTAACATTTTGTCTCCCACAGAATCAGCTAGAGAGTGGCAGTGATGGGGAAAGTGCCTTAGTAAAGCCAAAGAAAAAGAAGAAAAAACATGAAGTGCAAGAGGAGGAGCCAGCAATGACAGAAGATTCTCCCAAGGTGATTACCAGTGTAAATTGCAAACACTATTTTTGTGGTGGCAAATTTGTTCTAGGACAGTCAATTAGACGCATTTAGTGAGTGCAGACTCTGCGAGGTGTTTAGAGCTGTAGCTGAAGTGAGAGGGATATGGAGATTGCCATATTTGTATTTCCTTAAACAACAAATAGGCCTGGCTAGCCTGCTGGTCATCTGCCTCTAATACTTTAGCCATAGATACTGAACAAATATGCAGCAGATCAGGCATTTCTGACATTGTCAGACCTGACAAGATAAGCTGCATGCTTGTTTCTGGTGTTATTCAGACACTACTGCAGCCAACTAGATCAGTGGGGCTGCCAGGCTACAGGTATTGTTTAAAAGGAAATGTCAACCTCCATAATCGCAATTCAGTTTTTTTTTTTTGGGGGGGGGGGGGGGGGGGCTGCTGAGTGTCGATATTGGTAAATATATAAAATGTATCTACCCCCCCCCCCCCCCCCCCATAAGGGAGGTTTGTATTAAAGTGGCCTGGTGGTGACTGGCATTACGTGCCTTCAGAGGGGATTCCTATCCCCAACCCAGATGGTAGTTGGGGAAGCAGATTCAAGCTTCCTGTGGTTGCACAGCAATGCATGCTGGGAGATATAGTATTTCGATGGAAGTAAATCTTCCAGGCCGAGAGTTGTGCTCTTGTTGGGACTATGTCTTCCGGTATGCATTCCAGTGGTGTTGCATGCTCCTGCTGCAAGTTTCAAATTACTGGTACAATTGAAGGCAAGTCATGCCAGATGCTGGTCATAAGAGTCCAACTGATCTATGGCTCTACAGCAAGCTGTGATGTACTGGGTGTTCTGAGCCCTTTCGCAGACCCCTGCCTAATGCAGGTGTTAAAAGATTTTTTTTTTTTTTTTTTTTTGCGGATTATAAATATAGAATGCATACCATATTTTTCAGAATATAAGATGCACTTTTTCTTCCCCAAAATTGTGTGTGTTTTTGTTTGGAAAAAACAAAGGTATGGTTTTTTGGCCTCGAATATACTTGCAGTTCTCGATCATCCAGGTTTATTTTTGGGTCCCAGCTCCTCTTCGCTGCAATCTACGTATGTAGACTGCAGCCTTGCCATGTACACGTGCCACCGCAGGTCACACAGCAAAGACAAAAGGAATCAGGAAGAGTACGCTGTAACCAGGGAGCATGATGGGCTGCAGTCTACATGTGGAGGCTGCAGTGAAAAGGAGTGCGGCAGCTGGGACCCAGAATAGCTTTATTTAAGATGACTGGGCACCCTCAGATTAGTACAGTGAGTAGGAGCATGGCAGCAGGATCAGGTGAGATGCAACAGGTTAGTTACTGTAAGTGTAGTTGGTGGCAGCAGAGGTTTAGTTAGTGAAGTGTAGTTGCGGTTGGCTGCAGGAGTAAGTGTAGTGTAGCTGGGCAGTGTAGATTAGAGAGACCGTTTAGAGGGGAAAGGTCCATGAGACGCAGCTAGGTTTCATTTTATTTTATTTTTTAGGTGTGTCTTGTATAGTGGAGCGTCTTAATCTGAAAAATACAGGAATTACTTCCTGGGCTCTGAGGGCCTGTTTTCACTAAAGCGATTAGCGGGTAATTCCTGCTAATAGCCGAAGTGCTAGCACTTTTTAAAGCGCTAGCACTGTTATAACCATGACCTCTCTGCCGCGATTACGAGGAATGTTGCATGCAGCATTTTGCTGTGATTCTCAAGCGATTGCAGTACAGTACTGAATGTAATTTTTGGGATTGTGAGTGTCCAGTTTTTGCCGCACTAATTGCAGTAAGATCACCCGTACAAAACTGTTGCAACTTGCAAGTGGTTGAACTCATGGACGTATGTCTTTTTTTTTTCAACCAAAATAACTGACTATGTAAGTGTGACAGGGCCCTTAGGCTTTTTCTTTCCTCTAAATAGAAATTACTCACATCTGTGTCAGTACTTGAAAACTATTTTGCCAACCATACAAAGTACTGTACACACTGAATGTAAGGACAAAGGGTGCTGCATTGATTTTGTAATCTAATTTATACCATCTTCTTTTACAGTCTAGTAAAAGCATCAAGAAAAAAAAGAAGAAACGGAGAGAAGATGATTGATTGACTTAAGACTGTCTGGTTCAGTGGTGGACTGTGTATAACCTGGCCCTGTGCTAACAAGGCCTTCATTTCTACTTTTTGTCCTGTTGTAAGGATTGTACAGAAACTCCTCACCAAATGTTCATTTCCTACACTTTTTTTTTTTTTTTAATTTTAATGAGGTTATCAGAATGAGCCCCTCCATATTTCTACACCTATTTTGTAAAATATTAAGTGGTTCACCTCCGATATTTTATTAAAATTCCATGAAATGAAAACTGTGTGAAGACTCTTGATTGAATTTTATTTTTTGGAGAAAACTAGTTAAGCACTAGTTATGCTGCCTACATACTAGTTAAGTTTGAAGGCCAATGGCTCAATAGACCTCATGTGAGGCCTTACAAGAGTGTCTGCTAACTACCGTACTACTTGCTACATTAGACACTCCGGGACCATGACACACAGGTTTTAGAAGAGGAAATCCAGAAAAAAATTCTAAACCAGGTGCGCTTTCATGGTGCAGGATTATCTGGTGCGTCACAACTTAAAGGGGAACTTCAGCCTAAACATACTGTCATTAAATTGCATTAGTTATGTTAGAATAGATACAGTGGAGGAAATAATTATTTGACCCCTCATTGATTTTGTAAGTTTGTCCAATGACAAAGAAATGAAAAGTCTCAGAACAGTATCATTTCAATGGTAGGTTTATTTTAACAGTGGCAGATAGCACATCAAAAGGAAAATCGAAAAAAATAACCTGAAATAAAAGATAGCAACTGATTTGCATTTCATTGAGTGAAAGTTTTTGAACCCCTACCAACCATTAAGAGTTCTGGCTCCCACAGAATGGTTAGACACTTCTACTCAATTAGTCACCCTCATTAA